>NC_137674.1:16826605-16861605 GCF_963989245.1 Nansenia antarctica
TCTCCCCTCTGCAACACAAACATAGACCTCTCCTCTCTGAGATACAAACATAGACCTCTCCCCTCTGCAACACAAACATAGACCTCTCCCCTCTGCTATACAAACATAGACCTCTCCCCTCTGAGATACAAACATAGACCTCTCCCCTCTGCAACACAAACATAGACCTCTCCCCTCTGAGATACAAACATAGACCTCTCCCCTCTGCTATACAAACATAGACCTCTCCCCTCTGCTATACAAACATAGACCTCTCCCCTCTGCTATACAAACATAGACCTCTCCCCTCTGCTATACAAACATAGACCTCTCCCCTCTGCTATACAAACATAGACCTCTCCCCTCTGTGATACAAACATAGACCTCTCCCCTCTGTGACACAAACATAGACCTCTCCCCTCTGAGATACAAACATAGACCTCTCCTCTCTGAGATACAAACATAGACCTCTCCCCTCTGTGATACAAACATAGACCTCTCCCCTCTGAGACACAAACATAGACCTCTCCCCTCTGTGATACAAACATAGACCTCTCCCCTCTGCAACACAAACATAGACCTCTCCCCTCTGAGATACAAACATAGACCTCTCCCCTCTGAGATACAAACATAGACCTCTCCCCTCTGTGATACAAACATAGACCTCTCCCCTCTGCAACACAAACATAGACCTCTCCCCTCTGAGATACAAACATAGACCTCTCCCCTCTGAGATACAAACATAGACCTCTCCCCTCTGTGATACAAACATAGACCTCTCCTCTCTGCAACACAAACATAGACCTCTCCCCTCTGCAACACAAACATAGACCTCTCCCCTCTGCTATACAAACATAGACCTCTCCCCTCTGCAACACAAACATAGACCTCTCCCCTCTGAGATACAAACATAGACCTCTCCCCTCTGAGATACAAACATAGACCTCTCCCCTCTGCAACACAAACATAGACCTCTCCCCTCTGCAATACAAACATAGACCTCTCCCCTCTGTGATACAAACATAGACCTACAAAGGAAGCAGAGTAATAACAACCTGCACTGTCTACCAGCCACCTGTGTTCCATAAACAACTTTGTGGGCTTGCAAAGTCTTCTTTTCTGTAGTAGAAAAGTGTAAAGATAGGTTTGAACAATAGATAGTTAGATTTGCTGGATAGTTGAAAGAAAGTGAAATAGTCTTGTTATGATACCAGATAAAGTTGTTGGTTGGATGGATGGATAAATGGTTGGTTTGTTGGTTGATAGATAGATAGATAGATCTTACTTTTTCCCCACTATCTTCTAATCATCTCTTCCCATCATCACTAAATGATACAGCATTTAAGTGTGGCATAGAAATGGACCTATTTATTTGGCATACATACATACATACATACTATGTACACATGCATACATACATACATACATACATACTATGTACACATGCATACATACATACATACATACATACATACATACATACATACATACATACATACATACATACATACATACATACATACATACATTGTACACATGCTGCCATCTGACAAGACAAAGCACCTTGCGTGACTTCTGCATTGGACTGCTGATTTTGCGTGACTGTCCATCATCATTACCTGCTTGTAAAAACACCAAAGACGACTCTGGTGGGGAGGGGGGCGGGGGGCCGAGGCTTAGCTTCCCTTTGAACAATGCTTCACCTTTAACCTCGCACAGGAGGAGACGGATAAACAGAGGGGGGAGACAGATAAGCTCCAGTGACTTTTAATGACACACTCAGTTAGGGTTGAAATAGCAACACTGTCATCATGCAGACTAGATCAGACTAGGCTGCGGCAGGCCTTGTGAAAAAGCTGGCTAGTCTGTGCAGATCTATTTTCTATGTGCAGAAATATAAAAAACGGTATCCTACTATCACATATAAAGTATAATATGTATGTTTTTTTCACTTCATTTCACTTCATAAGGTGGAAACAATATAAACGTTTATACTGTAGAGCCAACGTGAGATATCTTCCTGAAGGAAGCAACCATTTGAAAAAGAAAAACAGACCATTCTTTGGAGCCTTCCTTGCTGATTGTTTAGTGCAAACAATTCTTTGCACTTCATTCAAATTAATATATATATATTAATAATTAAATGTCAAATGTTCAAGCTTCAGATTGGAGGGATGTCTTAAAATGGACACAATCTGCACAACCTGGATTATACATGTCGACAGAAACGACACAATGAGGTCTCAAAAGTTTGGCTCAGACTTCATTTAAAAAATGTGAACAAACCCCAAATCATCTTAATCAGGTCACAAAGTAAAAGTTCACGCATAGCTCTGGCCTCATTAAGAGCTTGTCTTCATTCATTCTCATTCATCTTTTTACTCCATAGGTCTTGTCTGTTGTCTCTTCTTCTATTAGGACAAAACCAAAAACAATGGCAGATGACAACAGCAAAAAAAGGAAGCTTTTTTTAGCGTGGTTTCGAAAGCGCAGTCATGCGGTTGAACACGTACTATGCCTGGCTCCCATTCTTCCCAAAGTAGCACCAGTTCAGCCAGCCTCCACTGACATGTGACAAAGGTTTTTCCTCCAGTTAAACAAAAAAAATCCGACATGCATGCTGATTCCGGATTCAGGGGGAAAATACCCATTTAGTTGTGAGGGTGGAGACGCCTTCACGGACTGCTGGCTACGCTTTGGCAAGGGCCTCAGCAGCAGTTGGCCAGACAAAAAAAAAGACCACGCAGATAGAGGTACCTCAATGAGCACTGGGGCCATTAGTATACTTCAAACACTCATTAGCATCGTTCTCTTTTCATTAACCAGAGTTTTTTTTTGTTGGCCTCGGTAAAAACACAGGATTCACAGTTTTCTGGGAAACTTCTAGGACGAGTGGGGGGAGTGTTGTTTTGGGGCCAGTTTGACATTTGGAGTCACAGGGGTCATTCAGTCGTAATGAGGGGTAGGAGTTTGGGCCACAGTAACAGGGCTATGCTCCTGTTTAAACTCTGATTCATAGGCGGGTTAGTTTGCTTTGTAGGTAGTCAGACAATCTCAAAGCGGCAGTTTCTTCATCTCTAATGGGAGGCAATTAACAAGCTGAGGCCATACAGACAAATCCTGTTTGATGACTGGCTGAAGTGTGTTTGTGTGTGTGTGTGTGTGTGTGTGTGTGAGAGAGAGAGAGAGAGAGAGAGAGAGAGAGAGAGAGAGAGAGAGAGAGAGAGAGAGAGAGAGAGAGAGAGAGAGAGAGTGTGTGTAATGTTATTTATAGAAAAAAGTGAATCTCACTGTCTTAATGAGATGGAATAATGTCCCTCCAGTAATTATGGATAAATTCCAACAAGCAAAAGCACTGGGAGTTAGTTCAGGTCTGTGTGGCAGAAAATACGCTGTAGTTAAGGAGGGCAATCCAACGATTTGGATCCAAGTGATTTGAATTGTCTGATAGAGTAGGCCTACGCTGGGTGGGGGTGGGGGTCATTGATGATTTTCCTCATTGCCTGATGTACAGGGAGCTGAGATCACTGAAAGATCAACAAGAACATGAACAAAAACACTGAAAATGATTCAGGAGTATTTAACAATACACCTTTATAAGAGTCATATCTACGGTATGAGCCTGTAGACAGATGCTGGCGAACCTGCTAAAATGTGTTTTATTTTATTATTATTATTATTATTATTTTATTTTATTTTTTACAATTAACAGTATTTCTGTTAGGAAGCAAGGACACTGTAAACCTACCATTCCCTGACAACGACCTGTAGTATTTTAACGGTTGTCAGCGGCATATACTCAGCAGTCACTCCCGTGATGAAGTGGATGTGCGTGACTGCTCCACACATTGTAAATAGCCTGCGGATATCCACTGTTCGTCTGTTTCCCTAGAAGTTCACAGTAGAGATGGCGAGATGGAGATAAGACACCTACCTATAGGCGTAGTAAAAGAGCCGATGGTGCGTGTACACTTCAACTAATTACTCACATAAATCAAATGACTTTGTTTCTTCATTTAGGCTGCTACTGTCACGAATGGCTTTGCCGAAAATAATGCGTTTTAAACATAAACACAAACCACTTCATAGCAGACTACTGAATTCGTGATACTTGTAATCCTGTAACAGTTGTCGAGGCCCGCCATCACCTGCATGCTCACATTCACCCCTCAGCGGCCCCAAACAAAGTTGCCCATCTGGTTTCCAAGCTCGCTCACACGCGATGTTAAACTGTTTGAAAATCACACTTTGTAGTGCGCGGGAAAGAAAATAAACAGTATAGTACCTAACCTATCCTGCTGTATCTTATGACTGTCAGTAGACTATACAGGTTTCTACTCGACTGAATTGCAGACGAATTCATTCAACACTTTCATTGAGATATATAATAACATCACAATTGAATGTGCCTGTTTGCACATAGTCAATCACTATTGCACATGAAATAGACATAGAAAATGAAATCATATTAATGAGGTAACACACGCACGCACGCACGCACGCACGCACACACACACACACACACACACACACACACACACACACACACACACACACACACACACACAGAAGCTATGGGTAAATATTATGGGAGTATTTTGACTAATAAATAAAGTTGAGTGTGGCCGTATGCCAATGACAAGCTTTGGGGTCAGACTATGTTCATGCACCTCTCCCCTTTATCACAGGAGCAGTGGAATTACAATTAAACAATAATAATAATAATTATTATTATTATTATTACAGTGAGTAGGCTACAGGGAATTACATTGTGCCATATTGTAAGTAGGGTCCTAAAGAAACAAGTAACACACATGTTATTAGGCCTATTTAACCATGTCAATTCTGACAACATTGTAAATGATGTTCCGTTAATAAAGCTAAGTGAGGCTACACTACCGGTCAAAAGTTTTAGAACACCTCAAATTTTCCAGTTTTTATAGAACTTTTATAGAGCTAAAATACTAAAATGTCATCCACAAATCACTCAATAAGTTTAATTGAGTCCATGTTAATGCAAGGATAATAGTGTATGTGATTTTGGAATTAATATCTTTGTTATTAGAGGGTCTCTTATTTGCATAGGAATCAATGACACACTGTGTGGATCAGGTTGTCATTACAAACTGAGCAAATGGAGAGGAAGAAAACTGCTCAGGAATGCGACCCTGAGGCCTAGGGAGAAAAACAAATGTACAAAGTTGAATGGTGGAGAGGAGAAAGCACAGTCAATGGGACAACATCCTCCCAGTCACTCACAAAATTGGTCTATAACCAAGTGGTTAAAAAGTATCCCTTAATGGGAAAATATCTCATATCCATAATTGTGATGCAACAATGAATTCAAGTGATTCAGCAAAGAATGTGGCTGGAAATGTGTTTATGCTTAAGCATTACGTTTCGTGCAAATCCAGCACCTGCAATGCAGTTTCCAAGTTGATAGTGACATCTTAATCTACACACTGTGTAATTGATTCCTATGCAAATCCGAGAACCTATAAAAACAAAGATATTAATTCCAAAATTACATTAACTATTATCCTTGCATTAAGATGGACTCAATTGAACTTATTGAGTGATTTGGCATTTTAGCTAAATTTCAATAAAAACTGTAAAAAGGTGAGGTGAGGTGTTATGAAACTTTTGACCCGTAGTGTATTTAAAGCCTAAACATGGATGTGTTGTATATTTAAGAATATGTAGGGTGTAGCCATTGTCATACGAGATAGCGGGACTCCGATAGCGGGACTCCGTGTGTTCGAAATGGCATACTAACGTACTATTCATACTATGTGTTTTTTTGTGTGTACGCGAGAAATGCCCGGATGTATACCAGAATGTATGAGTATGCGGTGTGAGGTTACTTTTCATACTCAACTGCCCCAAAAGAGTGTGTGTGGGGGGGGGATATCAGAGTGATAGCTCTGTGGAAGAAGTCTGCTGGTGCGGGACCTGAGGATCCAGTACTTCCTGAGTCTCTTTGAAGGTAGGGGGTCAAACAGTCCGTGGTTGGGGTGGGAGGTGTCCTTGATGATGTTTGCCGCCCTCCCTCGACATCGGGCTGCCTGGAGGGACTCGATGGAAGGGAGTTTAGTGCCAACGATGCGCTGGGCAGTTTTCACCACCCATTGCAGGGCCTTCTGGTCGGACACAGTACAGTTGCCATATCACACTGTGATAGTTGGTGAGGATTGTCTCAATGGTGCAGCGGTAGAAGTTGGTCAGGATCCTGGTAGACAGCTGGGCTTTCTTTAGTCTCCTTAGGAAGTATAGGCTGCTGCGCCTTTTTGACCAAGGAAGAGGTGTTAAGGGTCCAAGAGAGGTCCTCGGAGATGTGGACCCCCAGAAACTTAAAGCTGGGAACACGCTCCACCTCCATCCCGTTGATGTAGATGGGGGAGTGTTCACAGCGTCCAGTTTTTCTGAAGTCCACAATTATCTCTTTGGTTTTGCTGGTGTTGAGGGCCAGGTTGTTGTCAGCTTGCAGTCACTTGTAACCCATGGAGGTGTGGCCTGCTTTAAAATCCCCACTGCCGGCCGGTGCAAAATACTGAGCTGCATACTTATGGTAATGGCATACTTATTATGAATTCAGTAGGCAGTATGCAGTACATACTCATTGAGTACGTAGTAGGCAGTATGTTAGTATGCCATTTCGAACACAGCCTGATAGTAGTTCAGGGGAAGCGGCGTCGCGCTATAATGACGTCAAGGTCACAGATAAATACAGGGTTATCGTGTATTCTCTGTCCATGGTTCTGAAGTCTTAAACAAGTCCTATCAGGTCCTGCCGATGCCACACAGACTTGAAATACAAGAAAAGCCCACGGCTTCATATCAACTTTATGTCCTCCTCATGCTTTGCTTCGGTAGCATATTGTTATACCAAAAAATAAATAAAAAAATAAAGGAACATTGAGTGACATCATATGACTATAGATTAGATTAGGTCCCTTGCACTTGAGTTATGATTCTGTAAGGCAGGGACAAAGACGAACATTACGTTAGACATTCATATAAACGACGTACTCGTGTTATGTTAAGTCATCGGTGATCTTTAGATCATTGATTTACACAAATCAAACAAGCCATATGACATCAAATAACCAACTCTGAAACGGACATTTGAGCAACACGCAATGCATCGTATCAACATATCATACGCTATGCCTTTGAACACGCTCTTATTCCCACATAAGCACCCTCCCGGAGCCCCGTCCACAACGTCCCATTCCAAATGTGGTATACATACTGTCTGACATCTACCCCCTGACACTAGTGTACCACCAGAGATAGAATTGTCAAACCGATTGGCCACAAACGCCAGACGGGAAAGGCACCACTCTGCCTCCCCCCGTTGGCCATTTCCAATGCACGCACTACTCCTGCTGTCCCCAATTACTTACAATCAAATCCATCACAACAAACTATAAACTATAGGTCTACAACTCCTCTACTACGTGTGCGTCTGGCGTTGTGATAGATGCCATAGTAAGCAGGGTCCATAGCTAACCTCTCACCAGCAAAACTCAAATCGTACTTTACGCACACAAAAGCACCATGAGGCACAGAGACAGAAACACATGCAATTCTAGCATAACGCCAGAATGTATAAACCGCAATCCCAGAGAAGGTGACTATGACTAACACTTACTCAAACCACAAGGAACATTGCCCTGACACGATCTCCTAATGCACTTAACGAGTAATTAGTTTTTACCTGTTTATGTAATAGTGATTGCTGTAATGATAACTGCCATTGTGTAACTATGTATTTTGTAGGCTATAATAAAGTTAACTGTTGTCTACCATAATGAGATATCCAATTGAAAAACTCGATTATCCACTTAAATGCTTAGGCTAACCTTGCCCTGCCAACATACAAATCAAATGCCATACAACTGAACACTAATGTTTCAACAAATACATTACAAGACTCTCAAACTTAAACAACTGAAAATAATGATGAAAAAGGTATAGCCTAAAAACAACAATGGCCCCTTCTACTACAACAACAACAACAACAACAACAACAACAACAACGATAATTATAATCTTCTTTGTCGTGTATTGTCAGTCCAAGTACATTTATTGTAGATATGTCTTGTGTTGGCTCATTGGAATGTATTGGAATAACGCACGAGATGGATATCTGAACTGTGATGCGGTTGTAGGCACGAGGCGCAACCGAGTGCAATTTAATGCCCAGTACAATTGTCCCTCGGGAATACATGAAGTATCTTGAACTATTTATGATGGATTATTATGATTGTGATTATAATTATGATTATTATGATGTTGTTGTTATCATTGCATTCGGGCAATAATCAGTTAATAATCAATTCATAAGACATACCGGTAATGTACATTTCGAATCAAACAAATAACACCAGCCAAGGCATAGGCCTTTAGCTAGTAGTGCGCACATCAAACGAAAAAATAAGACCAAATAGGCTACTTCAATCGAAATACTCTACTCTAACTATCAGTCTACACAGACTCCTGGAAATCATTACAATTGCATAGATAGGCTATACCAGTCTGCAAAAACTGTACCTCATTATCACAAGAGAGACAGTCATATTAAATCTGAAAACAAATATCCATACATTTGACAACAATTGAAATAACTATAATGATGATGATTTGCTATCTTGTTACATAATAATTTAAAAACGCGTCATCATCTGTCGTCCATCTATGCACTATGCAATTTGCAATAAAAATGTACATATTTAGCAAGAAAATAAACTAAACATCATTACACTACAGTCCGTTGTCAGATATAGGCTACACTACATAGAGAGAGAGAGAGAGAGAGAGAGAGAGAGAGAGAGAGAGAGAGAGAGAGAGAGAGAGAGAGAGAGAGAGAGAGAGAGAGAGAGAGAGAGAGAGAGAGAGAGAGAGAGAGAGAGAGAGAGCGAGAGAGAGAGAGAGCGAGAGAGAGAGAGAGACACAGAGAGAGAGAGAGACATACAGAGAGAGAGAGAGAGAGAGAGAGACATACAGAGAGAGAGAGAGAGAGAGAGAGAGAGAGAGAGAGAGAGAGAGAGAGAGAGACTCTTTACTACAAACCCACCCCTTGCAACAAACCACGACACAGACGCTGACGAGCTATGATGCCATTTGACACTCTTCTAGCCCTATTTAAGATAAATAAGTTGGGTTCGGGAGAGAACAAAGCTATGTGGAGAGTGCAGGGTCTGGAATTGCCCACTAAAATAGATCAAGTTATAGGCGATGAGCAGGATTACCTTTACTGTATTTCTCGAGTAAAGAGGACTTTTGAACACTTTAAACCACAGGACCCGCAAGATAAGGAGGTAGGCTAATTGAATTGAATTCGGTAAGCTCGCCCCTATATACATGTAACAATAATAGGCTACTCATTAAGTGATGCACAGAATGTATTACTGACTAATGAAAAAGTCGAATGAGTGAGAATGAAGTTCTATCCGATATACTTTTGTAGCTTTATGGCTGCTATTTTCCAGACGCACCCAGCAAATCATATTCAATAGGTGAAAATACTGTTGCCTAAAGTAAACAACTACTTTATAATAATAATTTGTAATAAAGGATTATTTTGTCTACAGATCGTGTTCAAAACTATAGTTCATGTATTTCGATGTAGGTATACTTAAGACTTGTTTTACAATTGACCGATTTAGTCATTAAGTTAATTCATCAGAATGAACCGATTTAAAGCTACACACAGTTCTGACATATCGTGAGCTTAGAATTATAAGGTTCTATCTCCGTTTAGGGTAGTTCAGAGATATTGAGCATCAAAGTTTTTACATTCCATTATGTTTTGTGAGATGGAACCTTTGTATTTTATGAATTACTAACTCAAAAATGTCAACATTTTCAAAATAACACCACACAGGCATTAATAAACACCTAATGGATCAGATTGACAGACAAACATTTAGATATAACCTTATAATTCTAACGTCACGATATTGCATTTTTTTGGTAGGCTCCATCATGAACATGCCAATTGTATTGGAGGAGATCTACCAGCTGCCTCCGCGGAGTTTATTGCTGGCGTCTTTAGCGCTTCTGTTCGCCATCCACCTGTGGCGCTGGGTCCGGAGGCGTTGGGACATCCACTGCCCCCCTGGGCCGTTCCCCTGGCCGATCATTGGGAACGCAGCGCAGATTGGCAGCCAGCCTCACATCTATTTCTCTCGCATGTCGCGGAAATACGGCAACGTCTTCCAAATCAAACTCGGCTGCCGGATCGTGGTGGTGCTGAACGGCGAAGCAATCAAGCAGGCCCTCATCAAAAAGGGAATTGATTTCGCAGGTAGGCCGGACTTTACCTCCTTTCGATATGTTTGCAATGGCGATAGTCTGGCTTTTGGTACAATTACCGAATTGTGGAAAGCGCACCGAAAAGTTGCCCAGTCTACCCTTCGAACGTTTTCCACTGGCAACATGCACACTAAAAAGACCGTGGAGAAACACGTCACCTGCGAAGTTAAAGAGCTTCTCAATTTGTTTCTTGATAAAACGAAGGAGCAGACGTATTTCCAACCGATGACATACGTGGTCGTGTCAGTCGCCAATATAATGAGCGCACTGTGCTTTGGGAAGAGGTACTCCTACGACGACGCAGAGTTTAAACAGATGGTGGGACGGAATGACCAGTTCACCCAGACAGTGGGCGCTGGGAGCATTGTGGACGTGATGCCCTGGCTCCAGTATTTTCCCAACCCAATAAAAACTGCATTTGAAAATTTTAAAGAGCTGAATCGGGAATTTTGTAGTTTTATCATCACTAAAGTTGTTGAGCATCGAAAGACAATTAAGTCGAACACCATCCGGGACATGACAGACGCTTTCATCCTGGCATTAGACCACTCCACAGAGACCCCAGACAAAGACTATGTGCCACCCACTATGTGTGATATCTTCGGAGCAAGCCAAGACACACTGTCCACCGCACTTCAGTGGATCCTCCTGATACTTGTGAGGTAAATGGATAGCCCAACATTATTAATAAACATTAAATGTACATATCTTATATTCATGAATATCCATATGTATTCTCTACTGAACTGTAAGTGTAAAGGGATAGTGCACCCAAAATAAAACTGTAACTTGATCTCACATGTACCATGGCTGTAGTCAATTCAACAAGACACATTTTGGATATCTAGTTTCCTCATTTGATAGGCATATTTAGTTGAGTCAGCATTGCCCTATTAACTAATACAGTATATCTAAAAACAAACATGTTTGCAAACATGTCATCCAACTGTTATCACGGAAGTATGCCGTGTGTCTGTTTTTTAGGCTTGAAAAGTCATAATACACTTTTTTATTTTGCTGATGTCATGAAAACATACAAATACAAAAGACAAACACAAAAGTGGGTTACAGCACTTAATGACTTATTAACCTAATTACAAATTAAGGTGGGTAAAAACTATACATTTAAAGGTCCCGTATTATGAAAAACTCACCTTTTCAGTGCTTGTGCTATACATTTGGGTGTATAGTAAATAAAACAATTCAGTCCATTTTTTGTGGGCTGCACCTTACTATCTAGGCCTAATTATTATTTATGAATTATTATTTATCGGCATAATAGTTGTTTTCATACACGCCTGTGGCTTTCCCCTGAGCAGGCAAATGCTACCAGAGAATTGTTTCTAAATAGCGACCATTGTAAAGTTGAGTGTTTGAATGTTTAATGTATTACTGTTGATGTATAATATGTCTGTAGATGTAGCACTGCCCATCGCTATCGATTTAGCGCTGTTTGGTCGTTTGTTTCTTTTGTTCTGCTTTTACAAATAGGCAAATATGAGTAAACTGGGTTAGCTATCTAGGTACCGTTATCTGTCTCATCCAGGCGGTATTTAAGGGTCCCTCTTCTTGAACACTACAGGACGTTAACCAACCTCAGGAGTGGGGCGAGGAAGCTCATTACATTTAAAGCGACAGACACAAAACCAGCCCATCGAGATAAGGACTGGAACAGAGGGCTATAGAAGCATGCTAGAATACCTCTACATTAAAATCTGAGTGGTATTTTCAACTAAACACTTCAATGACATGTTTAGGGGACCCCAGAGACCTACATTACCCTGTGGAAAAAGACCATAATAGGTTTCCTTTAAGTATGAGTTTTATTACATGCACTTAGAATACCGTACACAAAACTATAAAGAATGAGTATAATCAGTATTCATCAGGATACTTCTTTTCCTCACATGGTGTGATATAGTTCCTATCTTGAGTCTCGTTATTAATCCACAACAAACCCTCTGTGTAAACAGTTCGACATGGAATCCAAAGAGATTCTTCAAAGTGGTTCACTCTCGAGTGCTGTCGACTTTAATACAATCGAAACAATCTGGCTGATGAGAGAAAAAGTTGCTTGTTTTGTTACTCAAATTTATATCTGCTCAATTATATGTTGTCCAGCGTGGTGCTTTGCCACCTTCTTTTGGATTTTCAATTCCTGTTTAGGGGCCTTTTCCCACTGTGTATAGCTTACTACTGACATTACACTATTGACCTGTATTGTATGTGTGTCTGGCCAAGATTAGCCTATTAGACTTGAGCTATAAATCTGACTAGACTGTGTTTGTGTATACTTTATGATTAGGCTAATCACGTCTGTGTGTTCAGAATTCCTTTCTGTTACAGGGATCAGGCCGATCAGCAGTGACTGCTCCGTTCAGAATCACATTTATTAATCGGGAACGTTAAGGCATTTGGCTATGAAATATGGAATTATGTGTACACTTTGTGCAATGTAATCTCTGTGTAAGATCTGAGTGTTCACCTTTGACCCCTTGTGTGTTAGGTATCCTCAAATTCAACTGCGGCTCCAAGAGGAAGTGGATAAGGTGGTCAGCCGGAGTCGCCTGCCCACCATCGAGGACCAGCCACAGCTGCCTTACGTTATGGCCTTCATCTACGAGGTGATGCGCTTCACCAGCTTCGTGCCTCTCACCATCCCCCACAGCACCACAGCCGACACCTCCGTAATGGGCTACAACATCCGCAAGAACACCGTGGTCTTCGTCAACCAGTGGTCCATCAACCACGACCCGGCCTTATGGGCGCACCCGGAGACCTTTGACCCCCTGCGTTTCTTGGATCACGATGAAGCCCTAAACAAGGACCTGACCAGTAGCGTGCTCATCTTCTCTGTGGGGAAGCGGCGGTGCATCGGCGAGGAGCTGTCGAAGATACAACTGTTCCTGTTTACCTCTCTTCTGGCTCACCAGTCCAACTTCACTGCTGACCCAGCCAGGCCGCCCACTAATAACTACACGTATGGCCTGACTCTGAAGCCTAACGCCTTCTCCATAGCAATGACTCTACGTGACAGCATGGAGCTGTTGGAGGATTTGAGCAGACAGCCCCTCCATGGAGAGAGCCAGGATGACAAGGGCAGCTCAAGACTAGACTAAGGATACATTTGCTAAAACCACTACAAAAAATAAATAAACGGTCAATGAAGGTTGAAGGAAAAAAACAAACTGATGAAGTACATTCACAAATGGTAGTTCACCCTCATGTGTCATCCAGTTTTAGCTACAGTTATGATACATGAACTGAAAACTCAGGTAAAAACCTTTAAAAATCTTTTCTATATCAATATATTCACGGCCTCATTCATATCACTATGACGTCATTTGTAATTTTGTAATTTTTGTTGTTGAAGTATTGCACTGATAATGGTATGTCTTTCACTGGAAAACCTCAAAACAGTAGTGTATAGTGGACATCTGTTGTTTCATACAATTGAATCTACTGTATTTAGTGGCATACTGGCTTAGTGGAGTTGATTTGCTTGCATCCACCATCTAATTTTGCACCTTGTATACCTACACCTATCATCACCCAGCAAGGACAACATGATATGGAGAGACTATCATTTGTGTTTATTTAGATTAACTGTATATGTCGATAGATAGTGACAGATGTTACTAAAGTGTAGTGTAGTCGACTTAAACCTTTTGAGGGGACAAAGAAAGGGTGAGACAATAACAGAGGTTCAGTCAGGACACTCCATCACTCCGTCTAACCATCTATATCATGAAAATGGTAATACATTTAACACTAGAACAGCCATGGGTGGGGTCATTTGACCCTGTGAGTAAAAAAAAAAGTTATTTGCACTCGATCAAATTTCAGGACCCTCCTTTCATGACTTTTCCTAGATATTGCGTTCTACCACCCAGTAACCTTACATAAAGCCATTTTGCAGTGTTTCTATGTAGGAGGCAAACTAATTTACAAGGTGGTCAACTAGTGGTCATTGTGTGAAAATAGCAGCGTACCATTGTAAAGATGGGTTCATTTGACCCCCGAGGCGGCTCTTATAGTAGGTAAAAAAGGCACAGCTGTTCTAGTGTTAAACTGGGCATAATTTGATGGCTCTGTTAAACAACCACAATATATACGTAATAAAATATGTCAGGGAGCCCACTTGTAGGTAGGCAAGCGGGTGGGGTTGGTCAGTGGGACGACCACACAAAACCAAACCCTCATGGCCAGTCTAACCATGTAGCTTTGGAGGAGCATAAACTTGGTTGCTTTTAAGCCTCTGTCCCTTGAACATGTGATGGTGCATACTGATTGGTTGGCCCATACAAGCTTTACTTAGCATTTCATAGGCCTTATAGCATAGTAACTACCAGTTTACTCATATTTATTCTGGCACAGTCACTTTTGTGTCATTTTATCCTCTTAAAAAACTATACAAATTTGCATACCGGTAAGTAAGTGCAAGGTTGTACTTTCAACCTGTACTTACAATACATACTGTAGTTACCCTAAAATACAGCCTATTTAATGTAAAGCTTCACCCTCAATATTTTGAATATTGTTATTTACGTAACTTTTGTTTTGAAATCTATATCCAGATCATGTTTCAAAAGGTAAGGCCCGGAGAAAATCTTGACTTGTTTTTTCTTTGGTAGTTCTATCCCCCAGCATCAGGACTGACAGTGCCCTCCCAAACCATGTGGTGACAGTGCACATGTTGCAGGACTGTAACGCTCACAATATGTTAACCAGGATGCAATTAAAAGTCTCTTTTAACAATGTCCAAAGAAAGACGGCAGTCATCTACGTGAATTGAAAGTAAACAGTCGCTGGCCTGTAGAATTCAAACAAATGTTTTATTAATTGCTGAGTCCACTCTAATTAGAATGTTACCTTTGTTGCCACTGTGTGTCTGTTTAGAATGACAGGTTGATAATGTGACAGGTTAGAAGAATGTCTCCGGACCAAACCAATAGGCAAGGCAAGACCTTGTCATTCAACTTGACTGTTTGCCAAATGTGTTGTTTGGGAATGTAGGCTCTGTGATCGCTGTATCATACATTTACTAAACTGAAATAATAACTTTATATCTATATTAGTCAGTGTTACATTGTATATAATGATTTGCTGCAAAAGTTTGTTATTTGTATTATTACACTTTGCTTGAACGTCCAAGAAAATGATCTGCAAAATGTCTCTACAAATAGTACTGAGGGATTCTACATTTTGAAACCACACCCAGGTCCGGAAAAATATTCCACATTAATTTGCCCTGTCTGAATATTAAAGATTAATTATTGTAAAATCAGTTTACCACAAAGTCTTACGCTTTTTTCCTGGTCTGTTCATCTAGCAAACATGTTAAAGTGTGTTAAATGGTTTGTAAAAGTTTTAAACTTACTCTCCCTATTTCAGGGCTCCAAAAGTATTGAAAAAAATCATATGTCAAAATAAAGTACTCATGTTTAGTATTTGGTCGACAATCCTTTGCATGAAATAACTGTGGGAAGTCTGCGACCCACTGACTGCACCAGACGCTGGGTATCTTGATCGTGATGCTCTGCCAGGCCTGTACTGCAGCTATGTTCACTTGTTTGTTTTTAGGTGTTTTTGCTTTAAGTTCCCTCTTCAGCAAATGAAATGTTCAATTGGACTTAAATCTGGAGATTGATTTGGCCACTCTATAGTTTTACAATTTGTAGCCCTGAAAAACTCCCCATGGTGACGAAGATAGGCTTTTGGCTGGCCACCCCAATTGTTGTCCCTTCCTGTGCCATCCCCCTGAAAATTATTTGACTCCGCCCCTGGATAGACCACCTTCATAAGCGCATTTTCTGTTTAATGTTGTTTAATGTTACACTAAATGAATATGGTGATGTGTCTAATACTTTACTCCAGCAGATTTAAGGAAGGATTTCAGCAAGCAAATGTAATGTATTATGGGCACATAGCCATGTCATGTTGGGACAAAAGGGAAGTGTTTAGGATAACCCTTTCCCTGCGCTACGCTTTATCTTACTCTCCCAGAACATCCTGTTCTTGATCAGCGGGAGGCTTGCAGCCAGACAGGCAGCTTGCAGACAGACAGGCAGCTTGCAGACAGACAGTGAGCTTGCAGCCAGACAGTGAGCTTGCAGTCGGACAGGCAGCTTGCAGCCAGACAGGCAGCTTGCAGACAGGCAGGCAGCTTGCAGACAGACAGGCAGCTTGCAGACAGACAGTGAGCTTGCAGTCAGACAGGCAGCTTGCAGCCAGACAGTGAGCTTGCAGCCAGACAGGCAGCTTGCAGACAGACAGGCAGCTTGCAGCCAGACAGGCAGCTTGCAGACAGACAGGCAGCTTGTAGCCAGACAGGCAGCTTGCAGTCAGACAGTCAGCTTGCAGCCAGACAGGCAGCTTGCAGACAGACAGTCAGCTTGCAGCCAGACAGTCAGCTTGGAGTGCGTGACAAATTCAGATAATGCCAGATGATTACTGATATGCCCCTCCTCTCTGCACTCCCCTTCACCCAATAGAAAAGTAAAGAAAAAACAACAACCTCAGATCACACTAGTGGAAAAGTTTTCGTTTTCTTTGGAAATGCCTTTCAAACCACACCAACTATTGTTTATGAACATAGAGGAGGTATCTCTAATCAAAGGTTCAAAGCTTCATCAGTCCTTCCTGCTCCAATAACCTTGTTAGTAACCTGGGTTACTACTGACACACAATAAAGCCACTGCTAAGCCTCAGCTCTAAGGTTACTGTACCCACACAAGCAAGGACGAGAATCAAGGCCACTTCCTGAAATGATTGCAAAATGTCAAATTGTTAAATGTTTTAAATCTCTTTCAGACCGTGTCACATATCAGACCTTTTTATAAGGAAGAGTGAGACATGCAGACTCGATAGTTTGTATTTTGGACACAGTCTGATGTAAAGAATACTGACAGTGTAATAAATGTCATTCCATCATTGGATATAACCTACAAGAGGACAGTACTTAGAATATAATATGCAATCCAATCCAAGTTATAGTAGATTATATTTATTATATGAGCTTTTTCATTAAAGCCAGTCTTTCATTGCCCACTAATTTGACATAATGTACTGTTTATCGGCCTACCCCTTGATTTTTCATGAATATTACTTATCATAACTAAATTAAGCATTAATGGAAGTGAATCTTTTCCCCAGCAAATCAGTCAGGATCCAGTGGCATCAAGATGTCAAGAGGTTGAAGAGGAGAGAGGCAAAGGTTTGGAGAACACCTGAAAATCCCCCCCCAGTCCCCAGCGTGTTACTCCATCTGCTGTCTTGTCTTCAAGGCAAGCATGCACTGGCTTTAAAGTCAGATAGCCCCCCCATTGCACTGATCCATGTCTGTTTTTAACACACCGTCAAATGCCACTGTACATGTAACAGGTGTCAGGCTGCTGTGAACAGTATGGCTTCTTCGCACTCCAAGCTCATGACTTGAACCTGCGTCTTCTGTATCGCTGACACATGTGACTGCCACTCAGATTCCCCATGGAAACCAGAACATCCTCGAAAAGTTACCAATTCGATGGCACAGGTGGGGGCATTTCAACTTACGGAGTGAGTTTCTAACCTTTTCAGCTTGGTTCCCCTCTGAACTCCACAGAGACCCCAGTTGGAGTCTGTTTCTGCGGAGAACTTGCTTTAAATCTAGGTATAATATTTAATAAAGAAAATGGTCTTTCACAACTCGAGTTGGACCCAGCCCACAGAAGGTAGACTGAAGATGCCCACTTACAGACAACACATCTCTCATATAGTAAAACCCTGATAGGAGTCCGCATTCCTTAAATGTTGGAACATTGGAACAATGTTGGACATGGTCTTCATTTCACACTGTACACTGGGTCAACATAGTCACAACATTGATAACGAGTCCACATTCCATCACCGTCCACGAACACAAGGCCCTGGACAGGACCGGACCAGACCAGACTCTCCCAACAATGCCATACATGTGAAACATCCATGACAAGTCACAGCAACAATGTGTGTCATACTGCTGCAAACTGTATTACTTCCTTGCACTCCTTCACAGTGCCAGTTTTGAACCTGCATCCATTGTATTGCCAACACACAAAATCACCAAAACACTACACCACTGACAAGCTAGCAAAACCTTTTTCAACTGGGTTACATAATATGTATACATATTATGCCTATTCAACAACAACAAAAAGACTTTTCAGTTCAATGTGAAAATGAAGAAGCATTAGGTCAGCAAATCAGCAGCAAAAGGATGTGTTGTGGGAAATAATTGATTCTTAATAGATTTTGTATCTATATAAAACGTATAAAGCACAAAGAGCTTAGATCAAATTGTCTCCAAGGAGGCCTTTTATTAAGCAAAGTTACATGAGCGCAGAGAGAAATGAGCAGACCAATAAGCCAGAAGCAATAGCCCAAAAGCAAGAAGCCCCCCAACGATGGGTGGGACTCATATTTATAGAACTGTCCTTGGTCGTGAGGTCACTATTCTTGGGAACCAATCGTATTATACAAATCTGTGATTACACAAGTTATGGGCCCTGTCGATAGTCAGAATTATTCACTGCGCCACAGATCTTGGCCCATCCCTTACAGGAAGAAAATGGGCCTTCCTTGAGTGCTAGATTCACCACTACTGTAGAGAGACTTACATTTCTCAGTATAAAATGATATAAAACCACAACAGATGCCAATTACATAATTCAATGACTTGTGTTTTGTTAAAAGCCAGACTGATTATTATTTGGGTCATTACTTTGATGAGGATCAGAGGATCATTCTTTCAGAGAATCCTTTGAGTTCATTATTTAAGTTCAAATTGAACAACAAATAGCAGTGTTCCATTGGGGTTTTGGTAGCTCTTCAGAGGGAGTATAATGTTATGATGTGAGTATAATGTATTATGCTATAGCAAAACCCTGAAACATCACCAGACTGGAGGGAAGTTGGCCTAAATTTGATCCAGTGACTATCTCCAAATGTCTCTGTCTGCCAAAAAGGGGAATGGGAGGCTGGCCAGGGTTCCCAGGGTTCCACGGTCCTTCAAAGTTTGTGAATTTGAGGGGGAAAAAACAAGGTCTTAAAAGTTTTTGAAAATAGACATGGATCATTGATCATCCAAGTGCTTGAGTTCCCCTCTCTCTCTCTAAAATATAATGTATATATATATTCAAAAATGTTTTACTTAGCTCATCAACTAGTCAATAAGTCTATGTATTGCTTAACTTTACACATATTTCACAATATATTGTTTAATAAATTCTCATCTAGTTCTATCTCAAACTATGCCGTGTTGGGTCCTTGAATTTGAGGGAATTGAGTCTTGAAAGTCTGTGAAAGGTGCTTGACTTTGAAGCTTCAGAAGGTGTGGGAACCCTGACTTGCAAATAAAATGCCGCCACTTTGATAGTCAAGCGAGAGCGTGCTTAAACACCATGCTTTTCTATAGCACTTGGACTGAGACCAATGTCAATGTTTTGTTGATAATAAAACAATAATAAATAATAAACCATTCCCTTACATTTTAATCAAGTGGAACATAAAAAAAAACAATAATCCTCTAACACGCCTATTGAACAAGCACAAGTGGTTCACACACACCATTCAATATCATACCAGACTACACCACACTACACACACCATTCAATATCATAGCACACCACATCATACCACCCTACACATCATATCACACCACACCACACCACACCAAGATTGCACATGTTTATTGACTAACATAGCAGAGACACGTAAACACCATTGATCAATGTGTGTACCCGGCTACCCGCATTCCATGTATTATTTACACAATCATTTACTTCACGGCAGACTGTATATCCCTAGGTAAAACTAAATTAAATACATTCCTTTGTTCGTTTTGCTGAAACATAGTAAAAAGCTGTGAGGCAAAAATTATAAAACAACTAAAATATACAATCCCAGTGTAGTTTCAGCTATCGGTTCAAGAGACCACATCAAATTATTTCCCGGAAATTATAAAAAGGAACCATACAAATCCTTTAAAAAAAAGACGTTAAAATAAATTATTCTGTATTCAGATTCATACTTAAAAGGGAATACATACATACAAAAAGTATCAACTGTTCAGTAAAATCTATAGACAAGACTGATATAACATGTTTGATGACGAGCATGAGCTACAGCGTTTAATCTGATGTCATTCAGCTCAACAATGTCATCTGAGAGGAATGTGCAGCACCATGACTGTGTGTGAAAGCCTCGGCGTCCCCTGTGTCAAACCCTTCATTTGGACTAATATCTCATTCTTTTCTCTGTCTATAGAAAGGGACAACGACAGAAAACCATTCAAGCTACCAAGGTATAGTTCTGTTTAAAATAGGGGCTGAGTTGGGGCAAAACGTCATTGAGGAGCCAAAGTGTAAAAAGAAGACAGGAAAAAGCAGGACATGGCGAGAGGGAACCACAAGCTCTGTGGATCACTTTCCCAACAGGTTTTTACACTGCAGTGTCATTAAAACACACTAGTGTGTGTTCTTATATCACAATCACATTTGAGATGCACTGTATGTAGGATACAGTTAGGTATGATATTGGTATACTATAATAGGGAATTTCTTTCATGTTGACACCAACATCTGAACAAATGATGATTATCATACCAATTGTTATTCTTAAAAAATACAGTATCATATACACTCACGAACACTTTATTAGGAACACTATACTAATACTGGGTAGGGCCTCCCTTTGCTCTCAACAAAGCCAAAATGTTTTGTGGCATTGATTCCATAAGATGTTGGAAACATTCCTGGTCCATGATGATTGCATCATGCAATGTCCTGCAGATTTTCCAGGTGCACTTTCAAGCTGTGAATCTCCCGTTCTACCACATCTCAAAGGTGATCTATTGGATTCAGATTCGGTGACTGGGAAGGCAACTGAAGAACACTGAACTCATTGTCATGTTCATGAAACCAGTTTGAGATTACTTTTGCTTTGTGACATGGTGCATTATCATACTGGAAGTAGCCATTAGAAGATGGGTACATTGAATGGATGCACATGGTCTGCAACAATAATCAATGGCATTCAAGCGATGATTGATTGGTATTAACAGGCCCAAAGTGTGCCAAGAAAACATACCCCACACCATGACACCACCTGAATGAATGACAACAGGTATACAGGTGTTCCTAATAAACTGTTCAGTGATTGTAGCTACAGTAGAGTTAGTCTTGCCTGGCTAATAAGCCACACTATTCAGCCATTGCTATTGCTAGCGTTGCTAAATGTCAGTCCACCTATACATGACTAGTGGTCATCAAAGTAATTTGTAAAGTCGTACAGTAGATCCTAGTGGGACAAATCGTATTACCTGACTCTGACCTGGGATAGCAGGTTTGTAATTGCTTGCAGATATTGTTAGTCCAACTGTCCTTTACTCACAATTAGTCATAGACATCACACCACTGTGGCCTGGGGTGGTCCAGTGGTCTAGCACCGCGGTCTACAATGCACACATATGCCCATGTCGGCATGGGTTCGAATCCGGCTCATGCCCTGCTGACATGCCCTCTCTCCCTTCTTCTACTTACTTTCCTATCTGTCTTCACTGTATCTGTCCAATAAAATGAAAAATAGATAGATAGAATAAAATAACTTTAAAAGAGATCAAACCACTGTAATATTTGCTTCCATAAGACAGTGTTCCGTATGCCTAGCAGATATATCCTTCTATCACAGATTGCACTAGCACAATAGACTTTCTGTCATTTCATTGGTCGATACTGTCCAAACAGTAATATTGCGTGCAGGGGGTCAGAGCCAACAGTGTCCTCAAACACCAAGCGCCGGGAGAAGAGAGTCCAGCTCCTTCTGTGCTTCCCCATCCTATAGGAGACAGAGGTTCATCAGTCAATGGTTGAAGCACTGACTACACTACAAACATAGACATTGCATGATCATAAGCCATTGGCACAGCACCAGAATATCTGAAAGACCTTTTGCTAGCATATCAGCCCAATAGAGCTCTTCTGACGCTGGTTTTCTCTGTGTACCACATGAACAAAAGAAGAGATTTGTTGAGGCTGCATTCTCATGTTATGCACCCAAATTGTGGAATGCACTGCCAGTTTACATTAGGGATACAACCTCAGCAAATATGTTCACGTCAAGACTAAAAACCCAACTTTTTAATATTGCCTTTAAATGACTAAATCATTAAATTAAGATTATATAATGATTAAAGCACTTTGAGCTGCAACATTTGCAGGAAAAGCGCTATACAAATAAAGTTATTATTATTATTATTATTATTATTATTATTATTATTATTATTATTATTATTATTGACTACTTACCTCTTTGGAGACTGTTTCCATGGAGCAAGCAGCTTCCAACATACTCCTGGCCTGGCCCTTCTGACCCAGGTCTTTGTAGCACTACCAAATCAGAATAACATGGATGATCACCAATACAATCACCAACCATTGAGAACACCTAGTTGATATCAAATGCCTGTAAGCAGTAAGATACACACAAATCCAACACATGTATTCTACTGCTTAATGGGAGTGGTTATACTGTGAATTGAAAACACAAAAACAATCTTTCCAACAATGGAAAGCTCTACTTACCTTGGCCAGAAACACATAGTTGAGTTTGGAGTACTTAGGACGGATCTCCTCCACCTGCGTGAGAATAGACATGATCAAATATAAGTGCTGACAGTCCACTCTTTCCTGAGTTAGGAGAAAATGAATGGACAGCTAGCTAGGACCAAATGAGCTAGGACCAAATGAGCTAGGACCAAATGAGCTAGGACCAAATGAATGGACAGCTAGCTAGGACAAAATTAGCTAAGACAAAATGAGCTAGGACAAAATTAGCAGAAAGCAAGACTTGGTAGGTCAGCTGTTGGCACTAAGATTCACAGATTCATGGCAACAATATGACCAGCCATAATAATAATAATAATAATAATAATTATTATTATTATTACATACATAAATAAAGCCATAGCAGTAATGTTCCTCAAGAACAAGGACAGAACAACTCATAAATCTATATAAATAAATGTCACTTCACTCAACCTCAACCATTCTCCCCCCACAGCCTCAACATTGGAACAGCACAGCTGCCACTGCCACTGGGCAGCCACTGTTTAGTGTGGTCGGCTGTAGCCAAGATGTTGTTTAACTCGACAGGATGTTGACGCTAGACGCAGCCTCTCCAGTCCTCCAGGCCAGGAACAACAAGTTACAACAGGGAGCACTTAAATGAAATTCATAGCTGAGATAGACAAGACACGAGGAACAGGCATGCTTGGCCAGGAGCTATTTAATTTCTCTACATAAACATGTGAAATGTGGGAACACAGGTGAAGCCTCTTTAAATACCTGAGGTTTGGTCTTAAAAAACTGGGTGTAGGAGCGACCCGGGGCCAATTGAAACTCAAACACAAAACAAATGTGTTTTGCTGCGTGTTGTGCTACACGTTTCAAGAGATTTGAGACTACCTGTGACAGCTGATGATCTACTAGAGAGCGAAACCACAGAAAACAGGGAAGACGTCGTCTGTGTCTAAGGCAGAACTCTTGCATGTCTCCCGAGACAAAATAGCACTGTTTGGGATGACCCAGTGTTACCTCTATATGCATTTATTCGTGGCGGGCCGCCACAAATCAATTTTCTCCGCCACTAATTGATTGTCCACTTTGATTCAGGCTGCGCAACGGTTATTAGTTATTATGACCGGAGAACAGAAAAAAAGCAGATTGAAGCTAGATTTAGGCCGCTTTCAGACCTACATTTCGTTACGATTTAGGGTGTAGTAAGTTACAATATGTTACAATGTTGCAATTAACCTCGTCGTTTGTGTTCGCACTGCAATTGAGACTGAATCGCTCTCAATAGGCGTGCGGCGTGAGGCGACGCGCTTGCAAAACAGTTTTGTGATTGGTCCGAATTTCGCGGGACATTTGGATTTCAGGAAATCACTCTCCTCTCTCTCTCTCTCTTCGCCCGTCCCTTTAATCCCGTATCGTAATCGAAAATGCAACATCATCAGCGACGACTGTGGGTTATTGCATTTACTGCTGTTCTCTGGTTCATGTTCTTATACCAGTGCTCAGTATACAAGTATTTTAAATGAACATTCGTAATATAGTCTGATATTCATGGTCAACTAAATCAGCCTATTTTGTGAAACAAATAATGTTCCCGCTAATGGGTTAACCGAGCAGCCTCGCACCTAACGCTAGCTTCGAACTATTCATAGCAATAATGCACGGGGCAAAAATAATCTATTGCCTCTAAAATCACCACGAACAGAACGGTGGAGGTACGGGTAAACAGGGCTCATGTCGCTGTCATCAAAGGTAAGAGTTGGTTTTCTTTAACTCAGCTGATGCATTACCTTGCTGTCGGTTGTTTACCGAATGCTCCATCTGACTGTCACAGTGTGATTTTACTTGTGTAAACAGTAACGTTAGCCGGTTTTGTGCGTGTACTCTCATGTAGGCCTACTTCGTATTGATGAGCTGATGATCTTTCATTGTGTGTGTGTGTGTGTGTATGTATGTATGTGACTGTCAGTCACAAGTTTATATTCTACGGATGTTGTTCAGTGCTGTATGCGCGTTCCCGGTTCCATGTGTACTCTTGTGTACTTCATATTCGATGAGCTGATTATCTCTCGTGTACTTCATATTCGATGAGCTGATAATCTTTCTGTGTGTGTGTGTGTGTGTGTCATGCGCGTTCCGCATGTTCCGCTGCAGCTGTAGGATATCTTGGTATTTGATCACCTTCTATATAAAATCACCTGCTCGGCTTTAATGACTTAACCGCTATTTAAAAAAAAAAAATGTTGCCACCCTCTAGTTTTTGGTGAAATTAAGTCTTTGTTTTGAGCGCCACTAATGTGAAAAATCCTGGAGGAAACACTGGATGACCAGTTGCAACACCAGTTGCAGTAGTTAAGAAATGCACTGGGGTCAATACATTTGCAGTATTAACAAAGGCCTGTACAACCGAGTACTTCAACAAACACATTCTGTCAAAACACTTGTGGATCTGTGGTGAGTAACATTACCTTGAGGAAATGTTTCAGGGCGTCTTGGACTGTGGCACTTGGAGGCTCTCCAAATAACGTAGCAGCGACTCTTCTTTCGATCCATGACAACTGTGCCACCTGGAGAAAACCAAACACAACTGATTTCATAATGGGGCGGCTGTGGCGCAGGAGGTAGAGTCGCCGTCTAATGATCACAAGGTTGGCAGATCGGCGGTTCGAGCCCGAGCTGGCCACATGTCGAAGTGTCCTTGGGCAAGAAACTGAACCCCAAAATTGCTCCCAGTGAGCGGGCCGGCCGGCGCCTTGCATGTGTGTGAATGTGTGTGTGAATGGGTGAATGAGAGGCCGTTGTAAAGTGCTTTGGAGCAGCTTTGGAGCAGCAAAAAAGGCGCTATATAAGTGCAGTCCATTTACCATATACCATAATAGGTGAAGCTAATATTGATCTGGTGAAGCCAAAGTTCAAACCAAAACACTGGAAATGACGTGTTTAGGCTAACTTCACAAAGCCCTGTAAAGACAGGATACAAACACGCTCCTCAATAAAAATAGGTTTCTCAACTCAACACACAAGACTCATCATGACACAGAGAAAACGGTAATGATTTCACAGGTCTTGGCATAAGCTGATGGTTTTCCACTAACTCCTTTCCAGGAATAAGATAGTGAGCCAGTAGGGCCCTGGGTCAAACACATACAAAACTCATTAATACATTCATTCCAAAAAGTTCGGGAAATCTACAGGCTGCTATTCTACTGCTAGCGACGGATTTTCACACTGCATACTAATGCATCTGCATTATTAATCGCCGTCTTCTCATAGAAAGATCATCTGTAGAGCTCCAGAGAAGTTCCTGCAGAATCTGTGTCCGGTCCAGCATCCCTCGCTCCTGGCCGGAGGGCAGAGACCTTCAGCACCGCGGACAGCGACACAGACAGGCTCTGGGACACAGACAGGCTCTGGGACACAGACAGGCTCTGGGACACAGACAGACAGGCTCTGGGACACAGACAGACAGACAGACAGGCTCTGGGACACAGACAGACAGGCTCTGGGACACAGACAGACAGGCTCTGGGACACAGACAGACAGGCTCTGGGACACAGACAGACAGACAGACAGGTTCTGGGACACAGACAGACAGACAGACAGGTTCTGGGACACAGACAGACAGACAGGCTCTGGGACACAGACAGACAGACAGGCTCTGGGACACAGACAGACAGACAGACAGGTTCTGGGACACAGACAGACAGACAGACAGGTTCTGGGACACAGACAGACAGACAGACAGTCTCTGGGACACAGACAGACAGACAGGCTCTGGGACACAGACAGACAGACAGACAGGTTCTGGGACACAGACAGACAGACAGACAGTCTCTGGGACACAGACAGACAGACAGGCTCTGGGACACAGACAGACAGACAGACAGGTTCTGGGACACAGACAGACAGACAGACAGGCTCTGGGACACAGACAGACAGACAGGCCCTGGGACACAGACAGACAGACAGGCTCTGGGACACAGACAGACAGACAGACAGGCTCTGGGACACAGACAGACAGGGCCTGGACACAGACAGACAGACAGACAGGCTCTGGGACAGAGACAGACCGACAGGCTCTGGGACACAGACAGACAGACAGGCTCTGGGACAGAGACAGACCGACAGACAGACAGGCTCTGGGACACAGACAGACAGACAGACAGGGCCTGGGAGACAGACAGACAGGGCCTGGGACACAGACAGACAGACAGGGCCTGGGACACAGACAGACAGACAGACAGGCCCTGGGACACAGACAGACAGACAGACAGGGCCTGGGAGACAGACAGACAGGGCCTGGGACACAGACAGACAGACAGACAGGCCCTGGGACACAGACAGACAGACAGGGCCTGGGACACAGACAGACAGACAGGGCCTGGGACACAGACAGACAGACAGGCCCTGGGACACAGACAGACAGACAGGCCCTGGGACACAGACAGACAGACAGGCTCTGGGACACAGACAGACAGGGCCTGGACACAGACAGACAGACAGACAGGCTCTGGGACACAGACAGACAGGGCCTGGACACAGACAGACAGACAGACAGGCTCTGGGACACAGACAGACAGACAGACAGGCTCTGGGACACAGACAGACAGACAGGCTCTGGGACACAGACAGACAGACAGGCTCTGGGACACAGACAGACAGACAGGCTCTGAGACACAGACAGACAGACAGACAGGCTCTGGGACACAGACAGACAGACAGGCTCTGGGACACAGACAGACAGGCTCTGGCTGCCCCAGCCCAGATGAGCCGTACCTGGGTCCCTAAAATCTGCCAAGAGTGGCTGAAACGACCCCCGGTCTCTGTGTCCTTCTCTAATTCGGGTGTGTGCTTTCTTTCCCCCTGGCCAGTACTTGTAAGCGGTTGCCGCAACATCGACTTGTACGTCACTATCGATGGGATTTAGCCGAATCGAAATTCAGCCGCATTCATCTCAGCGACGTGTAATTGCAGGTGTAGCGTTTCGTTGTCGTCATCATGTTTTGTTTTTTTCAAAGAGAGGACAAATGTAAACAGTAGATCATTGTTGAACCTGAACACGACCCAGAGACCTTTAAATTCACCGCCGTACTACCACCGCGCGTGCACGTGTGCGTGTCTATTAGACGAAAGCGTAGAAGAAGAAAAAAAAACGTGCCCTGACCAAAGACTTTATCTACCTAAAAAGAAAAAGAAACCTTGGAAAACCTGAACAGTCTGAATTAATGGGGGGAAATTGGGTGGGGGGGCTTCATGAATGCTGTAGGAGGGGGAACTCACTGATGTGAACAATACGTGTGTCATGTAGGACCACTTACAGCGTAGCACCAGCGGCCCAGCAGGTAGTAAGACAAGGGGTCCTGTGGTTTCAGCTCTATGGCTTTGTCCAGGTGATCCTTCAGAGAAGAAAGGGAGAAAACAGGGGGGGAGGGGCAAACGAGTGGTATCAGTAATATGATATGACTGTGAAAAACCACGACTTTCCCTCCAACCTGATCTGTCCTCTCACCCCATGCCCACAGGTATTTCATCAACATCCCTCATAGACCCGTCCGTCTACAGTACACAAACACACCGCAAACTTCAATTCTATCGTGCCACCTCCATTTTCCCCCTTCCTTTTCCAGTCTTTCTCTATTTCCTTCTCTTCTTCTGTTACAAGCTGTTCGTGTCCCATGCTCCCCTGCTCTCTCACTGACAGCTCTCTGTAGGTAAACTGTGTTTGGGAAGCTGCTGACAGGTAAGATAAATCTGCTGTTGCTCAAGTATACAGCGTTATGTAACATATTCTGGGGGGTGGACTGCAGAGACACAGGCAACCAGGCTACCTAACACCTGTACTATAATATCTCTCTCTCTCTCTCTCTCTCTCTCTCTCTCTATATATATATATATATATATATATATATAGATATATATATACAGCTCTTTACTCTTTGTACAGGCACTTTTTTTGCAAATAATTTGAAGGGTCTACATCGGAGAGAGAAAATATTTCCTAGGCTGGTGGTTCAGTAGAGGTAATCTCTGAGGAGAAGTAAACAGCTACAAGAATATACTATCAGGAGGGCTCTGGAAAAGCTAGACACTGTTTCCACTCATTTCTCCTCCATGAGAGAATACAATGTGTGCCAGCCCTTCAGTGCTAGTTTGGGGTAATAATTCAGGTTAGGCCTGACGTTCATTAGAACACTACCAAACAAGGGTACAGGGTACAGGGTACAGGGTAGATAAAGACAGAATTTAAAAAAAAAATGTGGTCAATAAAAAAACATTTGAAACATAACAGATGGCTACCAAACATTTGAACCAGCGATCACTTGAGGGTCTGGATGTGTGTAACTGACAGTACATCAGGAAGTCACCTACCTTGAAGATGTAACCGATCTTTATCCTGTTCTGCACCGTCTCATACTCTGCTATGATACCACACATGATGGCGTACCTGAGGACAGAGAGAGGGGATAGAGAGAGAGAGGGGATAGAGAGAGAGAGGGGACAGAGAGAGAGAGGGGACAGAGAGAGAGAGGGGATAGGGTTTTTAATAATCGTAAGACTCAATAAATGGAATGGTAAATGGACTGCACTTATATAGCGCCTTTATCCAAAGCGCTTTACAAGTTACAACGGCCTCTCATTCACCCATTCACACACAATGGCGGCAAGCTACCATGCAAGGCGCCGGCCCGCTCACTGGGAGCAATTTGGGGTTCAGTGTCTTGCCCAAGGACACTTCGACATGTGGCCAGCCGGGGCTCGAACCGCCAATCTGCCAACCTTGCGATCATTAGACGGCGGCTCTACCTCCTGCGCCACAGCCGCCCCCTCAAAATGGCATGAATAAAGGTGGAAAGTCAAAGAAGGACCAATTGAACTGCTGATTGCCTTGGCTCTCTGGTCAGAGGAGCCAGTCATATTACCAGGATCAGGAGGGAGGGGGGAGGGGGGGAGATGAACGTGGGTAACCAACAATACTCAGCCTCTACAATAGGCTTCTCGTGAAGCAACCGAGGGAGAGATAGCATTAATCACTTTTCCTCTTTTCTCTTGTTCCGTCTCCCGTTGGGGGATGGAGGGGAACAGGGAAGAAGACAGGTGAAACAGAGGTGAGGAACATAGTGATCAAAGTCCTTTCACCACAAGGCTGCTGTCTCTAATCGTGCTGGTACTCAGTGTCAAGCAACACGGCAGGGGAACACACACACCTTTTCTACAAAGGAACAGGGAGTGAATAGGTCATCTGACAGTGATGAGGGTGGTGGTACTGATGTTTAGATGGGACGTGTGTGTGTGTGTGTGTGTGTGTGTGTGTGTGTGTGTGTGTGTGTGTGTGTGTGTGAATGTGTGTGCGTGTGTGTGTGTGTGTGTCTGGTATGCAGCAAAACCCTTTGTTGGCAGGCCATGAGTAGAGAACTGGGTTGTAACCAGATGAAATGAGATAGGCACAGAGCATTCTGTACACCAACACCAAACCATGCCATGGGATTTTGTGACAACCATACACTATTATGGCAATATACAACTAAACAAAAAGTTATGAATTCATGTTTTCATTCACTATTATAATTAACTATATCAGTACTTTCTACGCATTCATTTCACAATACAGGGATATTCTATACCCCCCCCCAAAAAACTGCACTGCCAGGACACTGAGACCTGCTACCTCCAACACCAGGCAGCTGCACTGCCACGACACTGAGACCTGCTACCTCCAACACCAGGCAGCTGCACTGCCAGGACACTGAGACCTGCTACCTCCAACACCAGGCAGCTGCACTGCCACGACACTGAGACCTGCTACCTCCAACACCAGGCAGCTGCACTGCCAGGACACTGAGACCTGCTACCTCCAACACCAGACAGCTGCACTGCCAGGACACTGAGACCTGCTACCTCCAACACGAGGCAGCTGCACTGCCAGGACACTGAGACCTGCTACCTCCAACACCAGGCAGCTGCACTGCCAGGACACTGAGACCTGCTACCTCCAACACCAGGCAGCTGCCCTGCCAGGACACTGAGACCTGCTACCTCCAACACGAGGCAGCTGCACTGCCAGGACACTGAGACCTGCTACCTCCAACACGAGGCAGCTGCACTGCCAGGACACTGAGACCTGCTACCTCCAACACCAGGCAGCTGCACTGCCAGGACACTGAGACCTGCTACCTCCAACACCAGGCAGCTGCCCTGCCAGGACACTGAGACCTGCTACCTCCAACACGAGGCAGCTGCCCTGCCAGGACACTGAGACCTGCTACCTCCAACACGAGGCAGCTGCACTGCCACGACACTGAGACCTGCTACCTCCAACACCAGGCAGCTGCACTGCCACGACACTGAGACCTGCTACCTCCAACACCAGGCAGCTGCACTGCCAGGACCTGAGACCTACTACCTCCAACACCAGGCAGCTGCCCTGCCAGGACACTGAGACCTGCTACCTCCAACACCAGGCAGCTGCACTGCCACGACACTGAGATCTGCTACCTCCAACACCAGGCAGCTGCACTGCCACAACACTGAGACCTGCTACCTCCAACACCAGGCAGCTGCACTGCCACGACACTGAGACCTGCTACCTCCAACACTAGGCAGCTGCACTGCCAGGACACTGAGACCTGCTACCTCCAACACCAGGCAGCTGCACTGCCACGACACTGAGACCTGCTACCTCCAACACCAGGCAGCTGCACTGCCAGGACACTGAGACCTGCTACCTCCAACACCAGGCAGCTGCACTGCCAGGACACTGAGACCTGCTACCTCCAACACCAGGCAGCTGCACTGCCACGACACTGAGACCTGCTACCTCCAACACCAGGCAGCTGCACTGCCAGGACACTGAGACCTGCTACCTCCAACACCAGGCAGCTGCACTGCCAGGACACTGAGACCTGCTACCTCCAACACCAGGCAGCTGCACTGCCAGGACACTGAGACCTGCTACCTCCAACACCAGGCAGCTGCACTGCCACGACACTGAGATCTGCTACCTCCAACACCAGGCAGCTGCACTGCCAGGACACTGAGACCTGCTACCTCCAACACCAGGCAGCTGCACTGCCACGACACTGAGACCTGCTACCTCCAACACGAGGCAGCTGCACTGCCAGGACACTGAGACCTGCTACCTCCAACACCAGGCAGCTGCACTGCCACTGAGACCTGCTACCTCCAACACCAGGCAGCTGCACTGCCACGACACTGAGACCTGCTACCTCCAACACCAGGCAGCTGCACTGCCACGACACTGAGACCTGCTACCTCCAGCACGAGGCAGCTGCACTGCCACGACACTGAGACCTGCTACCTCCAACACGAGGCAGCTGCACTGCCAGGACACTGAGACCTGCTACCTCCAACACCAGGCAGCTGCACTGCCACGACACTGAGACCTGCTACCTCCAACACCAGGCAGCTGCACTGCCACGACACTGAGACCTGCTACCTCCAACACCAGGCAGCTGCACTGCCAGGACACTGAGACCTGCTACCTCCAACACCAGGCAGCTGCACTGCCAGGACACTGAGACCTGCTACCTCCAACACCAGGCAGCTGCACTGCCAGGACACTGAGACCTGCTACCTCCAACACCAGGCAGCTGCACTGCCAGGACACTGAGACCTGCTACCTCCAACACGAGGCAGCTGCACTGCCACGACACTGAGACCTGCTACCTCCAACACGAGGCAGCTGCACTGCCAGGACACTGAGACCTGCTACCTCCAACACGAGGCAGCTGCACTGCCAGGACACTGAGACCTGCTACCTCCAACATTAGGCAGCTGCACTGCCAGGACACTGAGACCTGCTACCTCCAACACCAGGCAGCTGCACTGCCAGGACACTGAGGAACCAGCACAAGCTGGCTGAACCAAAGGCCAAGACCAGCAGGCTGAAAAACTCAACCCTGCATACTGCAGTTAGGCTATACAATGACAGTATATAGACCCACAAATAACACAGCATGGCCACCATGACTGCTACCTGCCCTTGCTTTGCCGCCCTGAAATATGTTGAACCTTAAAATTGTTGTGTACGTTGCTTATATTCTTTATTGTCATGTATGAATTATCTGTAAAGTTCTGCAGTTTTTCAGTGGGGCCTTGGCTCCACTGCAAGCAGGAATTAATAAAATAAAATAAAATAAAATATCCCAAGGAATCCAAAACGATTTCAATAGAAACGATCAGAGTTTTCCTTGGAGCACACAGGGGCGGGGGTGATGTTCAACACAGCGCCCGATGAGACCCAACTAAAGATGTAGCAGAGACACTGTACAACTGAATGTCTTGTTGGGTCACATGTTCCCTGAAACACGTCATCCAAGGATGGGCTGTTTGTTTCAGGGAGCTGAGTGAGTACAGAGTACAGATTGCCTTGACCAAGTGACTTTGCTCCAAAATGTTGAGTTTGATGGTGGATTTGAGTGTTTTGCTCATCATCGACGGTCCCTGCACTAGTTTTGTCTGTTGAGTTGTCAAAAGTTAATTATTGCTATTATTACTAATAATAATTGCAAACAAACATTGTATAGCTTCAAAACATGGTTACAACTAGCATTGTGATTTGTTGCATCCATAGCATGAACATTGAAATAAGTTTTCTCCACCTCCCTCAGCTGTTTGCCAGAAAATTGATGGGGAGACAGCGTTGTTGTTGTTGTTTGACTCCCAGATTGTCCCTTTAATGCATCGTAAACATTCAGAGTCAGGAATACAGCCCTTTGTGTATACAACATAATATGATTAATTGCAATAAATGTGGTTTGATGTCAAGGGAGGGAGGAAAACATACCAGAGGTGGTTCAGATCAATCACACAGGTGAGGCTGGGACTCAGGTTGCTCAACAAACATCTGGCTTACCACAAGAAATAATTTCTCCTTCTGTCATAATTGAGTCAGGGTGTTATCACCCAGCAGCACGCAGCCTTCATTAATACTTCATGTGCTACATGACAAGTACCGGTAGGTAGTCGTGTGATTTTTTGAAAAATAAATATTTCGTTATTTATTAAGAAATATGGACATATCAATATTTGAAAGAAAATATTTGATTTCAAACAATATCTATAGATAAAGGTGATGTAATTGAACCAAAAACTATGACAATTTAACGTTGTTATCATTTATTTTATAAAAAATTAACACCGACGCCAATTCCTACTGAGAAACAAGTTTGCACACCCTATGCCCTAATAGATGGGGTTGCCCCCTCTGGCTGAAATAACCTCAATTAGACGTTTTCTATAACTGTCTACCAGTCTCTGACATCGACTGGGAGAAGGTTTTTCCCATTCCTCCATGGAGAATTCCTTCAACAGTGTGATGTCTGAGGGGTGTTTTGCACGCACAGCCTGTTTCACATCACCTCACAGCATCTCAACAGGATTTTAGTCTTGCAATGATGGAGATTTCCTCCTTGCACACCTCCTGTAGGTCCTGTGATGACATTTTAGAATTGTTGGAGACTTCTTTAAGCATCTTATCTAATCCACTTGTAAATGATCTTCCGGACAGTGGAATGGGTGATTTATAATTGTTTGGAGTTCTTTTAAAATCCCTTCCCAGACTCATACGCATCTCCAACCTTCTTTCTGAAGGCCTCAGAGAGACTCACTTCAACAAGCGAACAGCGAACCAAACTAAATGTCGGAGGTTTAAATAAGACAGGCTCTTCCAAAACCCTCGCTAACGATGTTCTCATCATTTGCACCCAATGTGGTGATTCTAATTTTAGGCATTTTAAGTATTAATAAGTGTGGGGGGTGTCCTAACAAGTCCTGTTTTTTCCTCACAAGAAAATAGCATTTCTATTAATTACTATTATTTTAATTTACATATTAACACCCATACGTTTTTTTGATAAACATGGATTTTTATATTTGGTTTGGGGGGTTCGTCCACACGCAAACAAATGTTTGCCCCCTGAAAACGAACATTTTGAAAAACTCTGGCCACAGTGATTTTTTTTTAAAACTTATTGGTGTGGACAAGGCCTTAGTTATATTACCTCCACCTCTCAATATTGTTAAAATTAAGATCAAATATCCATATGTTGAAAAAGACAAAGGTTTTCATAGGGTGTCTTATCATGACTGTGT
>NC_137674.1:16864105-17046605 GCF_963989245.1 Nansenia antarctica
CAGAGAGGCCCTTTAGTGTTGATGAATGAGGGGGAGAGTCTGTGTTATGGTCTGAGATGTCATGTGGACACCACAATCCATTCTCTTTGGGTTCCTAGGTCCTGTAAATGTGGATAATATTGAACTTTTCTCGCTAACTCTTTACATCAAATTTGTAAACTGTATGATTCATTATATAATGTTAATTGTTATACAGTTCTTATCTCAGACCACACAGTCCTCAGTTTAAGACTAACACATTTTTGCTAAATCAGCTCAGGGGTGTGTGCCCCTGTCTGTCCAACCAAGTGATGTCTTGATATTATTTCTGCTTATTTAGGGGACCCACCTAGCTCAAGAACTCCTCCAGAGGTTGAAAGTTCCATACAGTCATAACCTTAAAGGGCTATAACACCCCAAATTCAGCAAAAGCAACAGGAATGCCAGTTGCTTTCAAAATCGCCATGTCTTCAGTCAGATATTTGACTGAAATGTGATCAGAATTAACACATCTCAGTTGTGGTTGCCATTGGTACCATTATCCATGGATTTACGGTAGACTGTGGCCAATGAGAATGCAATATGGTGGGTGGAGAATTCAAGTGTGAATCACGTTCCTGTATCTCAACAACATTTGAAATCAAACACAACATAGATTGATCACGAGTTCCCAGAAAAGTTAATCCTGAAAAATAAGTGACACGTTTTCTCAGACTAATGCTAGGTAAACAATATCACCACAGACATAAACTGCCTGGCGACACTGGTTGGCGCTGTCCTCAGTCTCATCCTCCCTGGAGTTTTCTCTAATGTTGCCTGTCAATTAAACCCATCTACCTTTTTTTATTCACCAAAAATGCATAAATTCAATTCAAACACCACATAAAACACTTGGCACTCTAGGTGATGGGTTTTTGGCAGTTAATGAGTTAAGATTCTTACCAATTCTATTAGTGGAGGCATAAGCTTTGAGCTTGTTTAAATGTTGTTCTTAATGAACAAAACAAACACAGCACTCTCTTTCAGTTGAGATCCACAATGAGGTATGTGCATGAGCTAATGGTAATGACTTCCTAATGAGCAGCGTACACGGGACTGATTACTCTCTTTCAAAGCACGAGGCACACTGGGAAACTTTTCCATAATTCATGTTAAGAAATGCATGCAATGGGGAAAGGGTTCGGTCTAGACTTTAGTTTGAATTCACACCATCCGCGATGGGAGATGGGCCCCTTCATAATTAAGTAGGAAATTCCCACCAGCCACGTGTGAGCGTGTAACTCTTCTCTCACCTATTTTCTTTTTCCTTTGCTAATTCACAGTAGTCCTACATGTGTCCGTCATTGGTTCACATGACTTCAGTCTCTACTCTTTGGAAATTCGTTTCAACATGATTGATCAGTTGTGGTCAGCTGGAAGAGATTTTTCTGTCTCCCTCGTCTGCAATCAGATAAACACTCCTCCAAACCTTATAATATTGAATACCCATTTAGGTGCGACTTCTAGGGATGCATCGAAATGAAAATTCTTGGCCGAAGCCGAAACCGGAATTAAGGAAACACTTGGCCGAATACCGAGTGCGTACCGGCAGTTTTTCATTTTTTTCACCATTGCATAAATTAAATAAATGTAGCTTTTTATTCATGCTTGTATGTTTATTCATGTAAAATGTAAAATGACAATTATCAAAATGTGTTTGAAATTGTATATTCTTTATGTTACGTAATATTTCCTAATTTCATTAAAGTTTCCATCAGTTTCCAGTGATTGCTTGGCTCGTGCTTTTATTTTGAAGGTGCGAAAATGAAAACATGAAGTAATGTGGGAATGTGCCTCTCGTTGTCGTTCAGGGAACAGATGCCAAACTGCAGACATGTTTGCTGTAACTGACTTGGCAGTAAGCACTAGTAGGCAGTCATCACTCACTGCTCGTCTCATTCGCAGAACAGGATGGGTTGCTTGCACTGTTTGATCGCGTCATCAAAAAACATTTCATATTTGGTAAACATATTATTTTTTCACTAATTTGGCCAAACACCGAATGTGTTTTTTTTTGCTATTTTCTGAATTTCGGTTACCAGAATTTCGGTGCATACCTAGCGACTTCACAATTAATCTTGGGAATCGACGTCATGACGCTGCATTGTGGGATACGGCCGCCATGTTCTTTGCTCTCCCAACCGTTTACATCATAGCGCCTCCAACTGTTTACATTTTCTGTAACAAAATGATATACCAAATAACGAAGATAACGAATAAATGATGTACCAAAGAATATGGCGGCAGTGACACATGACCTTAACGTGCAGTATGTTAAGGAATTCGTTTTTGCGGGAGAGAATTATGGGAAATGCAGTGCCCTTGGCTTGTCTCCAAATTTAGCGGCATTAAGCCAATCTCAGAGCTTTATCTAACGTAATGTTCTTTATCTTATATATTCCATTCATGAGCCTAAAGTATGATGAGCGGTCGTGTCAGGACATGAGCAGTGTTTCAGATGAGGAATGCTGCATCGGGGCCTCCATAAACAACATCCATGCCATTGGCCTTCTCCAGAGAGCTCATTAAAAGAAAGGGGATTTTTCGTCTAGTCACCAAGCAACCAAGGTGGTACACCGTTTAATCAACTAGGGGGGGGCGAGAGGAGGGGTTGAGTGTCCTGTCCTAACCCTACTTTCACACCACAGCGCTGGGCTGGTCTGGGTTCCTCCTTCACCATAGCTGTTGAGACGGGGAAGGAAAGGGCGACGTGAATGAAAAACATCTGAGCAAGCACAGTGGAGTTCACGTCGGCCCTGTAGTATGTAAAATTTAATTATTTTCTTCACTTGTCTCAAAGGCCCATAATGTTACCTAATGCCCCCCCCCCCCCCCCCCCCCCAGTGAGCCAGGATGTAGGTAAAATAACATGACGAGCTGGTTAAATGGACCACTATCATCATCACTACCTGTACCACAATACCACCAGCCACAGCAGACCATTAATCATGCATGTTGTTTACATGTGCATGTCAGGCTATCCGAGAGACCTGGGGCCCATTCCACTAAGGTCGATTATCTTCTAAGCCTCGATAAAGTTCTAAGCCTCGATAATGTTAGCTTGCGTTCGGTTCCATCAATGTGGCTCAAATAATTCGCTGCTTGGTTGAGCTCCTTCTGAGTCGGATATAATTAGCCTGGTCGCGACCAGGCTAAAACACTGGCTAAAGTAAGACGCGGATCAAAAAAGGCTCACAGGCGGAAACTACATCCCGAACGACAGTTCCTCTTTTAGGAAATATTAGTTCCCACTTCACACGAGATAGATAGATGGATAGGTTGACTGTGTGATACATAGATAATTTGATAGTTTGATTGTGTGATAGATAACTTGATATTTTGAAAGTGTGATAGATAGATCGATAGATCAATAAATAAAAGTGTAAAAAAAAAAAAAAAAATGTCTCAACTTGCATTGCTGTCATCACAGCTGTCTGGTTGGCGCAGTGGTTAAGGCAGCCAGCTAGGGTTCCAAAGGTTACGAGTTCGAGACTTGACTAAGTGATTTCTCTTTTTTTTTTACATTTAACCGAAGATTTCATGCAAAGGCTTCAAACACCATTGTACCGTATTTTCCGCACTATAAGGCGCACTTAAAAGTCCCCAAAAAAAAAAAAAACGACAGTGCGCCTTATAATCCGGTGCGCCTTATATATGGATCAAAATGTAAAAATTACATGACCAATATTTTTTTTTTCATAATAATAAAATGTTTCAGTACGACTGGTAAACTACAAAGCCGCACCGCTTGCAGCATTACGGTAATCAGTAAACGACGGCCGCCATCTTGGAATCTCCGCGAATGCTATGCTACTGTTATGCTATCATGTGCTCTGAATGGATGCCTTACTCACCCAACTGTTCAATTCGGACACTGAAGAAGAATAATTCAAGGGATTCGTGGACGAGGAATGAACTGAAAAAGTGAGCTTTACGTGTTATACATAACTGAACAATGTTGAGTTATGCACTAACGTTTGATTTAGTGGTATCAGACTGTTTCTTTTACTACGTGTTTACTGAAATAAAGTTTGAATGTTTGACTGAATTGAATTAATGAACATCTCATCATTCAAGTAAAAAAATGTACTAAAGTACCCACTCGATCTAATAAACAACATTATTTGTTTGTACTTATTTGTACTTATTTGTACTTATTTGTTTAGTACAAAAAAATGTACTAAAGTACCCACTCGATCTAATAAACAACAGTTTAACGATCACTAAACACTTATAATTTGTGTATTGGATTCATTATTCTTGTTTGCCGGAGGCTACCGGTAAGGGAGGGTTGATTTGTAAACATACTTTCGTTTTAGCTCGTGTTCAAAAGCAAGAACTGTGTGTTCATCTAGTTATGTGTAGTTATGTGTTTTTAGCATGTCGATGTTCTCCCAGTATGTTGTCATGTTATTAAAATACAGTTTAGACCTTCGTAGCGATGTGTTTTGTTAGCAGTGTTCGTAGCTGTGGCTGCGTTCAGAGTCACAAAACTGAAAAATTACGTTGCACATTTCACCAGGAGCTGTCACATATTGGTTGTTGGTTATAATTGTATAGCCTATTGGTTGTTTTCTGGTGTTGTTTTATTGTTTTGCTCTGTTTGTAGTCTACTTGATGTATTTTTATCAGCTGTTAAATCACCACAGCGGTTAATCCACTAATAGAGATAATACCAGATTGAAAATGCTTGTAGCTAACTACTCTATATCTCGTGGTCGCAGCTATTGCGAATTGCTATTCACGCGAGTCAGCTGTGAATCACCGCAGGTCCTTGACGCTTGTTGCAAAAATGGATGACGAACGGCTGATACTTGAGGTGGAAAAATATATATTTTTGACAGTGGAGCAGGTAGAACGTTGACGGTGACAACGCTCAGGTGGAGCATGGACAACGGGAAGTTGACACAACACCGATGGAGAGGTGACGCAACGCAGTAGGTGGAGCTTGGGCGTAACGCAACCCCAGTCAAACGTTTGACTGCAGTATTTTCTATTCTATGCGCTTTATAATCCGGTGCGCCTTATAATCCGGTGCGCCTTATAATCCGGTGCGCCTTGTATATGAAAACAATTCTAAAATAGGCCATTCATTGAAGGTGCGCCTTATAATCCGGTGCGCCTTATAGTGCGGAAAATACGGTAATCGTGTCAGTTCTTGTAAATTAGCCTGCACCATAATTTTATAGCCTACATACTTTTTTAGATGAGATTTTAGATTAGATTCAGACAACGAAATGCAGTAAAAAGTGCGTCCGAAGAGGGATTCGAACCACCGTCTAAAAATGACGAATAAATCCTATGGCAGCGGTCGATACCACTAGGCCATTGCGGCGATATGACGGCTTGTAAGCCTGCTGCTGATATCACCACAGTAGTAATATTCATTTATTAAAATATGAACATATAACAATAACTGGGGCTAGTATGACCTACACATTTAATCGGTCAGCAATTTCTTGCCAAACCATTTCCCTCGCCTTGTTAATTGCGGCAGTATTGCACTATTTTATATCTTATTTTTCCGTCTTCATAAAGATCAATAATTCGGAATGCTGCGCAAATGTAGGACCCCTGCAGAGTGGAGTATCTTCATTTCGACAGATCGACTCTTCGGGGCTCTTTATGTCTGCGTGCACGCGCCCATATCGAAGATTTGTAAGCCTGTCTTCTGTGAACACTCATCACACAAGCCTGATCCTCGTTGGAGGAATCACCTGAGGCTTGAATTCCAATCCCGAGTTGCCTGATCGCCTGATTTATTTAAATCGCCGATATACTAAGCCACCTTTAGTGGAACGGCCCCTAGGGGGGCCACAGGAACATAAATCCGAAAGAAGCAAGATCTCAGCCGAATCTCAACTTATAATATTCTAAGAAATAATAATGCCGTTTTTCAATCAATTGCCAGGACGGACTAACCACTTCCTCGATCAAACAAAACACCCTCGCATTCACTCGGGAGGAAAACTTTGAACTCTTGCGCCCATTGAACTCCATTGGTCGGCCCCGGAGGCGTGTCTGCATCGTCCAATCGCGAGGGCAACAGAACCTGTGTGGATAATTTGCGGAATCGTCGCACACACACACACACACACACACACACACACACAACCCACACAACTGACAATGTAATCTATATTTGTTTTTCATTACTCTAATTTACAGCTTACATAATTATTGTTTATATATTGTTGTTTTATTACATTGTTGTTTTATTTTATTGTTGTTTTTATCTTTATGTCCTATGCATCAACCACACCAAGTGAAATTCCTGTATGTGCGAATACACTTGGCAATAACAATAATTCAAGCACCGGGTTTGCGGGTGCACAAAAAAAGAAATTGGCGCACGAGTGAAAAAAGAAATACATTTTGTAGAGTGTGCGTGCTTCACCTCCACTTCTACCACCTAAGCCTTATTCTGAGCCAGGAAACCCCCTGAAACTCTCACTTCAGTAAGGATCTGTGCCATTCATATTTTTTCAGTTGTGTCAGTTTTGTTTTTGCTTCATCATATTTCACAAAAGGGACTTCCCAGTTGGAGGCTGCTGGTTTGCATGCTCCGATATTTGCCAAATATTTGCCAAAATGTACAAAACATACTCCATCATAATGTAACATACTCCATTAAAATGTAACATGCTCCATCATAATGTAACATACTCCATTAAAATGTAACATACTCCATTAAAATGTAACATACTCCATCATAATGTAACATACTCTATCCCAAAATATAAGATTGTTTTACTCCAATGTTAACAAACGACAGGAACACAGAATTCACTGAATGTCCTTGCACCCAGAGTTCTGTGTATTGAAGGTGAACTATAATAGACTTCACACTCTATTTCAAATCAACATGTTTGCCCTTCCTCTAGTTCTGTACATAAACGGTGGACTGCTTTCAGAGTGGTTCTCTTAGAGTCAATGGAGTAATGATTGGCTTCATTTACCTACCAGAGCTAGGCACTCCAGCCAACATGCTTGTAAAGACAAGATCCCTGCCACACACTGCTCCAAAAGGCCTGAGTCACTGATCCAGGGACAGCTGCAGGCATACTCATCACTCACCCAGGCCTACTGGCCCCTGAACCCCCCCACAGGAGCGGAGAACACAGACCCCATGCTTTCATTCGGTCTCTGGGTTTTATTAACTCAAGAGGTTAATTGGATATGAATTCATCCATGACTGATTCACATGAGGTAGTTGTCTCAAAGATAGCATCACTCCAGGAGGATAAGCATTCAAACACATGCTTTGAGTCTTGGGTGTTTGCCTCTGAATAGGTGGGTTTTCAGCACCTTTCAGTTGAAATGTGTTATGCTGCTGTACATGGCCATCTCTCTGGAGATTAAAAGCAGTGATGAACACTTGAAAAGAGAGGGGAAAGTAGGCAAGCGTCCATGGATCCTATTTCAATAGATAATTTCCTTGGCCGCAGCTCAGAGAATGCTTCAGGGATTGTAACATTAGTCTGTGTTTACCTAGCAAACTTGAATGTCCTTGTGCATGCACATGGCTGCAACAAGTGTGGGTGGGTGCATACACAGCTGATGTGGGAATGCTGGGATGTTGAGTCAATGCAGTGATGCCAACACAACATCAAGGCTATACATATAAACTTCCTAGCAGTGGGTGGTACATGCGAAGAGATGTTTTAGCCTACACTGTGTCTGTCTAGGTTGGAACAGATAGAGAGACATTGTTCCTATCCATAAGAGACATAATCGAGCGATTGTAAACTTTCCGTTTCAGAGCAAAGGTCAAGGGTCATGTTCTGGAGGATGCATAGAGTAACTGTATGTAAAACACTCACCACTGATGACTGTCAGCACACAGAGGGTTCAGCCTTACAGCTTCCTCTCCAACATCTTTTCCTGAGGGGAGGAGGGGGATATGAAACACAAGTTCAGCATATGCAACACCTCCAGCACATATGTGTAGTATATGTCCAGTGAAGAGTAGGCCTATATAAACAAAATTGATTGATGAATTCATAAAAATGGATTTAGATTCTATAGATTTGTAGTTTTAAAGAACAACACAGAAGTCACAATAATTACGCACAAAAAGGCAAAGGCAAAAACCAGAGGATAGACTTGGGTTCACAATTAACCAATAAGAGAAGAGACATGAAAGATATTTCAGGACGAGAGCTGGGCCTTAAAGGGGAATAACAGCTACTAAATATAGGAATTTGTCACGGTTCCTAAAACTCCCAGGCTTTGTGTGGATCTGTAAGGCGCTGACCATCCGGACTGGGTCATAAGGTTACATGCCATCCTACCAACTGCAGCCATAGATAGGGCTTCGTAACATGCAGTCAATCGCAAATCAAAATACACATTCTATCTAGCCCTGCACCGCTGTAGTTGGGATATTTGATTGGCACTTTGCGACTCTCATTGAAGAAGAGAGGCTCAATCTTTGATAGATGGTCTACCCACCAGGACCAAGCTCCAGGGGTGATAGGGCCTTTTCAGCCGCAGGCCCGTCCCTCTGGAACGCCCTCCCCAACCACATCAGACAGGCCAACACCCTCCCAACATTTAAACAGGCCCTCAAAACCCACCTCTTCAAGCTTGCCTTCACCAGTTAACCCTCTCCCCCTCCCCTTCCCATGTGTCCCCAGCACTACCTCAATTAGGCCCCTATACTTTCTTCTATTCACCTTTTGTTTCTTTTTATTATTACTACTCAATCTTTTCCGTTTGTAAAGCGTCTTTGAGTGTCTAGAAAAGCGCTATATAAGTCTAATGTACTATTATTATTATTATTATTATTACCCCCAATGTCCAGGAAGTTTAGGAACAATACATTCTCATATTTCGCCGTTGTTCCTCTTTAAACCCGTCAGTCATCAAGCCAGCCACAGTTTCGTTCCGCCTACTCTACACCAATAAAGGAATCTGGATCACCGGACTTGGCACTGTGAATAGATATCTGTCTTGACCTCTTATTGAACTTCCATTCATACTATTTCTTACACTTTGTTGTGACCAACTATGTTTTAAAATGTATGTTAATATGTTTAAACATATATCACGATCATGTCCCTTAGGGCAGGCGCTCAGACCCAACTGATACTGGCTGTGTAATTAATGTGTTATGAAGTAGAGCCTTGCGCGTCTGAAGCGAAGATCAGTGGAGAATTGACACAATAAGAGCCTGAGGTGAGATACTGAGAAGTGTCACGGGACATGAGTTGTGTGAATTAGTTATCTGTCCTCTCTGTCATGTTTTAGAAGTTTTTTTTCCTTCACTTTGGGAGCTGTGGCTTCCAGTAAACAACTTCTATTTTCACCTGGGGTATGCTGTTACTTGAACATTGAGGGATAATAAATAATACATTATTCATTTGATTTATCCCAATTGATGAGACACTTGTGTCAGTCTCACATTCTTTATTTGAAGTGAATAAAAAGGATTATTCTATGGATTTCTATACCAACATGTATTTTTAATACGATGCCCTTGTTGGTTTAAATATCCAGCATTGCAATGCTCTGTGTTTCAAAACCCCTTGACAGTGGCGCCTTTGTGGAAAGCACCTGGCCAGCCTTGATTAGAGGCACGTTAATGAGGAAGGATTAGGGAGAAACAGGTCAATCCAGTCTGTTCTTTAATACAACCACAAAATAGTCTGTTTAAAAAAGAAAAGAAAAAAAAGACTCAAGACGGTATCTCATATTGTTATTAATATGCTGAGGGCTTATGATATTGCATATTGTTACAGTGTTACACAAGACATGCAAAGCCTGGCAAGTTATTGTAACTCAATTACAAGCACTGCAGTGGAAGAGAAGGATTTGGCAAGGGTATGTATATACACATGCAAGCTGGAGTCTTCTAAAAGAGCTCTTGATTTTAACACCTTGGTCCACTTGCTTGCAACTGAGGAGTGCATGTGTTGTGTGTTCAAAGAAGAAAAATGGAAAAATAATTCCATATTGCCATGGCGTTTATAGAAGCTATTTTACGATGTGTCTCTGTTTTGCCAGCAGCATTACGTCATATTACAGTGCTGTGTTTCACTCAGTGTTTTTCTTACACGGGATACCGAGGTCCATAGATCTGCAGGGTTGCTATTACGTGTCAGTTATAGTGCACATGTTCAGAACACCCCAGGTTTGCATGAAAGATCAAATAGCCAAGCTATTGACCACCTTATTTGACCACCTGCCACGTGACGTTGCGAGTCTGTGTATAGATTAGTGTGTTGTGCTGACTGATGAGCTTGCGAAAGGTGCATATTGACCCCCATTTCTTTTTTCTTTTATCTTTTTTAAATTTTGTGTATATGTATGTATATATTCAGATTCAGATAACGTTTATTGCCATTATGCATACACATATAGGAATTTGCTTTGGCGTTATAGTAAGTGCATTAATATGCATATATAGTGTATATATGTGTACGCGTATGTATGTATGTGTATGGGTATATATATATATATATAATGTGTAATTTATGTTTGTTTGTCTCTTGTATGTGGGTATTGTGGAGGTTTGTTTTGTTGATTCAATGTAGTGTTATATGTATTGTGTAAAAAAAAAAAAAAAAAAAAAAAGCCAAGCTAAAAATGTGATAACACATTGAATTGCCTGGGAAAATATCCACAGTACTTACTTATTCCTTTTGACAACTTAATGTAAAGCAATAGACCATGACAGTAGTTTTACAGTGTTTGTGATCCACATTGTAAGTATTTCACAGTAACCCCACCAGTGACCGCAAACAGCTGTGCTCCCAAACTTGGCCAACTCTCGCCAGCTCTCTCTGCTGCCTTATCTAAACTGGATGACTGAGTTCATTGGATGGATGGAGCTTAATGCCAACTGGGTTTTCCAGATGTCATTAAATGGCTGAAGTAAAGCAGGCCTACTATCAGGCCTCTCTGAGACTCTGAGATAGTGCCAATGGGTGGTTGGGTGGCCAGAACAGGGTGGCCTGCACAGCTGTGTTCATGACCTAGCATGGTTCCAGTGAACCATATATACAAACATTTAGGTGTTAGTTAGCAGTGTATGGTGAGATTACCGGTCTCAGCATGGGTCTTCTTCTCCTCCAGGCTGGAGGTGATGTCATGAAGGTCGGAGTAGGCTCGAACCAGTCGCCATAGAAAAAGAGAGTTTTGTCCGAACTATGAAGAAAAGAGAAATATGAAATCAGTGTGAACAAACGGAGACATCCTACTGTTTAGAATACATTTTAACCCCTCTGTCTCAAATGAACATTTCTCTGGGTCATGAGTCAGTGAAATGGCCTGGTACATTTGGTTTGTTTCGTCTAAACACACACCTATCATGCTGTAAATTAATTGCCTATCACCCAAAACAACAGATGTTTGCACCATGGACACCCACCGTGTCTACCACTAGGGTTGGGCGGTTTTACAGTTATACCGTAAACCACGGTTTTCGAAAATAGCATTTTTATAAATAGCAAAAATTCACGGCAAAATGCCGTCATAAAACCGTCATAAATTGCTATATATAATAAACGCCTTAAGAGTGTTTGTCCAGGACCACTGTCTGCATGGTTGAAGATGCTATGCTATGAAAGTCAAATAATATTATATATTTATATATTATATACACAATCTGCGCTTTCATCATTTGAAATTGGTGGCTCCATCAAAGCAATACAACAATGGGATTTTGTAATCCCACGTAAACCACGGTTAACGTTTAACGTTTAACGACAATTGGTTGATCTGGCCTACCTCCTCCCTCTTCTCCAGTAGGGTGGCAAGGCACGCCCTCTTGTCTGTGTCGTTGCCTTTATGTAGACAGTCAATCCTCTCCAGTAAGGCTGAGAGCTCATTCACAGGCTCCTCCTCTTCCCCACTGGGCCCACTTTCACTCTTCTCTTCATCCTCAGTGTCTGTGAAAGCCGTCATGTACCTGAAACCCAAACATGTGAAAGGTTATAAGGATTCAATAGTCAAATTCATTCCGTCGTAAAACTCCACAGTACTCTCAGTTTCCAAAGTTGGCAACTTGTATGGAAGGAAGAAGGAGAACAACTACATGTGATATGCAGCGGATGAAACAGGCCTCACCTCCAAAACATACTTTGTTGATTAGAGACTCTGCGATCAGAAAGGTAAGAGGTAAAACAATCCTAACCTAACAGTCTCAGAAATAACAAAAGATTTGGAAGAGACACTGTCTAAAAATCCAGACACAAATCGGTTCATATTACACGTGGGATCAACCGATTCACATAACATGGGCTCACTAGACTTGAGACATGATTTTATGGAACCTTTTGATAAGCTTAAGATGTAAACATTCGTCTGTGGATCGCTGCCCACTGTTGACAGAGGTAACCTCGAATTCAGCTCCTAAGCCTTAACACTTGGCTCTCGGGAGCGGGCAAACTTAAAGGGCTGAACTGTATTGACCACTGGAACATTTTCTGGAGGCAGAGAGACCTATTCAAAAGACAACTGAATTGTTCAATCTCCCCCCAGTCCTGCGACTCATCACAGCCTACAGTAAAGGGCCCTCCAAACTCATCACAGCTAGCTGAAATGCGAGCTGCAGATGACCTCTCATTCTCCTTCGTGCTATCCCCATTCATATCAGTAACAGAACAGTTAATCGGAAGTCAGAATGTTTTATACACCCCTCAAATGTAATCTCTGTACCCTGCCACAGACAGACACCAAACACAAAACCACTCAAGCTAGCACTTTTCAATGCCAGATCCTTAGCTAATAAGTCTCTCTTATCAACGACTTGATTAGCTCCTATAAACTAGATTTTTTATTTATAACTGAGACTTGCTTAGATAAAGATAATAAGATAACAATTCTTATCGAGTCAGCACCAACCAATTTTAGAACCTTAGATGTCATTAGATCCCATAAGAAAGGAGGTGGAATTGCCTCCTTTTTCAGAGACAGTTTTAACTGCAAACAGACATCATTCTGAGAATTTGGATCATTTGAATATCTTTCAATTGTTTTTAAATGCCCATCTCGAATCCTCTTCATAATGTTATACCACCCTACTATCTTTTTCTCTACTACCTCTACTCTACTATCTTTTTCAATTAACTTACAGAGCTTCTCTCCATCATTACTACTGAATTTACCAGTCTAATAATTGCTGGGGATTTCAATATTCATGTAGATAATGTAGAGGACACCAGAGCCAAATAACTCTCTGTCCTTTTAGATGTTTTTGAACTTCAATAAACTGTGTGAACTCATAATCGAGGTCATACTCTGGACCTTATCATCAACAAAGGCCTAAATATTTCTAATATTATTGTAACTGACATTGCCCTATCTGACCATTTTTGCATATTCTTTGACATATCTATTTTCCCTGTTATTCAAACTATGACTGAAACTATTTCCAAACGACATGTAAATGAAAACACTAACGCACTGTTCATCGAGGCCTTTTCCCTAGCCCCCCCCAAACTCCTATTTCAACCTCAGTAAACAACCTTCTAAGCGGAACTGCTGCAGCTCTCACTGTTGTGGCTTCCACACTGCCTGCTGCATGTCTTCTGTGTCTCTAACTGCAGAGCTGCTACTGCCCATCTCTGTACATTGAGTTTTGCACTCTTTGGCAAGAGTCCTAATCAGTACATGGCGTGCTGCGGCAGCCAGCATGAGACATGCTTGAGATATGCGCTGTACGACTGCTCTAACCCGAAATTATGCTGAGGTTGACGCTTGCGGTGTGTTTTCGCCGTTACACTCTCCACAGTTTTGTGCTTTTAATTACCGTAATGACTTCTCTGCTTTCAGGAACCGCTGGCATTTTTTCGATAGCACCTATAGTTTAGGAATTACGGTAATGAGAACAATGCGTCAAAATATTTGTTTATTTTTGTGTAACAAGCATGTGAGAGTGGCTGGTTTAGGTTAATGCGTGCGACAATGAATTGGCTCACATTGTTTGCGTCATTGATCGGTTCTTGTGATCGGCGACTAGAAAGCATTATCGGATTTCCCTGATCACATATTTGTACTGATTATCGGACGCATTCATTAGGGAAATATGCCCCAAACACGTTGCAGACACTCCAAACCAATATAATATATCAACCACCAAACTAATATTATGACATTAATACTCCTCTGAAGCATTTTTTGTATCCCAGCGCCCCCTCATCGGAGTATTAGTGCTTTTAATCAACCCCCATTGCCAGACACAGTCAATAAAAGATTAACATTCACTCTCACTCACTTGTTTACACACAAACAGCTACATCTTTGTTTATACAAGTTGTTTATGAAGGCTGGCAGTTAAGACGTCTTGACGTCTTTTATGTGGATACCTGAAGGGTTTCCCGCCGAACACAAGGAGACTTGTTTGTCTCTGTCGTAGCAAGGCACGGAAGGCGGCATTAGCCCCAGTTTTATGGCCTCGAAAAGTCCCATTTCAATGACTTTAAGTATGTGCTAACACCCGTAGCTAACACTTGAATAGAGAAGGTGTAAAAGAAAGAAAAGAAAAAAAAATATGAATGACATAGTACGGTAAAAAAACTGAAGACCTGAGGAAAGTGAAAACATAAAGGCCTCCATTAAGTCCTGGCAGGAGGTGCATCTGCGTCATCAGCGGTTAAGAGAACGTTTAGGTCTGCAAGCGATGGTTCTAGGGGGGATGTGTCGGAGCGAGCTGCTGACATGAGCCCAGCAGGAAGCTCCATCTAGATCCTGCACACCGACACCTCAGGCTCAGAGTACCAGATTATTATTAAGTCTGCGTCTGGGAGCAAAATAACTGTTGTTTTTTTACGAGGAAAACACCAACTCTGAGCTGAGGCAGCAAATCTAATGACGTTACAACATCACTAGCAGATCGTCAAATGCTGCCATCCTCAAATAACCACATTTTTCTGAAAACCACAAGTTACCTGACAAACCGCCTAACATCGCCAAAACTTCACGGTTTGCTTGTCTTGAAGTAGACTAGACACTGTTACACTCAAGGTCAAGACAGCACAATGCAAGCATGGCCTGGACTTATTCTTTTTATTTTAAATTCTAGACTTATTGAATGTCTCCCGAAAAATTGGAGGCACACCCAGTCATAGGAGCTTTCTGTAGAGATCGTGCAGCTGTCAATCAATCTCTCCTCTGCCAGGAGCGCGGCGTGGTAACTCAGAGACTCCCCTTGCTTGTTGCTTTAATGCCATTGTTTGCTTGAAACCGCAGCTCCTAATCTGTCCACACACAGATGCACACACTGCTCTGACAAATAATGCACACACACATGTGCAGCAAAGCCAAAACTCTGCACTGGCCCGCTTCGTCCCACAATGCACAGGGCCTGGTAGTGTCTTAAATGTTGATAATACACAAAAAGAGTCAACAGTATTTGAAAGATGGGCTAGTACTAAAAGAACGGTCTGTATTCTCAAATTGCGCAGAAGTAGCAATAATTACAGTCTAAAAAAGAACCACCGTGTTTTAAAAGGTAGATTAGCCATTGTCGTCCCTGGGATCTGGACCTGTGGCCTGTTTACAAACCCAGGTTCTTAATCCTCCCTTTGCACAGTGACCTCAGAGTAAGCTCTAAACATGCAGGCAAGTGCTGAACCCATTTATCATCCAATACAGTGGGGCTTAAAGATCTGAATGGACCTGCTTATGTGCGGGCAATGGCCATTCTCTGATTGTTGTGCCTCTGCCTTCTGTTTTTGCAATTGCTTTCCACTCACAATGCGTGGTTCTCTGCGTTCAGCATACACAGAGATGCACGCCCGAGGAGCCTCAGAGCCCTGTTTACTAACCGCCGTTCATTCATTCATTTATTGATTCATTCATTTGTTCTGTCATTCATTCATGTGTCCTTTCATTCATTCAGCAGTCCTCTCTCTCTCTCTCTCTGCCCTTCCTGACAGTTGTTTACTCAATGGAGGTGATGAGAGAGGCAGCGCGTAGTACTGAGCGATCAGCGCATTCCTTTCACGCCATTCCACGGCCCATGAATCACTTTAGTTGAGAGAGAAATAAGCCCAGGATGCATTTATTGTGTGTGTAGCATCGTCATCCCTCTGTTTGAACGGGTACACAGCCCATGAGAACAAAAAGAACATCACAAGTCCCACCATGCTGTTTCAACACTGTGTAAACTAAGTACCAACGGGCCCTCCTATGCTTGACTATGTGCAGATTTTGATGTTAGTCTTGTTTGCTTTGATGACATGAAGAGTGAGTGTGGACAAGCAATTATCACCAATCGGCTGTGCAATGTCTCTCACCTTGCCGTGTCGAACATAGTAGCTAGTAACTAGTAGCTGTCTATTAGTATAGAGTTCCAAAGTGTGCTGCTGTCAGAACTTAAGTTTGTTCGAGATTGTTGAACTGTATTTAGTTTCAAGCCGAAAAATCACATGTTACAGTACGTGACATTCGAGCTTTCTAAACGTTTCCTAATGGTTGTAATGACTATGTTTAATCTTTCTGTTGTCCGTTTAGCCAATCAGAATAGGTTGAATTGTTGCTAGGTTGTTTCAAAAGTCACACCTGAATTCCATTGATCAAATTGGATAGTGATTTTATGCATATACGTTTTTTTCTGGTATTTGGTTTTGCCGGGGCCCTCTACTATTGTTCTTTCTTACCACATGTACCACACATGTAACATCTTTGTAAGCTCTACTTTTGTTCGAGACATCTATTCAACATGTTCTCTCCAATGTTCTCAGTGAGAGGGATTGGACATTTAATATGCAGACAGGGAAGCCAGGGGGTATGAGAAAGTCTTTCATGGGAGCTTAGCAGTGGCGGTCACCATAGTAAATCCCTTCAAAACAAACCTGATGAAGAGTTACCATCCCAACATCCTCTGGGGCCTGTGAGCATTCAGCCCAGCTCAACTGCCACCTATGGCCACCTAGGGCCAGGGTAATCTTAAGGATGAATGGAGACAGAATACAGACAGTTCCAGGGCTAGATAACGTCCATTACCCATGGTTCTCCATTACCCATGGTTCCATTACCTAGGGTTCCCTTGCCTTTGCTGCTGAACTACGCCCTCCAGTGATCTGACTTTCCTGTGACTAGGGGCCAACAAATGACCACTCATGGTCTCTGTTAACAAGCAGAACATATTGAACGCCTACTACCAAATGTACACAAACGACTACAGTAACAATTAGGTTACAGTGCCCTCCATAAGTATTGGCAGGAGGAAGCATTCTGTTTTCTTTTAGACTGTTTGTTTTTTTTTAGTTTTTTTTTACTTACTCTCCCTATTTCAGGGCTCCAATAGTATTGGAAAAAACTAAACTATGTCCAAATAAATACTAATGTTTAGTGTTTGGTCGACAATCCTTTGCATGCAATAACTGCCTGCCTGCGATACACTGACCCCACCACACGTTGGGTATCTTCTCTGGCGATGCTATTCGTCGTATCTGTCCACAAGACAGTTTTCCAGACGGTCAACATAGTAATTGTCTGACTTCCAATTCAAACTGTTGGAGTATAGAGCTATACTAAAAAATATATATACATTTCATAATTAATGATATGCCCATATGAAATCAATTTGATGCTTTGAAGGCACAAAAAATGCATTGCCAATGACTATTAGGTTAGAAAATATGAGACGTTCTGATTGAACAACATAAACACAGATCCAGGTACAGATACAGATAATGTGACTGTCTCTGTACACCCCTAATGCCAATAGGCCATTAGGCAAGGCCTTCTTTCCAACATAACACACACAAAAAGGGGGGGTGGGGTTGATGACTGCAAGTTGTTTGCACCTGCAACGATTGTGGAAAAAGAAAGAAAACCTGTGTCAAAGTGACATAGTGTCAGAACAATTACAACTTAGAATGGCTTTTCCCCCTCGAAGCGATAAGGTGGCAGGACAAGCTACTGTACCTGTTTTTCTGGCACATAACTGGAAAGGTTACAAAAAAGAAGCCACAAGACAAAGACAGGCCTACCCACAAAATAAGATCTTGTCCTTGTGTGGCGTTGTCAGTCATGTTACAGGTGTAACATTTGACTTCACTGAGCCCATGGAAAGTGTTAAGCTGACTTTCCTCCAGTTGGCTTTTTGTACAGGTGTACCGGTACTTTCCGTGACGGGTGACGGCGGGCCTACTAATGGAGCGTGAAGGAGAGCGTGGTGCTGGGCATGTTAGCGCCATGCGAAAGGAGACATGATGAAAGGTCAGGGGAGGAGTGGGTGGTCACACTCACCGCAGTAAGAGCGGGTAGAGCAGGGTTTCCTTTTTCACAGTACCATGCTCTACAGAGACAGGAAGGTTAGAGATGAATTGACAAACATGGTAGAGATCGGGGGGGCTGCAGACAGTCAACCACAGGTGCTGAGTACTGTGAGGCATTAGGGTGTATGCCCTCCCAATATTGTCCCAATGATATTGTCCCCACAATTATGCCCTCGACATACTCCAGCAAGCTCTCCTGTCTCTGTTTACCATATCAAGCTTCAACAAGTTATCAAGCCTCTCAGAGTAGGAAAGCTCCGAAGTGCTCGAAAATTCAGAGAGTGATGCACATGGTGCTACGTGAAATTAATAAAAGCAAGTTATCAACATAAACGTTGTAAAGCATTTAGGACACACTTCAACAGGTGTCCTTGCTTGTTACCAGTAGGCAAGATGGCTGCATGCACCAGTTTCAGCAGTGGAGAGATATTCTATCAACAAAGCAGAGTTCCTTAAAAGATAGCGGTTGAATAGTAATGACATTTGTATTACTAACCTCATTAGCCATCATCGGGATGGTCTTTTGCGCTCTCTGAAGAAATTAAAATAATCTTTTGAGCTTTTTGGACAGAAAGATTGCAGTGGTGTGATTATTGTTTTCCTCATCATCAATCTTTTAGATTATCACGGGGCCATTTTAAAATCGTAACATTTTCAATGTAATTACATCTGAAGAGGGATTTCTTCCCATAAGTCTACATTCATGCCTTGGGTATTGATATAGAATAGTCCAAATGATTCAGAATCTACGATTAACACACTGCCAACATTGGTTAGATATAGTAGACCTGTTTACATCTGCTGTAACACGAATGCATTCATTACCTTGGGGTTCCCACAGCACATGCTGAACGCAAAGGCGAAGCAATGGCACAATAATAACAGTCATTGTCATGTGTATGGATTTGGTGCTTCTTGAGTATATCAACTGAAGAGAATTTAGTTTATCATTGTGGTGAGTTGAGCTTTCACCAGGCCAAGAGTCTCAACTGCACATTTTATATTGCAGAAAAGGTAAGGTCAGGCTGTGCGTGCATGTGTGATGGGCAAACAATCTGTCTGCCAAGGTAGACAGCATCAACAGACTGCTCTGTCTAGGGTATGTCTGTACACCGGCCTGCTTTCCAGGGAGAGACATATCTCTCAGCCATATCTGCGCCTTTCATTCAGAACCAGAGAGACCCGTCCTGGACACTCACCATTACTTTTTTGGGACATCATTCTACAGTCAAAGTGTTTTTTTATTACAAAACAGACAACAAGTTCCTTTTGAAACTCTTTATAAAACCGCTCTCTGTATGTGATCAGACATGCCTGTTACTGAATAAACCAAACTCTTCTCCTTAAATCAACAACTATCCAATGTCACATAAACTCTAGCGTTGGAAACACAAAAGCCGGTCATGTCCTTGAGCTACGGAGAGAGCAGCGTTGCTCTCTGCAACGGGAGCTGTAGGAGGAACTACAAGTTCCGACATGACGCTTTTTAAATGAGGTCTTTGACAGCTCGGCACACAGTGTCTGAGATTGATGGGCCCTTCTATTGATGTGGAGAGACCTTCCAGGAAGCTGTTTTGACAGATGAAGACTAAGTGGCTTAAAGTGTTTGAGCTTTGCACCTTGCAAGTGTGGCGATACACCTTACACATTGAACTGTGCCCTAATCCATAATTTAGATACCTCGTCGATACAGATTGAGTCTCGCTGTCACCTTTACCGAGCACTGTACCCACTAACCCCGCTACTGCACTTCATGTTTGAGCACAATATTGCCCAATCTGCAAATATGCCTAAAGCTTGTCATGGTCTGAATATCTTTACAAACACACCAGACAAAGCTGGTTTCTGAAAAATGATGACTAGGAGAGTCTTTCTAACCATTTTATGAATCAACCTGCAATTATCTGTAGATGCTACAGTACTCACTCCCTAGAGTTTCACAACCCCAGGAGTTGAAAAGGCAGCTTAGGTAATATATGAAGTGAAAACAAAGCAAAGAAATAACATTCCTGTGGCTTGGGGTCGTCCAGTGGTTAAGTACCATAACCTATAGCGCACATATGGCTGCGTACAATCCGACTCTATAGCCTCCTGCTACCGTATAGGCATGGAAGGAGGGTGCAGACTATGTTTTCCCATGGTAAGTGAAGCTGTAGTGGACGCAGGGAAGTGCCTTTATCAAGATCGTGCAGTCAAGTGTAAAACTGCCAGCCCCTCACAATCATCACAGGCGACGCATTTGACATTTTTGTTGTGCTTTCCAAATCACGACAATAAAAATAGAGACATGAGAATGAAAACACACACACAAAGCTGTGCACCACCCCCAGCCACAGCTCTTTAAGTAAAGAGACTTTAACAGAGATATTGTGCTACAATTCCCAACAATTCGAACACGGCCTAACAGACAAACGAAAGCCCTTCAGATAGATGATGAGGAGGATTAGGGGTGTAGCTAGATCCTCTGAGTTAACGCCAAACCGTTGCCTACGGGGGTGGAATTTCTCCACTGCAGTCCCCCCCCCACACTCCCCAGCTCCCAACAAATCACAGGGCAGAGGGAAAGGCTCTTTAATCATGGGAGGTGTGCACGATTTGGCGCAAAAGCATAATAACACGGGCTGTAATTTAGAGCATTTGATGGGGCCGATGGCTGTCACTCAAACCGGGGCCCTGTGTTGGCTGAAAGGCAGGCTCCGTGTTTCTGTCTGCCTCTCACTACCCAGCAGGGAGGAGGAACACACTGATTACAAAGGTGTGGAGAGACGATGACCCGATATGACCCAGTGAATCATGTTCCTATGAAACCATGTCTACATGAGCTCCTCCGCTATATAGACATAATAATAATAATAATAATAATAATAATAATAATAATAATAATAATAATAATATGCCATTTAGCTGACTCTTTTATCCAAAGCGACTCACATTGCAGTGAGTGCATACATTTTTCAGTATATATGGTCCCAGCAGGAATCGAACCCACAACCTAAGCGTTGTTAGCGCCGTGCTCTACCGACTGAGCCACAGAGGACACGATAGGCGCAGACAGACAAGAGACGAGACAAGTCTCCTACAGAATGACGCCACTCCATATGTGTGATCATATACTGGATAGGAGAAGCAGGTATACAGCGCCCTGCGTAAGTAACGGACAATGAAGTATTGTTTCTACCTTGGGCTCTATACACCTTGTATACATAGTCCCTCTATATCACGGCACCAAAAGACAAGTGGCTTGACAGGTGTTTCTGGTAAGTCAGGTGGGTTTCGTCACATCACTTGTGCAGGCGTCAGAGAGCTGTCAATGTCTAGTATTGATTCTAGGCTTTGTGTTTTCAAGTCTGCTGGTGTCTGTTAATAATAATATAATATGATACCCACTGAGCCACAGAGGACCAAGAGGTGTCAGTGAAAGTCAGTGAAAGAAGGTCAGCAAACGGTCTGGTAGGACTCTAGCCCTAACCCTAATCAACTGTCCCACAGATCAGGAACACTCTCCAGGATTTAGTCAGGTTAATTTCGTTCACTCGAAAGCTGCCAGAGTCATAAAGGATGTTTATGTTCCCTAATAAACAAAAACACAGACACACAGACAGACACAAAACACATTACTGATTAACCACCCAACCAGAGAGCTCTAGCTGTTGGCCTGCTTGTTATGTTGTTAGCCTACAGAAGAAGAATTGCTCCCAGGCGACTGGCAGTTGGCTGGCAGGATATCAATCTGGAGCAGAACTGGGGAGGAGCCTTTGTTTGGATGCCAAGGCAGGTCCAGTTTGTTTTCCTCCCCAGCTTTTGCGGAGCGTTTAGGCATGCTTACAGGTAAAGTCAATGCAGGTAATGCTAACATAGCCAAAGCCCCCCCCCCCCCCATCACTCACTTTATATTCACCTCTAAAAATAACATTGTAACAAACTTTTTTGTTTGTTTTGTTTTTGCTGGGATTCAAGATGATTGAATGTGGATCCATGCTACAAGCTTAGACACAGGATGAATTAGGTTTGACGCATGACGACAGGACATTCTGATGTCCAAGAACAGCTGCACAGGTTAGGTCTGCTTGACAACTGAACACAAGAGCCACCCTCTGCCTTAATGTTATAATAATAATAATAATAATAATAATAATAATAATAATCCATTTTATTTGTAACACACTTTACAAAAAGAAATCTCAAAGTGCTAATGTGCATGTTCCTCATTCACCTCTTATTGTTTGTCATAAGAAATCTGTCTGTCTGACCATTTCCTGTAGAGTTGTAAAGCGTCCTTGGGTTTTATGAAAGGCGCTATCTAAATCCTAAGTTATTATCATTATTAAATCGTTTATAAGGCGGAGCGTTTTGAATGGAGACATCTGTTGTTTATGTTATATGAGCCTGGCGGGTGATCAAGGTGTTTCTCAGGCACAAGCCAGATACATAATGACTGAGCATGTCTGTTTGGCTGGTAACACAGGAGGAGGGTGTGTGAGTTTATTGATTATCAAGCACAGGTGGCACGGCTGTTCAAAGGGGAAATCTTAGTGATGCCAATGAGTGATGAGCATCGCCTGAATAATGGAGCGGGTCTAGTCTGGGGCATGGGGCGGCTGTGGTGCAGGAGGTAGAGCCGCCGTCTAATAATCGCAAGGTTGGCACATCGGCAGTTCGATCCCCGGCTGGCCACATGTCGAAGTGTCCTTGGGCAAGAATTGAACCCCAAATTGCTCCCAGTGAGCGGGCCGGCGCCTTGCATGGTAGCTTGCCGCCATTGGTGTGTGAATGTGTGTGTGTGTGGGTGAATGAGGCCGTTGTAAAGCGCTTTGGATAAAGGCGCTATATAAGCGCAGTTCGTTCATCAACGTTTACATTATCAGTGATGTTTCAGTGATGTTTCATAGGATACAATACATCAGCGACCTTGGGTACCCTGAAAGGCGCTATAGAAATTCAAGTTATTATTATTATGATGATGAGCCTAGAGCACAAATACACACTATCCCAGCTGACTTGGTTGGTCCGTGTGGTCTAAGGTTTTGCGTTTAAAATCGAAACACCAAATTGAGACCTTCCAAAATGGAAGCCTAGATGGAACAATTCGATATGCCAGAGAGAGAGATGGTCTCACCCGCCCTCGCTCTCTGCCTCCTCCGAGCTGTGGCCCTCTGCTCTGGCCCCGGGCCCGGCGGCGGTGGTCCTCCTCCTGCGCGTGGGCGTGGTCCTGTTGAGGGGGCTGGCCCTGCGCGGCCCCCCTTCGGCCCCGCTGCGCCCCCCTCTCAGCTCGTCCCTGACGTGACCCTGCAGCACCGGGAGGGCGTTCTTCAGCTCCCCCACCTCGTCTTTCAGCTCCGACACGCAGCGGATCAGAGCCTCCAGGCGCTCCAGGATCTCCACCTGTCCCCCCCGCAGAGGACACTCGCCTTCCCCCCCCACCACCGCAGCAGCAGCCCCAGCAGCAGTCGCCTTATTAGTGCCGAGGTAAAGCTCATAGATGGACCCACGCCGCCTGCCCCTCCAGCTCTGGTACCAGACCACGACTAGACTGACGCCGGCCGCTCCAACCAACGCACCCAGAACCAGCACCTTGCTGCCTGACAGGGCCATCCTGCAGACCTGGAGAGAAGAGCAGAGGAGGTCACATTGAGAAAGGTCCCACTGTGTTTGCAAGAAAAATCACCTTGGAGGAGTTGAAATCAAGCTTTGTGTTCGACATTAGCCTACAGTGAAGTGGTCTCTGAAAGTTCATACATATACATGGCATTTAGCTGACGCGTTTTATCCAAAGCGACTTATATTGCAGGGAGTGCAGCTGGAATGGAATCCCCAACCTAAGCATTGTTAGCGCCATGCTCTACCAACTGAGGCACAGAGGAGCACGGAACATAAACTGCAGGATGTTATGTTATAATTGGAGACGATTAAATGAGCATGGGGCAAAACAGTCCACATATTTACTTTTACATCCGGCCCGTCTGCAAAAGTGATTAGTGTTTCCAGTTATGGCCTATGTGTATTCTGCAGTTTCGTATGGATGATCTATGAGCCTTGTATGGAAAAACATAATGATATTTTATTACCATATTTATGGTGGACTGATGACAAATATAACTGAAATATCATTTGGAAGTATTACATTACATACATTATAAAGTATTAACGATAAGTAAGTGTTGTTTAGGGGGAGGACCATCTAGCTAACTGCGTAAATCAAGCCAACAATTGACGAGATGTACAATACACTACATTGGCTTGTGGTTAGGACACTTCAGGAACACTTTACTGTAGCTAGTACTGACAGTAGAAAGTGTTGAGCGTTACATGATCGTGGTGAGCTGACTACCTGGGGAGTGGGGAGGGATGATGTCACGTCTGTTATATCTCCATGTGGGATTACGGGAGCCCGAAGAAGAAGATGGATTTACAGGATTAACACTGTTTAATATGAACTATTAGAGAATTATGTAAACAGCAGGCCAGAATGGGATCTCTACCATGACATTGGTGGTGACATCTCATGCAAACGAGTGAAAAGCATGTGTGCACATCCTTAGATATGATGTGTGTCGTTCTACAACAAGCACACAGAGAACCAGAGTCTATGTTGACAGATGAACACGATTGACCCCTGGGCGCTGGTCACCTAGGGAGCAGTTGTACAGCTGGCTTATGATGTAGCTTGCTAATGCTAGCTACCAAGGATCCTGCTGCACTACAGTTAACATGGAAGATTGCTCTTGTTGACATTCAACGATCTAGTTAACATCGAGGTTAACAGTTAGATATAGTTCTGTTTCTATAGTTGAGAAATGGGGGTTGTCAGAGACCTTACTGCGGGGAAGCCAGCAGTCTTGCTCGTACCGGGGGACACCTCTCGTAACGTTTGACAGATCTCTGAGTAACTACCAAAACAATCCGTCCTAAAGCCTCATACATCTCCGAAACGTTCCGCAAGCAAAGGGTTCCGGGTTCAACACAACATGACGATCGCTGTATTGGGTTTTTGAGAGAGACCTTCCTAGATGAATAGCTAATGGTATATCCGCAACATTTCATGCAACATTCATTTTCACCTTACAAGAGTAACGTACACCCCCCTAAAAATGTAATACATTTATAATATGATGTAATACAAATACATATTCAAAATAGATTTGTTATAGATTTGCTGGAATACAGACTAGCAATATTGAGCAAGATCAATGACTAAATATATGAATATACCAGTAGAATATTGTATTACATACAATTACAATTAATTGTACTACAATTACTTTGTATTATGTAAATGTATAAGTTATTGTTGAGCTGATCGAGCCTACATCATTAAGAATACATTCATTAATGTAATTGATCCACAAAAAGATTCCAACTGAATAAGAAGATTAATAATAATAATTTAAAAATAACAGCATCTCACCTCTGGATGTGTCGGGACAGTTGTCTGTCCGGAAGAGCTTTTCTTGCACTGAATCTGAGCAGAGTACTGAGAAGGTTTGAAAATACACATTCTGTATAATCTGATCAACCTTGAACCTGTAGTCAACCCAAGCAGGGTTGTCATCACTGGCTTTTCATTTAAGGGTGTAAAAACACAAAGGACAGCAACAACTCTTTTAGGAATCCTTTATTTCTGCATCAGGCCGCAGAGCAAGGCTTATTGTCATGTTTTACCCCTTTGGTCTATACATATATATATAGTATCACTCCAACCTGTATGTTAACTTGGTCAATCAATGGGTGGGGTCAAAACAAGTCCCAAATGATTGGCCTGATTTGCCTGTTTCTCAACTACCCAAATCCAAGTTCCACACAAGGCAGCAAAGGTGGGATGAAGGCAATGTTTGTTATAGATTTCTGATATTGATCTGGTAATTATCTTTTGTCTGTCACACTTCTGTCTGTTACCTGACCTGCAGTTACCTCTTTTACTGGGCCCTAAAGCCAAACAACCTCCACTAACCTCCACTAAACTATAACAGTTGCATACTCTACAGACACATTGAGAGTGTGTGTGTGTGTGTGTGTGTGTGTGTGTGTGTGTGTGTGTGTGTGTGCGTGTGTGTGTGTTATATTTTCTGATGTTGATCTGGCAATTATCTTTTGTCTGTCACACTTCTGTCTGTCACACTTCTGTCTGTTAGCCTCCATCTGACCTGTAGTTACCTCTTTTACAGCCCTAAAGTCCTCATTGGAAGATGCCAAACAACCTCCACTAACCTCCACTAAACTATAACAGTTCGTGACCTTAGAATTATAAGGTTCTATCTCCGATTAAGGTAGTTCAGAGATATTGAGCGTCAAAGTGTTTACATTCCATTATGTTTTGTGAGATGGAACCTTTGTATTTTATTAATTACTAACTCAAACATTTCAACATTTTAAAAATAACACCACACAGGCATTAATAAACACCTAATGGATCAGATTATGTAAAAAACTCAATTTTGACAAAAATTGAGATAGAACCTTATAATTCAACGTCGTTTGGGTGGGCTGGACAATTCATATCAGGATTGATTTGATTTGATGAGGCACTGACTGACTTCCCAGGGTGTGTGTGTGTGTGTGTGTGTGTGTGTGTGTGTGTGTGTGTGTGTGTGTGTTAGAAGCCATCAGGCAGGTGGCCCTGTCCAAAGTTCAGCACCTCTTCTCCAATGTCCACATCCCCCAGAAAGTGCTGTGTGAAATGAACAACAAGACTGTGAGCGTAGTGCGCAGGTGGCTTGGACTCAATTCACACAGCACCCGTGACATCATCTTTCATCCCCAGTGGGAGGGAGGGCTAGGGGTCCCCAATGTAGAATGGATCTACACCAGCATGAGAATTTCCCATCTTCTCAGGATGCTTAACAACGACGACAAGGACGTCAGGGAGCTGGCCCGCTCCTCCATGTTCCTGGACCTGAGGAGAAGGAAGGTCCCAGTTGCCAGGGGGGCGGAGCCCCACTTCCTTGGGTTCAAGAGGAAACCCAGCGGAAAATTGGACACTCATTCCGCTGGTTTTGGAGTTTGGTCTGATTGGCCAGACCTGAATGACCTCTGTGTCCGAGCCGGGGTGTCCCTGGAGTGGGTGCGGTCTGACTCTGAGACTGTTCGGGTCTCAGAGAACTGTATATCTGACCCTCTCACACAGGTCAGGGCAACAGCCTCCTTTGCTGGACAGAGCCACCAGCTAACATCTAGAGGGGCCAGACGGACTCTCATGGACCTTCATCAACATCAACAACAACAACACTGGACTGGTCTGAAACTCCAGGGAAAACTGGCATGTCTTCCCACAGCTGATCACTCTGTTTCTCATTCTTTTCTAAAAAAACACTGCACTCGATGAGGACATTGTCATATTCACAACCAAGGCCAGATTACAAGTCCTTCCTACCAGACTCAACCTCTCTATTTGGTTTCCTTCCACTCAGGTTCCTCATTGCTTGCACCACACCACAGAACAGGTTACAGAAACACTATCACACATCTTGAATGGCTGTTATGTTTACAAAGGAATGTATATAGCACGTCATGACAGAATTGTGAGCCTTATAGTAAAGGACATATCACTCCACTTCCCAGTTACAGTGAAAATTTATACACATGCTTGTGTCAATGCATCTATGTTCAATTTCTGTAATGACCAATGTCACTTTTCACAGTTGTCTGCTAACACACCAGATGTTGTTGTTGTTAATGAAGAGTCCAGAGAGGTGTCTGTATTAGAGGTAGCATGCACCTTTGATATAAGCCTAGAGGAAGCCTTCATGACTAAGGTCATGAAATACCAGCAGCTTGTAGATACCATCTCAGAGCTAGGCTATAGGTGTACGCTATTAGTCTTTATATTTGGCAGTCTTGGACATGTGCACAGATTGGTTGTCAGAGGACTACGTCTACTGGGAATGTCCAAGGGAGAAGCAAAAAGGCTCAGCAAGTATTGCTCTGTCTCTGCGATTATTGGCAGCCGCCATATATGGCGGAGACGGTGTTACTTGTACCCGTGAGTCTTGTCCTGTTGTATGTGAAAGACATTGTCCATGTCTGTTTGTGAATGCATCCCATCTGTGCCTTCAGTATTTGTGTCCCTGTATACTTGTTTCTATGTGGACATAAATACATGATTAAAATGTGTGTGTGTGTGTGTTATATATTTCTGATATTGATCTGGCAATTATCTTTTGTCTGTCACACTTCTGTCTGTTAGCCTCCATCTGACCTGTAGTTACCTCTTTTACAGCCCTAAAGTCCTCATTGGAAAATGCCAAACAACCTCCACTAACCTCCACTAAACTATAACAGTTGCATAATCTGACTGACTTCCCAGGGTGTGTGTGTGTGTGTGTGTGTGTGTGTGTGTGTGTGTGTGTGTGTGTGTGTGTGTGTGTGTGTGTGTGTGTGTGTGTGTGCGTGCGTGCGTGCGTGCGGAGGGGGGAGGGGGTTCCCACCGGTGACGCTATGATCGCTACGTGCGGTTTCTCCGATCATTTGCGAACACGAAGTGCAGAGTATTGTTCCCAACCCACAGCCTGCATTCTCCCTCCACAGGGAACAAAAAAGCCGATCTGAAAACCAGAGGCATGGCGTCCAAATCCTGCATGGCCACCGGCCTCGAGCTGCGCCCCCACACACTCCGATGGGCTGATAAGAGAGGCGCATCCAGCCATGGCCTAGTTTCCATCAGGTCAAAGTCTGCAGATAAGAAGAGCCCGTCGTCAATACACACCAACCCACTGCAGCTGGCCATGGCCTCGTGCCACTGAGAAGGCATGGAAAGCAGTCCCTGTGACTCGCTTTGTACACAAAAACAAGATCAAACTGATACAAGCACGAGGATGGAATCAGCCATTGCTATCAGTTGATGAGAGATAAGAATCTTGGTTTTGAATACCCGTTGGTTTTACCTTAAGGTGTTTTCACCTGGTTACATTAGGCTTAATGTCATATATATATATATAACTAAGATATAGTCTATATATAGTCATCATCTCAGCACAGGGGGTACTCAGATGTCTAGGCCGGATAGCCGTCTTCGGCGTGTGTTACAAAGACAAAGGGCCCCAGAGATCAGGGGGCCCTTTGCATTTCTTGTCGCAGGGATGCCGGTAGAAAATGTCCTACTGTAACTGGGACAAATTAGATTCCTTATATGAACGTAAAAAAACTATTTTGAATATACTTTTGAATATACAATTTTGAACACTTTTATAGGGGCCCACGTCTTGCAAAAAAAAAGAGAAGCTTGTGTGGGCTACATCGTTTCTATAGCCTACTCAGATTCTAATGCGAATACAGGCGACATTCCCATTAGATTAATGAGTAGGCTATAGAAACTAGACACTAGAGGGCGCCATTAAAGTTTGTGTACTGGGGACAGGTCATGAGGTCACACTGGTGCAGGTCTTTTACAGATCTTTTATTAAGGCTGAAGATGATAAAAGCCACAAGGACTACTCCGCGTAATTATCGATTGTGGCCTGCAATCTATGTTTCCAAATGTCTATGTTGCGCTGCGGCTATTTTTGACTCTGCCTGTAACCAATTGCGATGGGGAGCGGTCATTCTCTGTGCTGTCCAGGATTAAAAACGAATTGCGGACTAAAATGACGCAACACCGTCTCAAGGCTCTTTCTCTCATGGCAATTGAGAGCGAACTGACCAAATCACTGGACTTTAATGATATCGTGGATGATTTTGCACGAAGCAGAGCCAGGAAAAAATGCATTGCATAAGGTAAGACTATTTTATGATTAATTTAGTCTTATAAAGCCATCCTGTGGTTGCTATATATGACACCATAGTGTTGCCAATTGTTTTTGGTTGAAAGCGGTGTATTTTGTTACTGTACATGTACTGTTGTTGGCTTCAATTGAGTGTGGCATGCCTGTGTTGTAAATCATGTGTCGTTGAAATACAGGTGAATTTTTTCTAGTTATTGTGCTGTTGGCTTTGAGTGTTCCTCCGCTGTAAAACCTGTTGAGATGCAGGTAAACGTAGGCTATGTCTTATATGTTGTTGGCATTGTGTTTACTTGCGCTCTAAAAAAAAAAAAGTGTTTGCGCTGGGGAGGGGGAGGGGGCTTTCTACACGTCCAGGCCCAGGGGCCCATTTTTTCATGATCCGTCTATGGTGTGTTGTAACATAACTTTTGAGGGATATGATTTTCAGGCTCCTTTTAAAGTGCACTGAGAACATAGTCATTCGAACAAGCAGGTACGTAAAAGTTGGAATCTATCAGACACTCTTCTGTTACTGTATGCCAAGAAGGAGATTGGAAAAAGAGAGAGCGCACACCGCGGAAAGTCTTAGCGAGGTGCTGGCAACGGAGTGGATTCCAATTGAAAGAGATAGAAGCCGCACACTCAGGTTCCAGATGCAAAAAAGTGATTTATTAAGACAACGGTTTCGGCCGTAGCCATTTTCAAGTCTAAAACACTATACTTATATACTATACTAAGTATTTTAGACTTGACAAAGGCTACAGCCGAAACCGTTGTCTTAATAAATCACTTTTTTTGCATCTGGAACCTGAGTGTGCGGCTTCTATCTCTTTCAACTGTATGTCAAGAAAACATCCAGGGGCACACGCTATCACACTACTGTATGCTAGTTTTTCCACAGTTTTGTTCCTGTTTTTCGATGTGAAAATGGTGTTTAATAGCCTAGGACTCTTAATCACAGTCTTGCCTCTTTCTCTATTATGCTGAAATACCAAAATTCCATTGACATTACTAAGTTGTTTATTTGCCTCTGATGTTTTATTGAAGACAGAAACAAGAATGTCACACATTCAGTACATACAGTACAGTGAATTCAATTGCGTTGCTTTCCTTTGAACGTCGATAAACTAACTGAACCGTAGACACCTCAGTGTGTTTGGTTTGGCCCAGTCTCTCGGTTTGTCACATGATCAAATTAATTCAGGGTTTATTAGCCGTCTCTGGATTACTGGGGCACTTCATGCGCATAATCCCAACCTCTCGCCCAGTGTGTAGCTTGGCACAGCCTGGCATGGCAAGGCTCCCTCATGATCTACTGCTTTGCTTTCCAACAACACCCGTCTTATGATGCCCTTCTTATGACGCGCTTTATCAGACCAATGGAGTTCCCCATGGGGCAGGACATGTTGTACTGTAGTTATCCCCTAGTTTCAACCTTTGGAACTCCTTTGGAATGTGAATGTGAGTGTGTCAGAAGACAGAAAAAGGTTCTATTCTAGTTATCAGAGAAACTTTTTATGGCAAGAAGAGAAGCAAACAGGCCTCTCTGCACTGTCCTGTGAAATCCTGAGACCCATGCTTGAACTCAGACAACACTGACCTGTGTTTTTAACGGCTGTAGGGCGGTATATCAATGTTTGTAACACACTTTCTCTCCTGTACTGCTACGTAACCTACATGTGGCAAGCGGAGATGCGACGAAAATGGAAACAAGCTTCTTTTTTTCCCGGTGTATGATTTGACAGGGAGAAGTAGGAATGCTTACATAAATGTGTTTACATGCAGATGAAGAGGCTGACAGATAGGGCTTTCACACCGGCAAAGAACTGTTCCTGTTCGCGCGTTCGCGAACCAAGTCTGGAACCGGCCGGCGCGTTTAGACCTCACTTGGTTCGGAGCCTGAAAAGTTGGTTCGAAGCGGGAACCAGAAAATAGTGGTTCTCAAGCGCGAACCAACACGTAGAACAGTCACGTCGTCAGTGGGTGTGTCATATTCTAGGCTGCAGAAACCAGCAAGAAGGAAGTAGACAAAATGTAATCTACCGTAATCTAAATCTAATCATTAGTGATCCAAACAGACAGCACCAACGTTCGGAGGTTCCCGAACGCAAACGTGAACCGGAACGGTTCTTTGTCGGTGTGAAAGCCCTAAGAAGGGCATTGGAATGGAGGTTTATCTGTGACCTTCAAGTCGATTACTGTTACATTAGTGGACACACTTTACTTCAGGTCTTCTAATATTATCTTTAGCAATACTGAAGTCCATTGAAATAATCATAATTTAACTCTGGGGGTTAAGCCACTAGGTTACAGCTAAGACTCACACCAAGGTCTCTGATGCAGTCTAGCTTCCATATATTCATCAGTTTTCATCTGTAGTCAATATAGCAGTTAATAGTAGTAATGCGTTTGATGTTTATTGAAGGTGACATCACAACACAAGGGGTTGACCCTCTTTGGCACCAGGCCTAAGAGGGAACGAGATGATTCTTTTCTTCCCCTGTCTCATCTGCTCCAGTGGGTCTCTGACTAATGTCTGGGGCCTTGCATTCCTCTGGCTGCAGATAAACATCTCTTACAGTACACCACGCTTCGCTTTGGCTGATTTTGTGATGTTCCTTCCTGATTCCTCTCTCTCGCGCACGTCCTTTCGTCCTTTCTCCGTTGCACGAAGGACACTAAATATCACACACACACACAGAGAGATATACACACACACACACACACACACACACACACACACACACACACACACTCACACACTTTCAGGTAAAAAATATACAGAACAATTTTCCAGGAAAGGAGAAAAGAAAAATTATTTAGGCTGCATCTCGCTTTATATCTTACATCCTGATTGATGAGTCGACAATTAAGCAATGAGGTGTTTGGCCAGATGGTGAATGTATTGGCCAACTGGTCCATGGTGTGGCATTTTGACTGGCAGTGTTTTGAAATGGCAAACAAGAGACTTTATGTCAGATTCCTGAGTCTTATGTAGAGGACCGTGTTCAGTGTGTTGTAAAAAGTGCCATGTGGTGAAAAGCAGAAAATGTGTTTAGAGTTTGGGAGACTTTTTCTCTGAGTCTCAGTTTCAATAACTCTAAATAATCTAAATAACTCTGTCGTAGTAGAAACCCAGATGCTGCCAGCAGATGGCGCTGAAAGGACTGTCATTGGATTCACCTGTTATGAAATGAATGAAGAGCTCAATGGAGCACATCAGACAGTATATCATGTAAAAGACAGAAAGTTACACCCCCCCCCCATACACACACACACACACACACACACACACACACACACACACATACGCACACACATACAATGCACTGATAGTGTAATGTATTAGTTTTACATTTATTCTAATTTAGGGTTAGGGTTATTATTGTTCTATTGCTCTTTTTGCCATTGTCTGTTATATTCTGTAATAATGTTTTTTAGGACCTATGCACCAACCTCACCAAGTCAAGTTCCTGTATGTGCAAACAAATATACTTGGCAATAAAAAAAAGACCACCCCAGAGGCATGTTTATGAGGTAACTATAAAAAGCATTTCAACACAGTTCTGCTCAATACACCTGCAGTCTGAGGTGAAGTCATGTCTACCCATAATCCCACACTGCTCCATGTGGCGTTGTGGAGACGCGCACAAAATATGTGATATCTTTAATGACACTAAGGAGAACAACAACTTCTGAAGAATTGTTTTTCATGCGGAAAGATCTGCCATGAAATGACAGACTGACAAAATGTGGCACAATACATACACATGTATCACTTGAATATGATTGTGGGTTACTCTCTGCCCATGTACTGTAGATTGCAGTCATAATGTTAGTTCATATATTATTGATAATATAACTGTTATGGTAACTTCTACCACTGAGACAAATAGACTTTCTTTAGACTTTAAAATGATAGAAAATTACTTTAAAGCAATAAATACAGCAATTCTTTATCGTCTTGGCTTGAATGTCCCCTCTCCATGTTCATCGTACTACTGTCAATGACTGTGGTTGCTGTACGAAACAGCCACAGTGGCAGCAAGTCCCGGAATAGCAGAGGGTGGGGACTTGCATGTGGGCCACTGAACTGTGTGCTCTTTAGTGTTTCTAAACCGTACCCTGGCCAGCGGAATGGAGGCTTCTTCCTCATGCATGCCAGTGGTTGTGGCCCAGCCTACACACCCTCAGCTATTTCTGTCTCTCTGCCTCACAGTCCAGCTGCAGTCCACACACAGAGGGGGCATAGATGAGAAAGAGGGAGAGACGAAAAAAGAAGAGAAAAGAAGAGAAGAGGAGGGACAGAGAGAATACAGTGACAGCTATACACAGTACATAATGTCTACAGTACATAAAGACATGCTTTTCTCCACTTAAATGGTCATAGCATCATTAGAGAAGCAAATGCAGTACATTATGACATTCCCATGAGGGAATCTCCCAGATAACACAATCATGCACTGACTAACATACATTCACTAAGAACACAGCAAAGAACAGCATTATTTCAGAACATTCCTTTTTTTTACAGATTCACAAACATGCAATAGAGGAAGATTGGTACTGTATGGCCAGCACAAAGCAGTATTGTTTGAGGAGGTACTGGGTTAACATACGTTGACAACATCCCTGCCCCCTTCATGTCCGCTCATATGAACTTACGGATACCGGTCCAATCCCTTTTTCTCATTTTTACTTGAAGTATGTCAAAATGCGGGACTGTCATGCACAAAACCTTAAAACATTGTTGTAACGTTAGATAGCTAGCTAGAGACATCGGCATACTAACTAACTTTATTTTATACTTGTTAGAAAGAAAAGGTCTATAATACATTGAAATGACATTAAACTAAGATAATACAATGGTTATCATAATTTTCTCAATCTTTATTAACAAAGAAAATAATTACATTTGTGGCTTTCTTTTGTTGCTTGTGCATTCGCCAAGGGGTGAATTGGAATTGGGCCCTAGTTACACACACAGGCACACTAAGGCCCAATCCCATTTCAAATGTTTACCCCTTAAACAAACTGACAAGCCTGTTAAGGACAAAAACGTAAACTCCCTCACAACAACAGAAGAGTAGCTGATGAGATAGGCAGAACATTTCAGGGAGATCTTGAATCGCCCAGTCCCTGAAACTCCGCCTGACATACCTCCTTCAGACACAGAACTGCCCATCAACTGTGGAAGACCATCCAAGGCAGACATTTAAAAAGCCATCTTGTCTCTAAAGAATGGAAAAGCTGCAGGGCTGGATGAGCTACCAGCAGGAGCCATCAAAGCTGACCTTGGGACGGCCGTCAAAATTCTGCACAGCCTCTTTAGCAGGATATGGGAGAACGAAGACCTCCCGTCAGATTGGAAGGAAAGAATTATCATCAAGCTGCCTAAGAAAGTGGATCTCAGTGAATGTAATAACTAGAGGGGCGTCATGCTTCTATCAGTACCCAGCAAAGTCTTCAACAGAATCCTCCTAGAGAGGATGAGAGATGCAGTTGACCCGAAACTACCAGACCAACAAGCGGGTTGCCGTAGGAACCGATCCTGTGCTGAGCAGATCGCAAACCTTCGCATTACAGTGGAGCAATCGCTTGAGTTGAACTCTCCCCTTTATGTACATTTTATAGACTACGAGAAGGCGGTCGACAGTGTGGATAGAGAGACGCTTTGGAAGCTACTGAGTCACTATGGAATATCACCGAAAATCATCTCGCTAATCCGGTTTAACTACCAGGGCATGACTTGTAGGGTAGCTCATGCTGGCCAACTATCAGATAGGTTTGATGGTTGAAAACTGGCGTTGAAACGTGGGTTTGTCAGGGGTGTCTACTATCGCCTTTGCTTTTCCAACTCGTGATCGACAGGATTATGAAGACCACCACTGAAGGTATGAAAAACGAAATACGATGGACGCCATGGGCACAACTGGACGACCTTGATCTTGGTGACCTAGCCCTCCTTTTCGCACAATCATAGCCAGTTGCAGGACAAAACAACTCGTCTAGCAACAACATCAGCTGGTGCGGGGCTCAAGATCAACCGAAAGAAAACGGAGCTAATGAAAGTCAACACCAAGGCTAATGTTCCAGTTACAGTAGACAGAGAAAACTAAATCGAGTCATTTGTATACCTGGGAAGTGTGGTTGACTGACAGGGGGGTACTGCGTGGTTGACTGACAGGGGGGTACTGACTGAAGCAAGAACAGCATTTGTTATGCTGAATAACATCTGGTCCTCAAGGGAAATTCGAATGGCCACGAAGTTACACATCTTCAACATAAATGTCAAATCTACTGTACGGGAGGGTCTTCTCTGTGTCTGCTGTACGGGTGCTGAGTAACAGCTTCTCTATGTCTGCTGTATCTGAGGGTGCTGAGTAACAGCTTGCTTTGGCTACAGAGGGACGGGTAACCAGACCCAGATGGGGGAGTTCGGATGTGTCTGCCTCTGTGATTTACTCCTGGGCCTGGGACAGCCGAGGGGACCAGACAAGCACCCATACCCCACCCCACCCTGCATCCCACCAGGACAAATCCAAACCACATGGGAGAGCTCTAGATGGCCTTTTGATACATCGTGTTGAAGAATCAGGATATCCCCCTGATTCCCCTGGCCGTGACACATTCTCTTTGACCCATCAGAATAATGAGGTTGAAAGGTTGTTATATTTCGTACTGCAGTAAACCGTAATCCAACACGCAGACTATGGGGGAAAGAAGACTTTTTTGCATGAGACAAATGGAAACTGAGTCATGGATGATCCCTCATTTTACAACTGAACTCTGAACCGTAGCTTACCCTCAGACCTCTCCTCCCTTGGTTGACCATCTTCACCTCAATCACAGTCGTAAGTGTGTGAATTTGCACTTGAAAATACAGTAGGTTCCATTCCTGCAAATACAAATCTCACTAAGGCCCAGGTATAAACATTTTTATTTACATTCTGTCCGTTATAAAACCGATAATCAGGAATACAAATGCAACGTGTAGTTTGTTCTCCCTTGGTTGACAATCATGCATGCTTCAATCAACCCATTCTAAACAGCTCCTTTATAGCCCTTGCATAGCACCATAGCCTTTATGTGACCTTTATTTCAAATACAGAGATCAATCTGTTCCAGGCTTTGGTACACTCTGTAGCTCTGTGACATGAATTACCTGTCCATTGAAACATTTAGAGCTTTATGGCTGTCCTCATATCATTCAATAAAAGTAGTTGTAAGACTGTAATGTTCGGCAATGTTGAGGTCTATCAAAAATGCACACATTTGTGAGTTGCATGAAATAAGTCTAAGCATAAACACTCAATTCGTTTTGGTGGTCTGTCCCTTGGCATCGACGCTCAGAAATAGAACTGACCACGGTCATTGGTCATTGGTCATGGTCATGGTCATCACTGATGATCATGGGATGCTTGCATGCATGCTTCACTGATCAATTGACTTTTATTCTAATAATAGAATTGGTCAAATGGGTTGGTTTTGGAGATGTATTTGTCTCTGAGATGGATTAACCCTAACATCGCCAATGTGAATACTGTTAATGACGTGACATACTGTTCATACAATCCCCCACCTATCAAACAGCCTTCCTTTTGCATGGTCAGGTCCTTTGTACCCTCTCAGTGTCTGTCCACACATGCTCAGTTTCACTGCACACGCTCAGTGGCTCTGAATACAATAAAGGCTGTAGAACTGTATCTGTGGCATGCGCCTAGCCCCCGCTGCGGTTCACATCGCCTCTGGCACAAGGTTGTGTGTCTGAGGAACAGACGTTCATAAAAGGCCTTTGCACTTTAGTTTCTGACCAAGTTTGACCAACTCTATCTCTATCCGCCGAACCCTTCACTGGTATATTTTCATTTACAAATCCATCCTTGGTCTGCTCCCCTCCTACCTTTCTAACCACCTGTCACGCAAGCAATCCGTCTACGGCCTTCGCACACAGGACATCATCACATACTCCATCCCCTTGGTCCGGACCATGAAAGGCAAAAGGGCGTTCTCATTTGCAGCCCCTTCCTCTTGGAATTCTTTACAGCAGAGTCTGAAACTGTCTCATCTGATCCCTCTTTCCAGTTTCAAGCTCTTGCTGAGAGACATACAGTGCGAGTCCATGATTTGTTCTTGCAAGTAAATTGACCCTGTAGTGACCGCTCGTTAGCGAGCAAAGTATTCATAATTCACAGCGTTTCAGCCTTGTACAAAGCATTGTTATATGTTTGTGTTTACTCAATCACCCAGGCTGCTTAGCGGGTGATATGACGGGATATAAGTTGGACAGAGATGAATGAATGTGGTTGTTGTCAGTACGCATGAAGAGAGTGAGAATAAAGCGCACATGATTGTTTTTCTACCGGCAAAACGACTATATCGTCCAGTTATTGCCGTCACTCCTACATTGGTGACCCTGATTTTCTCTCGAACGTTTTCGGAGATCATTGAACATGACAACAAACGCAGTTTCACTCGAGCTGCCCGAGTTTTGGGAACAAAATGCCATAGCATGGTTTGCACAAGCTGAAGCTCAATTCGCCCTCAGGGATGTTACCGTGGATAATACCAAATACTACTACGTGGTAGCAGCTCTTACCAATTCAACGGCAGCGAGAGTGGTGAGTCTTATTGAAAACCCACCGGCACAGCACAAATATTTATGTTACCTTGAAGGCACACCTCATAGATACTTTTTGTCTGTCTGAATCTGAACGTGCATCTGGGCTCGGTGACACAAAACCCTCTGAACTGATGGACCACATGCTAGCTCTGCTGGGCGACCATCAGCCGTGTTTTCTTTTTAAAGAGCTTTTTTTGCAACAGTTGCCAGACCAGGTTCGTTTTTCTATGGCTTATTCAATCAAAACAGACTTTCGTCAGCTAGCCAAGGAAGCGGATATATTTGTCTCAGCTGGGAAGAGGTGTTTTACATCCACCATGGATGAGTATGGGTTCCAACCACTGTCCATCTCCGCTACTGCTGTGGCCCGCCGGGTGAGGCCGTCGGGGTTGTGCTTTTACCATGCAAAATTCGGGAACAAAGCTAAGAAGTGCCTGCCACCATGCAACTTCAGTGTGTCGGGAAACGCACAGGCTGCCACTCATTAGCAGCTGTGGGTGCCGCCCATTCTGCAGGCTTGCTGTACGTCACTGACTCCCTCTCTGGCCGCCGGTTTCTATGTGACACGGGGGCCCAGGTGAGCGTGCTGCCTGTATCGGCAATAGACATTAAAACAGCGAAACGAGGGCCCTCCCTTGAGGCTGCCAATGGCAGTGCAATCGCTACCTTCGGCAGGCGCACTGTGGGTTTGTGTTTTGCTGACCAGCGTTTTACCTGGAGTTTTGTGTTGGCCAAAGTGTCTACTCCCCTCTTAGGCGCTGACTTTCTCTGCGCTAACAGCCTCCTGGTGGACGCGGGGAACCGCCGACTCGTCAACGCGGAGACGTTCGGCTCCTTGTCATGTGAGCGCAGTGACGCAGCCACAATGAAGCTGTCCAGTGCTGTCTCGCCGGCTGATGAGTTCTCCCCTCTTCTATTGGAGTTCTCAGACATCACAACACCTACCTTCTCGGCCGCTGCCACCAAACACGGCGTCATGCATTACATCTCCACGGAAGGCCCGCCAGTGCATGCCAGGGCCCGTCGCCTCGACCCACACAAGCTCACCATCGCGAAAGAGGAGTTTGCAGCCATGGAGGCACTTGGCATCATTCGCCGTTCTGACAGTCCCTGGGCCTTGCCTCTCCATCTCGTTCCCAAGTCCAACGGAGGCTGGCGTCCGTGCGGCGACTACCGGCGCCTAAATGATGTCACCACACCTGACCGTTACCCCGTTCCACACATTCAAGACTTTTCAGCCCATCTAGCGGGCACGTCTATTTTTTCTAAAGTGGATTTGGTACAGGGATACCACCAGGTGCCAGTTAGCCCTCAGGACGTCCCTAAGACAGCGGTTATAACACCATTCGGACTGTTTGAGTTTTTGAGGATGCCGTTTGGCCTCAAGAATGCCGCCCAGACCTTTCAGAGATTGATGGACGCCATGCTGGGCAACCTGCCTTTTGTGTTTGTCTACCTAGACGATATCTTGATAGCCAGCACGTCCAAGGCAGAGCACCTATCCCACCTCCGTCTCCTCTTCAGTCGCCTCCGGGAACATGGATTAATCATCAACCCAGCAAAGTGCCAGTTTGGACTGCCTGCCATGGATTTCCTCAGCCACCACATCACTACTGCTGGGGCGGTCCCGCTGCCATCAAAGGTGGACGCTGTGCTGCAGCTCCCACGCCCTACCAGCATTAGAGCTTTACAGGAGTTCCTGGGGATGGTGAATTTCTACCATCGATTCATCCCTCAGGCTGCCCACCTAATGCTCCCCCTGCATGGGGCTCTCAAGGGCAAGACCCCTAAGCACATCATCGCATGGTCCGACGAAATGTCAAAGGCGTTCTCAGACACCAAGGAAGCCCTCGCGAGAGCGACCATGCTGACTCACCCCGCCCCTGTGAGGCTTCCGTGGCCTTGACAACTGATGCCTCAGATTATGCCGTCGGAGCCGTTTACGAACAGCTGGTCAAGGGGGTTTGGCAACCCCTGGCATTTTTCAGCCGACAACTCCGCTCCAGTGAGCAAAAATACAGCACCTTTGACCGAGAGCTCCTCGCCCTCTACTTGGCAATCAGGCACTTCCGGTTCCTGCTGGAGGCTCGTCCATTCACGGTTTTTGTGGACCACAAACCGTTGATTTTTGCCATGGCTAAGGTGTCGGAGCCGTGGTCTGCCAGGCAGCAGCGTCATCTGGCTTATATTTCCGAGTTCACTACAGACATTCGGCATGTGGCGGGAAAGGACAACCCCGTAGCTGACTGCCTCTCTCGTGCCACTATCGGGGCTGTCCATCTCAGCATCGACTACGCCCGTATGGCTGCGGATCAGGCTTCGGACCCAGACATCCAGGAATGCAGGACTAAAGTTTCTGGCCTCCAGTTGGCGGACATCCCCTTCAGCGACGACGGCACGACGCTGCTTTGTGACGTGTCCATGGAGCAGCCGCGCCCAGTGGTTCCACATGCTTGGAGACGGCAAGTTTTCGAGGCCATACATAGCCTCTCACACCCAGGCAGGAAACCTTCGCAGCGCCTGATTGCAGCGAAATTCGTCTGGCCCAGGATGAAGGTTGACATTGGTGGGTGGGTCAGGACCTGCGTGCCATGCCAACGGGCAAAGGTCCATCGTCATGTTAAGGCCCCGCTGGAGCGGTTCACGGTCCCTGAAAGACGCTTCGACCACGTCAACATTGATCTGGTGAGTCCCCTTCCCGCCTCCAGGGGGTACACTCACCTTCTGACGATGGTGGACAGAACCACCCGTTGGCCAGAGGCCGTCCCACTGACGGAGACTACCACAGTTGAGGTGGCCCGCGCATTCATCGGCACCTGGGTCGCCCGGTTTGGGGTCCCCTCAGACCTGTCCTCTGATCGGGGGGCCCAGTTCACTTATGGACTTCCATTACTCAGCAGCTGGGTGTCTCCCTCCACCGCACTACGGCTTATCACCCACAGGCTAATGGCCTGTGTGAACGTTTTCACCGGTCCATGAAGGCTGCTCTTAAAGCCGATCTCCGGGGCGGCGGCTGGGTCGACAGGCTTCCTTGGGTGATGCTGGGACTCCGTACTGCACCTAAAGAGGACCTTCTTTCATCCTCTGCTGAGCTGGTGTACGGCCAACCCCTCCGGGTTCCGGGGGATTTCCTCCCTTGTGCTACGGTCCCCTGGTCAGCATCAGAACAGCAAAGTGCTCTGCTGGACAAGGCCAAGTCGTTCCGGCCGATCCCTACCTCATGCCACGGCGTTCCTAAGGTACGTGTCCCGCCTGATCTGAAGGCAGCGGGGTATGTCTTCATCCGCCAAGACGCCCATCGAGCCCCCCTGCAACCGCCCTATGATGGTCCCTACCGGGTCGTGGAGACAGGCGACAAATTCTTTATTATCGACATGGGGGGTAGTAAGGAACGCATCTCGGTGGATCGTCTTAAGCCAGCTCATCTGGACTTGGACCGTCCCGTCGAGGTGGCCCTCCCGCCCCGCCGCGATCGCCCCCCTGTTAAAACAGCCCCGACCCTAGCTCCTGCAGACCCCCTGCCTTGCCTTCCGAGGCCAGCCAAACGTTCGCCTGTGGTTTTTCCCCTGCCTCGGTCTCCTGTGCCTGCTCAAGGGCGCCAGAGTCGCTTTGGGCGAGTTATCAGAGTCCCTGACCGTTTTTTGGGGCCGGTTCTTGTGAATTCTGGGGGGACGTGTGTAGTGACCGCTCGTTAGCGAGCAAAGTATTCATAATTCACGGCGTTCCAGCCTTGTACAAAGCATTGTTATATGTTTGTGTTTACTCAATCACCCAGGCTGCTTAGCGGGTGATATGACGGGATATAAGTGGGACAGAGTTGAATGAATGTGGTTGTTGTCAGTACGCATGAAGAGAGTGAGAATAAAGCGCACATGATTGTTTTTCTACCGGCAAAACGACTATATCGTCCAGTTATTGCCGTCACTCCTACAACCCTCCCTTTTGCCCATTACTGACCCCTCCCTGTCCCTAGCTCTTTAGCTGTCTAGTTTTAGGTTTTGTAGTTTTAGTTTAGTTTTAGATTATCTTAGACTGTTTTAGACTAGTTTTAGTTTTAGACTATGTAGTTTTAGTTTAGTTTTAGACTATGTAGGCCAGGTTTTGTATTGTATTTGTTTGTGGTGGATGTTGTATGCCTGTGAACAGGTCACACTTGAAAATGAGCCCTTGGGGCTCAATGTGTTTTTTACCTGTATAAATAAAGGTTAAATAAAATTTAAAAAAGTATTGTGCATTAGGTGTATATTGTTCCTAAGTCTTGTGTATGAGGTGTATATTGTTCCAAAGTCTTGTGTATTAGGTGTATACTGTTCCTAATCTTGTGTATTAGGTGTATACTGTTCCTAATTCGTATGTATTGATTGTAAGTCGCTTTGAAATAAGGCGTCTGCTAAATGCCAAAAATGTAAATGTAAATCTTGTGTCTAAGGGTATGACTCTAGATGTGAATTATACAGTGGTAAATCAGTATGTTGATATGAGTCATATGACAAGTAACAACACAAAGAATTAGAATTAGAACAAAGAATAATACGTTCTTACATTATTTCGAGAAACAGACGACTCACTCGGTCCTCTTGCCTTCTCGAGGGCTTTAGCATCTCTGTTGTGCTTGACAAGTTTGGACAGGTAGCAGACGCCACCTCGCTCCAACCACCCACTCAGTCCCACTCAGTTTTTCCTTTGAGGGCTACATCTAGCGAAATTGTACATGATCAACTTTGTTAGGTGAACGCCCAACATCCCACACAAGCAGCACATCGCTGGAGACAGGACAGATAGGATGCTATGACCTGTATATGACAGCTGACTGCTGAAGAATGTTTATTGTATTAACTGGTGAATACATTTCAAATAAAGACCACCACTGATGGACTACAGTAGTTTAATTCCTAAAGCCATACAGACACTGACACACTGCTTGTACTAATATCTGAGTCATTTTTCTCCGATCCTGGAATTGACTGTATTTGATACTTACAGATTTATACATATTTAGGGAGTGACTTCCCTAAATCCCAACCAGAGCAACACATCAATTCCCTACTCACATCCTTGTGTGCATGCAGAGAAACAGGAATCAGTGTGTTCAGATTGACAGTGAACTGACAATGATCTACAATAGGCAATAATAATAATAATAATAATAATAATAATAATACATGTTATTTATGGGCGCCTTTCAAGGCTCTCAAGGACACCTTACAAGACAGTTTAAAACCACATATCAAAACATTAAAATCAACAAAGCAAAATGAGATCAAAACTGTAAAATCTGATATAACAACAACCAAAATACAGGAGATCAAACCAAGTAAGCCATTGTGAAAAGGTGTGTTTTAAGACAGGATTTGAAAGTGGTGAGAGTGTCAATATTGCGTAAGTTGGGTGGCAGAGAGTTCCAGAGGCGGGGAGCAGAACGGCTGAAGGCTCTAGATCCCATAGTAGTCAGGCGGGCAGAAGGGATTACAAGTTGGTTGGCAGAGGAGGATCTGAGACTACGGGAGGGAGTGTGAGTAGGAATAAGACATCAGGCTCAGTCCCATGAAGAGGGTCATGCAACGTCAGGGATTTGAATGTGGTTACTTTTGAGGGACCAAAGTAGGGATAACTATCGTTTATCCAACATCTCAATAGCTAAACAAACGGGGGGGGGGGGCTTGAATTATATAACCACATGTACAGTGTACATACTAAGCATTCCTAGAACATGTTCCCTGAGACTTTAACACTTGACTAATGAAAAACAGTCTCTGAAGGCCCACCAAAGGCACTGGAACCTTCCGCAACATCCCTCCAGGTTCTGTATCCACTGTGCGTTTCTCTGAGGGTAAAACAACAATATGTAATGTAATGTCTGTGTTGATCAGTTTATCACATGAAAACAGATGTCATCTTGTGATATGCCAGATGCTGTTGCAAACGAGGCCTTGTATAAACAGCATAGATAGGTATTATGGCTGTGTATAAAACACACCCTTCCTTGGCCTGCGGTACATATGTACAGTAGCATAGAGTTACACACAGTGAACGTGAAAGACCTTGGGTTGGCCTCTGTTTGACTCCAGTCCGAAGCCTCACTCCAAAGCCTACTGTCACCACTGCAATAAAGGGCAACGAATCCAGCCAATTCTCATAGAAAAATAGCTGTGTGTTGGGAGACCAGGGTTGGTGCTCCAGGAGAACCGCAATCTGATTACAAGACAACGACCTGTGGTGGGGCTACTGGAATTCGCGGCTCACTCCGCCTACATTCCATAGATTACTATTTGTCTTTGCTTTTACAGATGTGTGCCAGACATCCCCATGCCAGCATGGTAACATTCACTAACATCTGAATCATGGCCAGGGGATACAGCAATGGTTCCCATGATTTAGTTTACAAAGTGTACAAAAACTACAACAGTAGTGTTGCTAGACGCATGATACCCAAGTCTTGTGTGGTCTATAATTTGTGTGATTCAAGATGGCACATTGCGCTCATCGACACATGCAAATTAGTTTGGGACAAAGCCCCACAGCAAGATCGTGCAACTCCACAATAGATGCACACACAGGCAAACACACACACATACACACACACACACACACACACACACACACACACACACACACACAGTAGATTTGTTTTTCTTCTGATAGGTGATTCACTTACTTTGTACTGGTGATTCACTTACTTTGTACTTGTTGTAAGTCGCTTTGGAAAAATGTAAATGTAAGAAAATAAAAGTGTCAACTTCTATGTTTATGGAATATTTTACTTGGTGTAATGGAGAGCGGAGCAGCCATGCTCTGGGTCCAGCTGTGTGGTCTGCACCAAGAACTTTACATCAGCTCTTCTAGTCTTTTACCTTTTCTGATCTATCACCCAGTCTGAAACAGCAAAGCATTACTATCTTATGGAATTGGTCTGATAGTTCTTGTCACACCTAAGTTGATCACTCACCATCACAGGATGTCATGAAAACCAATTCCAAATGGTTGGCCTGTCTTCTAACAGCCTCCAGCTCACATTCCACCCTTTGATGTTGTTTTCACTTCATTGAAACAGCATCACAACAACAACAATGGAAAGTTCTTCAGTTTGAGTGAATATTCCATTCTGCTTACGGTTGTCTCCCTCTTTCTAGGGAGATGAATCAGAGTAGTTTAGTAATCGATGATTACATCTTGTCCTAGTCTAGTTACATCCAGTCCTTCAATTGTAATGCTCAAGCTGCTCCCTCTTGTGCAACCGAACAGGGTTCATTATACCGACCTCCACTTTCAGAACACAATCGCAGAAGATTATGTATCCCTCAAGTTCAGGGCTGTGGATTTTCTTCTTTCTTCAGAGGTTTCATTTTGTACGGTAATGTTGTTCATGCAATGTTGCATGTTGTCCGTGCAATATGTCCTTGGATGTTAAATCCGGCTTCAACAACAACAAACACCATCTGAAAAAATATGAAATCCGATGTATCCACACGTTGTCCAACGTCTTTATAAACAGTGTCCATTGTTTTTGATGAGGTCAGCTGCTCCTGGGTTATCTACCTTATCTTTAGATTGATTCCATCAGTCAATCTGATTCTGCTCTTTCTTTAAAAATGTCTTGGATTTCGTAATGGTCATTGACTGCATTAGTTGGTAGAAGTAATCATTTAATGTGAAGTCTACTAATCATGTTACCCCTGTCTATCCCTAAGATGTTGCTATCACTCCTTACTGAGTCCCTTTCTTGTATTGAGAGCTTAATGTTGCATAACCCACTCTATAGAATTGGCCAACAGCGTCAATGTTTGTCCCTCTTAAAGAACAGTGCAGTCAAAAACAGTGTGAAATGTTTGCTCTCTGGCTCATGAATGAAATGAAGGACCACATTTACACCTCGTGAGCTTAGAATGATAAGGTTCTATCTCCGTTTAGGGTAGTTCAGAGATATTGAGCGTCAACGTTTTTACATTCCATTATGTTTTGTGAGATGGAACCTTTGTATTTTATTAATTACTAACTAACAAATTTCAACATTTTAAAAATAACACCACACAGGCATTAATAAACACCTAATGAATCAGATTATGTAAAAAAAAAAAGGAAAAAACAATTTTTGGACCATAAATGGAGATAGAACCTTATAATTCTAACGTCACGGACCTGTAAAGGCCACCCTCAGAGCGCAGCCCTGATAACAGTGCAAATGTAACCATTATTGACTGGCCTTTCAACATCTGGCCTTGAGATTCTATGTGCAATGTGAAGTTATGTCCATGTCAAATCTTGTATAATTCAAGAATGTCACCAACTTCAACTGGGTAAACATATTTCCCTGACCCTGAGAAGAGTTGGAAATGTTTCTAATAATCTCATTTCAGAGCTCTGTGCTCTCTAATAAGGCTACCCATCCCACTCTGGGTACTAGGTTATCGTCTAAAATGTCTTCCTTTCCTTCTTCCACAGAGATAATAATGAAGGCAGTAGTTGAGAAGGAGGTGGAGAAAACAAACCTAAAAGCATGAAGGCAGGAGAGCTAACGTCATTATGACCTTAGTGTTGACGACCCTCTTGGACATTATAGTCGGATGGAAGAAGTTGTGTTTACCTGGCCAGAACTATGTTTGTGTTTGTGTGGCATTACAGGAAGTGACGTAAGTGGAACGGTTCAGGACACACAGCTGAAGAGAGAAACCACACATGTCAACGGCCCTCTTGTTCAAGAGGCAAACAAACCTGCCAAAGCAAACGCCTCCTAATGGGAAACAGTAAGTCCTTCCTTCAAGACAGACTGAATGCACACCGTGCTATTCTAGCCCCTGCTGTCCTCAGTTATTTTCCAAACAAGCTCCTTCTTCAGCACTGTATATGTTGTGGGATGAGTTATTTTGAGTTGGTGCAGTAGCAAGCCCTTCGGTTCGTAGTTCCGCTACTTAATGGTTTCTTCAAAGAAGAAGACAAGTGGTGTTCTGTACCCACATGTTCGCCTGGATCACCCCGGGCTGAGGCGACATCACACCCACGGCTCTACAAGGCCTGTATTCACAAGTACTGTTTAAATAGAGCCAAATGACGGCTGTTGAACTTAAATAGAGGGTCGCTCTATACAACAACTGTAAGCTTTCCACACACACTCTATCCTCCAGTCACTTCAGTGAATAAGCCTTCGCAAGGCATTATCTAAAGTCACACCCTGTTGGCCCGTCTATCACATAAGACATCACCGCATGGTTGAAATGGATTAGGAGAGTGAGTTATCTATGTCAAATCTGTTTGGGCGGAGGAGTGGGAACTTTCGCACAGGGGGCGTGTGCTATTGTACATGGCAGGATTACTTAAGCATGCAATCAGGATAGCATGCAATTCATTCACCCCTTTCCCCCACCAAAACTCTCTCTCTCTCTCTCCTCCCCCCCTCCGTCCCTCTCACTCTCCTCCCCCCCTCCGTCCCTCTCCCTCTCTCTCCCTCCCTCCCTCCCTCTCTCTCTCTCTCTCTCTCTCTCTCTCTCTCTCTCTCTCTCTCTCACTGCAGCTCTGGTTTCCACGGTGACAGGTTTTTTTGGGGTGAATATAGAGCAGAGTGTGAGGCGCTGCGAAAAATTTGTTGATGTGAAGCACAGGTTCTCTGTGTCCTTGCAGACGTCAGGTTAGACGGAGACAAGGAGACTCTGTAAACACGGTCCTACCCTTCCAGCTAGCCCCTGAGGAAGGAGGCAATAAACCCACACATCACTGAGCTGGATATGAGCTTCCTAACAGCAGGTCTATTTAACTCATTCAGTGCCAAGGGGGAATCAAGTCACCCCTATTGTCAACATTCTAGAATGCTAAGGGTGACTTTATTCATCAGAAATGCATTGATTAAGGTGCTTCATTTTGTAGCTAACCAAAGTATTGTTGCTAGCTAAATACCTCATGGTGGAGATGAGTGTTCCGGAATTATTTGGCAGTAGGTGGTGCAGTGTTCTGCAATAATTAGCTGGGCTACTCACTCTATTCAAATCTTCTGTCTTTGACAAAAAAAACTGAAATGTACAAGACAGTACAATGTTGTTGAAAGGAGTACAAGAGTGTAAAGAGAATATTAAGCAATATCTTCAAGGAAAATAAATAATGCAAAAGAAAAAAGCGTCTGAATTTGTGTGTTTGTATGAGAGGAGGAGTAAAGGGAAAAGGAGAGGAGAGGGAGACTGAGAGAAGAGAGAGAGAGAGTTAGAGTGAGAGTGAGAGAGGAGAGAGAAGAGTGTGGAAGGAAAGACAGCCCTATCAATTCAGCCTGTCAAGTTTGAGAGAGAGAGAGAGGGGGGGGGGACAGAGAAAGAGAGATAGAGAAAGGGGAGGAGAGGCAAAGAGAGAGAGAGAGAGAGAAAGCCAGAGAGGGTACGCAGACAGTTGAAACAGCACCGTTTTGGATCGGAGGGACTTCTAGTGCAGCAACAGCAGTAGTAGCAGCCGTAGCATACATACTGTCTGCTCCTCCACACAGCTCTCTACTGTAGCAGAGCTCCAGACTTCTGACGTCTCTCCACCCAGGCAGACAGCTGTCCATCAAGGGTTAAGACGACTGAGGGCCACACCAGTGAGAAGAATAAGCAGGGAAGCAGTCCCCCCGAAATACGTGGCTGAGCAGTGGGTTTGGAGAGCAAACAGACAGGCACAGGTGCTGCAGAGAGAGAGAGAGAGAGAGAGAGAGAGAGAGAGAGAGAGAGAGAGAGAGAGAGAGAGAGAGAGAGAGTAGGAGGAGACTACTCTAGAGTGGAATAGAGAGGAATTCCAAAACAGCTGTCCGGCAGACGTCCTGAGAGCACCGCGGCCCCGGGGTACAGAGACAGACGGCGGCAGGGGATCCACACACCAGCCCACCGTTCCCCCTCAGCACTCTGGGACTGCTAACCCCTCCTGGAGGTTCCTCCTCCTTCTGACAAGAACCAAGATTTCACCTCTGGAATACCAAAAGGTGAGGGAGTGTGGGAGCTGGGTTTTGGACTTCAGGTAGCCTGTCTGCATGCTGGCGTACTGTACTGTATTTCAGGCATGTTGTTGTCTTTGGTGATTATGTATGCTGGTATAACCTCAGCACTGGCTCAGGTTTTTCTGTCACTGTTTGTGTGCTGTCGTTATTGGGTTAGTGGTATGGTCCTACGATTGAATAGTAGTAGTGGGTGTTCGGTAATAGGCGATAGTTGAAGTATGGCACAGGGCTGCCAAGTCTCACGCAATCACCGTGAGACACACGCATTTCAACCAGTTCTCACACTCTCACGCCGCAACTCTATTTCTCACGGCGAGAAATAACAATTTGTTTTATGGGCCGGCTAAGTTCAACTGCCGCTCATCCCGTTTGTTCGGCAGATGTTCTCACACGACACAACAAGGCGTGAGTGGTTAGGGGCAACCCGCTTTTCGAGAGGGACATTTTTGGTCAGGCAGCAAGCATGCAGCTAGTTCTTCTAAAAGCAGAGCACGCTTTCCATTACATGGGAACAATGACGGAAAAAGATTTTTCAAAGTCAGAAAAGGACTGTGCTCATCACATTGAGCCAGTGGTGTGGTGGTGTTGATATGCCCTTCATGTCTTATAATATGCTTTGATATGGTTTCCTGCCCGGCTCTGCCAAGGACAACGTAGAGCAGAAAGCGGCACCCATGCTAGCTGGTGGCACAGGGGCTGAGGGGGGCAGGGAGGGAAAAGTCACACAGAATATACTCCATACACAAATACTCCACCCTCCACCATGGTCTCAGCACAGACCCACAAGGAAGGACTCTATAATTGAGGTTTCTTTATGTAACAAACAGCTTGGACCACTCTGTTAGAGCGCTTTGTAAGGGCTACCATTACCCATTGTGGTATGTGCTGCTGGTTCTTTTTATAATCACATCCCAAAAAGAGAGGGTCGTTTGTCTGTCCATGGACATGTTTGGAATTTAAGGGGCTATGAATGATGCAAGGTACTGACAGGTACATGCGTTTCTATCCTATTTCCATCAGTGTATTGACATGGCTTCTTTGGAGAATGTCAATGGCTTTTCTAATTTGAGCAGCTGTTATTGTGTTTAACCATAGTCCTTTCTCAGTCGAGGCTGATGGACGGAGGTCCATTCCATGCATTACAATGAGCCGATCCTCTGATTTCTGCCTCCACCGTCCTCCACTGTCCTTTCTACATCCACCACCTCATCTCTGTGTAAGACCAATCTGTCTAATGGTGTTTGTGTTCATGTAAGAGCAGTTAAAACAAACCGGTCCAATTTGATCGGGAACACCAAAGTAAGGGGGGAGAAACGAACACGAGAGGAGGGCTAATGTCATCATACTAGCTATTTGTTTAGACTACGGCATAGTTACACTGGTTCTAATAATAAGTTGACCCAGATACCCGGCACATGACTTGATTAGTGGTCTCCCGAAACAGACGGTCTTGTCGAGTCGAGCCATGAGCTCCATTACCAGAGCACCCCCACACCCCCTCCCTCAAACCCCCTGTCAATCATCTCCTTGCAACACCCTATACATAACCCTTCCTCACACAACTACTGAGCCCCAGACTAAGCCTCGGCCCGCATTCCCCATTCGTTTCTGTGATGAGGCAAAGCCTTCTTATAGACACTGGAACAGCTCCAGATCTTATTCGCGCCTGCACAGATACGCAGCTGATCCAGTGACACGGATGTTTGATCCGCCACCCTCCATGATTGGAGTCCCGTGCTCGTCCCAAGTACCTCTTAGGGAAGGCGCCACCAGATCCCCTCTTCCCCCCCGGAGATGAAAAATGAAACCCATGACCGCATTCTGGACTGGGTTGCGGTTCTGGGGGGCTGAAAACATGTGCGGCGTATAACTCCCCTCCTGAGCCCGTTCCCAAACGGTAGTGCAAATCAAATCTGGCCTTGGGGTATACCAGCATGCACCTGCTCAACTTCTAACACCCCAATGGGGACCAAGATGGAGTCCTAGACCTAGGGTCACCAGGCCAAAGGCTCGAGGCCATACAAAAAAGAGTGAGCCGACTGAATTGAATTCTGCTTCCATCTACCAATGGTCTCCGGCATTCCAGTCATGCTTGCCATACAGCCAGACCATGGGGACGGTGGATCCACGTCAGGTGTTCACTTCACCAGCTGACGTCTCACGAGTCAATCAATGAGTGACCTTGTTGCATGCCTCTCTGTCTCTCTGTGTCTCTCTGAGAATACCCGAGGCAGAGGGAGAATTCGGCTCGGAGGAAGAAAATCCATAAAGTTTATTGACTGTGTGCTTAATTAATTCCAGAAAAACATAACCATCTATCATAATACTCCGATTTGACATTGAACATGGCACTTGAGAAACAACTGCTCTATATTATTGATTTAAAAAACATATATGATGTTATTATTACGCATGGACTCTGGTCTGCTTTGATGCAAGAACATCCCCTTAATTAATAATTAATAAGTATGTTAGACGGTTGCTGTCTGCAGCAGTGACCTTCTTCTCCTGCAGCACGGAACTGAGCCACAGTGTCCATCAGCTGTCAAGGTCAGGGAGAGAAAAGTAAAGGAGTGAGAAAGAAAAAGATAATGAGAGAGAGCTTGCAAAGGATTGTGCTTATAATACAATTCTATGCCACTTTACAGAAGTACGGTGTCCATAAACTAAATTTCCCAGCCAGAGCCGGCCGCTGGCAGAAGCGGTCTATGCGCTTTTAACAATGTCAGCTTGTCAAGGAACACTATCGCAGACCGATCTAGCGGGAAATCTGACGACACAGCTGGCTGTAGTAGCACACAGTTATCTGACGTTTTCATTAGCTGTTAGCTGTGCTGAAAGCACTGACAATACTGTGCTGTACATATATGCGTGCATTCGAATTAATTAATTAATTGGTTGTGCTTGCATTTTGTTTGTGTTGTGTTTGTTATGTGTGCAGGGATTGATCCATGGACTAGGATGGTGTGTGATATAATGTCTCAGGGTGAGGGGAGATGTACTTGGTGTGTACAGGGCCAGACAGCATCACTCACATCCCACACAGTCCTCTGAGTAACCTCAACCACAACCTGACCAGTATAGTTATGAACTGAAACAACCCGTCATTTTATTTTGATTTTATTACGTATACTACTTTGTATAATGTACTCAGTGTATGTGTGTGTGTGTTTTCATGCAGCCACATGTTTATATGCCACAGACTGTACATTAGATCAGACTGTACATTAGATCAGAGCACATTTATTTGTTGTACAGTAGTTCTGCCCCTCTTAACTGCGATAAACAAAGTTCATGTTTGTGTGATGGTAAAAAAAAGAAGAAAAAAAAAAGAATGTTATTATTCACTTGACTGATCTTTGATGGATGAGTAATAATGAGGGTCTCTTAATCTCCTAAATTCATGGGACTTATGTTATAATAACACAGAGAAATGTGAGTGTGTGTGTTTACATAAAATAGTTTTGTGTCTACGTACATGCATATATATCGAGCACCACAAGCATGTGTTTTTGTGAACTAATTTAACTCATAACTACTGTGGGATCTGATCTCCAATTGGCTTTCTACCAAAGTATCGTACAACAGACCATATCTTCACCATCAGCACCCTAATTGACAACCAAATAAACAAAAACAAAAGCAAATTATTTGCCTGTTATAGATTTCAAAAAAGCCTTCGATTCAATTCGGCACAAGGGTCTGCTATTCACACTGTTGGAAAATGGTGTCAATGTACACTAACAATAAGTGTGCTGTTAAGATTGGCAAAAAAACACACAGACTTATTTTCCCAAAGCAGGGGGGTTAGACAGGGATACAGCTTGAGTCCAGTCCTCTTCAACATCTACATCAGTGAATTGGCAAAGACATTAGCAGCACTGCAGCACCTGGCATCCCCCTAGCAGACACAGAAGTCAAATGCCTACTGTCTGCAGATAATCTGGTGCTCCAACCAAAGAAGGACTACAACAGCACCTTGATCTTCTGGACAAATTCTCTCAGACCTGGGCCTTGACAGTGGATCTAATCAAGACAAAAATTATGATTTTCCAAAAAAGACCCAGCCTCCAGCACCACAAATATAAATTCTTTCTAGATACAATTGCCCTAGAACATTAAAAAAAAAAACTTACCTCAGCCTACAATCTGGATCAAATGATTAGACCAAGAGGTCTGGGGTCCACTTGCCAACCGAGATTCTACGAAATGGGACAAACACCACCTTGAGACTCTGCATGCAGAATTTAGCAAATCCATTCTCCATTTCCAACGGAAAACACCAAAGAACGCATGCATAGCAGAATTAGGACGATACCCACTAATTATACAAAATCAAAAGAGAGCATTTAAATGTTATAACCACCTAAAAGAAAGTGACCCTGACACGCTCCACAACAAAGCCCTTACTTGCAGAGAGACTCTAGGGAGATGCTCGCTCACAAATACACCAAAGCCACCAGACAGAGACCCTATTGGACTAAACCAAATTATGAGAAAACAAAAAGAAAATGATCTGATACATTGGCAAAAATCAACCAAAATCCAAAGCAAATTGGAATGCTATTTGGCCCTAAACAGAGAATAATACACAGTAGCAGAATACCTGAGTACCGTGACAGATCCAATACTAAGGAAATCCTTGACTATGTACAGATTCAGTGAACACAGCCATCAAGAGAGGCTGCCACAGGCAGCCACCTGGCTCCCAAGAAAGCTCCCACTGCACACAAAACGAGGTGGAAACAGAGCTCCACTTTTTAACCACCTGCCAACTCTACAAATAAATCAGAGACACATACTTCCCACTGATTGCAAGCACCCAAGGAGATTTTAGAGACATGACTAATGACAAAAAACTGCCATAACTGCTGTGTGAAGTAAACAATGTGCAAACACAGCAGCAAGATTTGTTAGCTGTTGTGAAAGTAAAAGGACGTCCAACGGAATACAACCACCATAAGGCTGTAAATAGGTTTAATCATTTGTTTATTCTAGTATCTTTCTTCACACTTGCTTTGGCAAGGTAAACGTATGTTTCCCATGCCAAAAAAGCCCTTCTCTCAGACACGCATAGAGAAACAGAGACACACACACACACACAGAGGGAGACACACAGAGAGAGAGAGAGAGAGAGAGAGAGAGAGAGAGAGAGAGAGAGAGAGAGAGAGAGAGAGAGAGAGAGAGACACACACACACACACACACACTTTTTTCCTTCCAGCACATCAAACACTGAAGCAATCCCTTTCTCTCCCTCTCAAGATTACAAGACAAAACACAATCTCCTTTTCGCATGTGGCACACGTTCAATCATGCTATCTCTCAGGAGCCCATGCAGTCAAGCACCTCATACAAACACTCACACTCACTCTAACACTCAAACGCACACGTTCTTTCAGAGAGCAGTGGCGTACTGACACACTTAGACATATTCCACATCCTTCAACAGTGCTCGCCATGTCTATATATAGAGCTCATCGTGCTTGCGAAGTGACAGTTTTATTTGTGTTGTAATGTCAACCCAACCCCGAGTGAGAACCCTTCTGATACCATCTGTAGAGCTTTTACTTTGTTTCAATAAAAATAAAACAAAACATCCTCATACAGTAGAAAGATGTTCAATAACCACGGCAGTGATCTAGTCTGTCATAGTGAAACCTGGGGAATGTGAACCTGTGATGTGAAATGCCTCAGTTCCTTTTAACTTGGGAAGGAATGGGGGAGGGGGGGGGGCGGTGGGGGGAGGGGGGGGGGGTGTATTGGCAACGGTGGTGACATCGTCTCTGTTGTCTTCAAAGTCACAGTGGTATCCGGTCTGTAATCCGCAGCTCAAAAGACATGCCAAGTGTCCATGGCTCTCCCCACTACAGTGTGTGTGTGTGTGTGTGTGTGTGTGTGTGTGTGTGTGTGTGTGTGTTTGTGTGTGTCTCATGGGTAAATGTAGCCCACTTAGAGGGGTTCTGATAAGGACTGCGTGTGTGTCTGCTGCAGCAGGAATGTGGATGTTTTCTCTGTCAAACATTTTCGGGTGGACTTGGCCGCCCAGGCACTTTTTGTGCAGTGGTGCACTCTGTCAGCGAGGGTCACTTCAGACAGACCTCTCATAAGTAAATATGTCTATAAATGGGCAAGCACTCTCTCCCTCTCTCCTCTCTATAGCCCCCCCCCCCCCTTCCCCTTAGCTTGCTCCCCTCCCCCCCTCCACAGTGTATTTTTCACTTTCTCCATGGCTCTAAATCCTGTTTCATTTCCCTCTCTCTAAATCAACCCTCATGAAGGCGTACTACTGCCATTGCCTCTTGATTGCTGTAACATGGAAACACAAGAGTCTCACATTCTTTTATGAAACGCAGTTCATCTCGCGTAATAATCTCTTGATCAGTATAGTTATTTGGATGTATTGCACAGGCTTTTACTTAAGCCATTATTTCAATTGAGGCAAAAAAAAAAACTGTGCATATCAAAGTAAAATCAAATCACTTTTTTTGTATCCCTCTACCTTTATACCCTCCCATCCAGTAATGCCTCTCTCACTTTTTTCTCCCCACTCTCCTTTACCAACCCTACTCTCTTTTCCTCTGCATCATACCTTCACCTCTCTCTCTCTCTCTCTCTCTCTCTCTCTCTCTCTCTCTCTCTCTCTCTCTCTCTCTCTCTCTCTCTCTCTCTCTCTCTCTCTCTCTCTCTCTCTCTCTCTCCCTTAATCTCTGTGCGTGTGTAAGCAGTAGCCCTCCCCTCCATTGCCTGTCCTGCTCTGATCCCACTAAAGCCCTTTTCCCTGTCTTCGCCCAATCTGCCATCCAGCTGCTCCACATTAGCACGTGTACCGCGGGGGAGCTCTGGATAGGCGAGTGACAGGCAGTGTAGATCACCAGTGACAGATCGGTGGGGAAGACACAAGGAAACCCTCTGTAAATCTGTCAAGGCTTAGGTTCGAGTTTGTTATCTAAATATTGAATGGAACGCAAAATATAACATTGGGTTGAATATCTAACCTGGGTTGAAGATTAGTGGTGTTCTGACCCATTTACAGTACATTGCCAGTTTTACCTTGGAATATAATAGGTTAGTAGTATTATTCATACAGAAGATGGAGGATCTATCTCATACACTTGAGAAGTAAACTCACTTGCTTTGGAGACAAACACAATTGCGTAGCCTTGCAACCATGTACCTGCACTATGCTACATGCAGAAAATCTGATCTCTGTCTCTCTCTCTTTCCTCAGCATAGTGGCCAGCTGACTACTCTGCAACTTCACACCAACCTAGTGGCATCGCCAGTGAGAACGTGGGATCCCTCGCAGATGACGCAAAGAACGAAGCTATCCTCAGGACAGCACACGACTGCCATGTTATTGAGAATGTAACTCCAGAATCTCCCGAGGGAGACTCTTGAAATCTGTGTCAAGTTCACCCTTCCAAATCTGCCATCCAGCTGCTCCATATTAGCACATGTACAGCGGGGAGCTCTGGATAGACATTCAGGATTGTCCTCTGCTGTTTTTCCTGCACCTCTGAGATCGATACTGACAATCATGCCTGCCAAAACACCCATCTACCTGAAATCGACCAACAGCAAGAAGGGGAAGAAATGTCGCCTGAGGGACATTCTGTCTCCTGACATGATCAGCCCTCCGCTGGGGGACTTCCGCCACACCATCCACATTGGGAAGGGCGGGGAGAGGGATGCCTTCGGGGACATGTCTTTCCTCCAGGGGAAGTTTGAGCTCCTAGGCGGGAAGGGTGGTGGGGTGGTCCGCCCACAATATGGCACTCACAACGAGTTCTTGCGGGCCAACAGCGCCTCGGAAGCCTCTTTTGCAGAGACCCCTTCCCCGGTTCTGAAGAACGCTATCTCCCTCCCATCCATCGGAGGGTGCCAGGCTCTCACCCTGCCCCACATCTCCACGGCTATGTTCACTCTGCCCCCTGACCCTCTGGATGGCGTGGTGGGGACCACCTCTATGGGCCCAGACAGGGCTGATGAGCTGGAGATCCTGCAGATGGATGCCCTACTGCGCTCCATGGAGGTCTTCAGCAGCGAACACAACCCACCTGCAACAGTTCTCCCATCAAAACCGGACGTCCTGCTTGATCTGGTAGAACAACCAGACAAGCGTACGACCAAGACAGTCTCCAAAAGCAATAAAATGCACAATGGTGAACACTGGTTCGAGAAGCCATCGTCTCATCTCTTCAAAGGCAACGTCATCTGCAATGGCAACAGGAGCTTCAATGGGAACGGCAACTGCAACGGCTACGGGAACTTTAACAGTGACGTAACTATCCGCTACGAGAAAGAGCTCTTTGACTGCAACGGAGACTGGGTGGACAGGGACAGTGGGGTGGACGAGGGGCGGATTTGCGACTTTGACTTTCAGTTCTCCAAGGAGAAGAGCACGTCACAGGAGCGCCTCTCCCAGATCACAGGGTCTCTTCTTTCTCTAGAACTTGATTTGGGCCCCTCCATCCTCGACGATGTTCTCAACATCATGGACAAACCCAAGGCAAGAGGCCGACCTTGAACAATGCCAATGTTGCAGAGGAGAACGAGAAAAATGAACTAACCACGAGGGGAGAATCGCAGTACATGGCATATTTGAATATCCTTGTGATTCAGATGAACTAAATAGGCAGAGATGCTTCCATTTCTATTTTCAAAATAAGTAACTATTTAAGCTTATATGGTGTGGTCATGCTTTTTCTGTTTGTTCTTTGAGCTACAAGGCATGAGAGATGCATGCGCTATTGAATTACTACTAAAACACAGCCGTTGTGCCTTTTATTTCACAATTGAATTAGGATTAAAGGATTAAAGGAGTGTGTTCTTACCGTGACGTAAATTGTAGATGTACTGAAGTTGCCATTGCTTTGTTACACAGTCTAAGACTCAGTTTCTCTGAAATGATAATGCATGTGTGACTTTTTAATATGTTTATCAAAGCAGTGTTTTGTTTGTCACATGATATTGTCACAGGAGCATTTTAAAATACAGAGAATCCTATACTTGTGTTGTTGGTGCAAATAAATACATTTTGTCCCATTTCTCTTCAAATGAAATGAAAGAATATTTTATTTAAAAGGTTTCTCCTTTCCTGATACGAACTGAATAACCTCAGAGAGGGAGACTGAAGTTAAGACAGAGAGTAAGAACAGTAGGAACATGAGAAAGACAAGCAATGAGAGGCAGAGGTGGGCAAAAACAGAGACTGACTGAATTGAAAGACCCAAAAAAGAGAAAAGGACAGAATGGCTTTCTTTCTCGCCTCTGGAATTCCTTACATTCTCACGTACTGCCCTGCAGTGGGAGCATGGGTGGGAGAGCAGTCCTTCTTGTGTCCAACCAGGCGCCTGCCCTGTTTGTTTGTGTGCAGATGGGACAAGCAGAGGAGGGGTCTTTAACATTCTCTGCATTCCAGCTACGAAGCACAAGTGCCCAGGACCAGGCATAAATCAGCTGTTTGGAGTGTATGGGGGAGGGGGCGGGGGTCTTGTTCCCTTAAACCCACCCATCCATCCATCACACAGAGGGTTGTAAAAGCCCAGCTAGCTAACCTCAGGCAAAGTTTGTTCAGTACTAAGAGATGGATTGCCCTCTCCTCCGTCTCAATGTGATGAAGAGGTGTTGACCGTGAGGTTTGGAGGCAACTGTCTGAAAGTAGAAGAGAGCTGTAATTACCCATGCTTATGGCCTCTTAAACCCCCCCTAACAAGTCCCAGAACCATTATCACCCCTAAACTCAATCTCTTATGCTGGTTTACAGAAATCCTGCACGAACAACAGAACATGCCAGGGCAGCGCTGTTGCTTTTTTGGGGGGGAAACTCCAAGGGAGAAAATAGACTTGTTGGGCTGTTTTCTTTTTCTTTCTTTTCTTGTGAAAGGGTGGTGGCTTGACCAGGAAAAAGACTTGACTGCCACAGTTTCTAGTTCTCAACGCCTATGTATGTCACAAACAAAGAACATAAATTGAGTTGGGCACAAAATGGAATTTCCTTTAAATTAGATTAAATCACACCCACAGACTTATTATAGACCAGAACAACATGTCACTTGTATCTCTCTCTCTCTCTCTCTCTCTCTCTCTCTCTCTCTCTCTCTCTCTCTCTCTCTCTCTCTCTCTCTCTCTCTCTCTCTCTCTCTCTCTCTCTCTCTCTCTCTCTCTCTCTCTCTCTCTCTCTCTCTCTCTCTCTCTCTCTCTCTCTCTCTCTCTCTCTCTCTCTCTCTCTCTCTCTCTCTCTCTCTCTCTCTCTCTCTCTCTATCTACAGTTCACTGCCTGTTTCCAGCTTGGATTCACTCCCTTTGAAAATTATTTTTCCCAAAACATTCTTCCTCATCTCTAATTGGTTGAGCCAGATTAGTGACAGACAAGGGGGAGAGAGAGGAGTTGGCACTACCTGGTGGCCTGGAACCATGGAACATAAAACGCTTGACAAGTGCTTAGTTGTGTTGTTGATGATAATCCTACCTTGAAGGAGGAATTTCATTTAATAGTCACCATAAATCAGTTAGGTAAACATACACAACATCCAGCCTGGTTTTACAGTACAATACTAAGGGAAGTTCATCCAATGTTCTTTCCCCATGTATTAGTGTTTATGCTGTTGTAGAGTCTGTTAGACAGAAGGGGAGAGAGCGGACTGTGATCAGGGTGACAGGGGTCTTGATGCTCAGCACTTGGGAGGGAGGAAGCTCCCAGTGACGACCCGTGGCGCCTTCACAACCCTCTGCGTGGCTTATATTCCATTTATGTTTACAATCATTAATACAGAATTTAAATGTTTCTCTAGAAAACAGTTTCTTCCTTCAAATGGACCAACATTCAAGATCATGTCCCAAACACCTGTTCCCTGAAAGTGAAGCTGTCAGCTTTCAGATGAATAAGCTTTGGCATGTTGGCCAGGAGAGCCAAAGAAAGCAGCCAGAAAGCAAAGCTCTTTCCCAGTTCTGCACCACAACATCAAGTGAGTTGTGACTAAAATGTCAATTTTCCATCCAAGAGGAAATCCACGGACAAGAGGAAATGTTAGAGATTAGATGGGCGTGGCCTACGGTACCTCAGAAATACCATGGGTATGTCCAGGGACAGCAATCCTGCAATTTTGAAGATGGCCAAGGTTGGCTCCACCAATCAGATGTTGGTATGAACACTATAGCAGCACCAATGAACGACATTTTCGGGATTCACTCGACCAATCACATCTCTCATAGGAATTGGGCAATGAAAACTTCCCTTCATCCAGTTACATATACTGTATATTATCGATGGTCATTTCCCTTACATAAGAAATAATTATCTATTGTGGAAAAGTGAAGTGGACGCACTGCAGACTGGATTAGGATCCCAAAGCCAGTAGTAGTGGAGGTTTATGGGAACATTTACTTTGGGATGCTGAGCATGGGGGCAGGGATAACGTGTTCCATAACCTTGCTGAATCAGCGGGTTGGAACCCAGCTCACCTTTTAGACGGGAGAGAGTGTGGAGAGAGCTCGCCCCGGGGCAGGGGGGTGGGGGGGGGGGGGGGGGGGGAATAAAAGAAAGGGAGAGAAGAGAATGACGCAGAGCAGACACAAGCAAGTTCATATGCAGTTTGTCCTCCGGGGCACGCATACTTCAGGCTTACAGTGTTTATTGTTGCTTTGCTGGCTGTAACCATGGTGAGGGGGTTCGGTATCTTCAGTAGAGGGCAAGGGTTAAACCGCAGAACACATCTGAGTGTCACATCTGAGTCAGAATGATAGGTACAAGACGAGATGAAATGCAGCCTTCCTCACAACCCGCAAAACAACAGCACTGCTTACAGTATACACATTTCACTGTTGGCTCGCTCAACTATTGGCTTGCTCAAGTGCTCAAATGAAAAAGGCTGTGTGTGTACACAGCATACTATTTGTGAAGTTTGACCTTGAACGACACGTTCTCACAAACCAAAGGTAATATAGAACTTTAATTCAAACTTGCTTTATGCTGTGGTGCGGGAAAGCGTGGCCTCTATGTCATTAGCTTCAGATACATGCCACAGAGTTCACCCCGTAGTCAGAGACTCCGAGATCTACAGTATACTCCTGTCAGCTTAGTGATTCATACTGGAAGGCTTTCATGAGACAGGATGGCCAGGGGCCAGGCCAAAAGTTTGCATTTGCTAGTTAATGTGCTTAATTTATGACATCCCTCACACTGCAAATTCCATGAATTATTCATCCTTCCCACTCCAGACAGAATGTGATTGTGATAGAGTGCTCATGTGATGCAGTGTATGCACGGCGCTATATCTGAACTGTTCTATATCTGAACTGTTCTATATCTGACATGACACATGATCTGCGCTGATCATGTGAGGTGCTCTAATATTGTCCTCTTTTCTACCATACTTTGTAGGGCTCTGCTCATCTCTATGACAACAAGTGCCCATTTAAAGCTTCCTCAGTATTCCATACCCATGACCCAGATGACAGTCTATATTCTACGGTGGCCTGTATGTGAAAAAACAACAACATTTGTGGCCAAATCACCTCAAAGTAACTTGCAACCAAGTCAGAGCTCATAATGAGGTTAACTTTTCTTTCTTCCTGTCGCTCCCATTGTTTTTTTGTTTGTTAGCGGTGGCTAAAGTTAGCTGAAGTTATTAATGAGTATTTACCCAACTCTGAACCTTGGATTACAGTTTCTCCTGGCCCATAGACTACTTTCAAGGTAAGGAACCATCTGACTTTAACTTGATCAAATAGTGTTATTTATTTAGGGTTAGGGTTACTATAACTATTTATATATTTGCTATTTGCAATGTTTCTTTAGAACACCCCCTAAGAATTCCATCAATGGCAAGGTGAAGGGTTGTCGGCTGAAGGGACATTTCCCCTTATAGACATGTGCCAAATCTGATCAGGATGACATCACATACCCTTTATTCCTCTCTTCCCTCTCTCCTGTATGATCATACACCCCAACACTTGTGTCACTCTTATGGCATTACTGTATAGAACTCCACAACATCCCTTTTCTGAATCCCCCCAAAATCCCTGAAAGTGAAGTATATAAATGATTTTATGACAGATGGACCTATTCATATTAATGTTGTGCTTTCAGTGTTTTTCAACATTTAATTGCTTTGTAAAAGCCTTTTTGTTATCAATATTCAAGCAGACTGTTGAGAAGCAAGTGAGACTTGGGTGGGTGATTTATTTGGATCAAATCTATCTCAAATCTATATGAAAAGTTGTACTAATGCATACAACAAAAACTTCTTGGACGTTTAGCTGTGAATGACTCCCACAATACTGTAAGCAACAACTCTGCAAACCACCTTTATTGTAAATACTGTATCAACAATGCAACCATGCAACTCACACTCACACTCTGTGGATTAGTAATAAGCCCACTTTTACCCCATTTCAAAATGGAGGAGCGTTCTCGGGTCAGCGTGCTACATTCCTAACGTTATGGCCAAGACGCCCTCAGATTCTGCCTTTTAAGGTAAAACCCCACTCTCTGTTTCTCTCATTCCCTCCAGGGGGGCTCTACTGTATAGGTGCCCCAGACCCTCTTTTTATAAGTTGTCACTGTCATGTGGTCACATCTGCAAGACATTTCCAACAGGTTCCTCTGGCCCTTAGAAGAAGCACCAGCTGGCGGCTATTACCTTTATGGTTTGTTTGGAGGAGCTTCTACGCTTTCATTTGTACACAGGAAATATGGCTATATGGTAGTGAAACAATACACAGCTGCTACAGTACAGAAGATAACAAACAAAACAGAGGACAACTAAACGGTGTGTGTGAGAGAGAGAGATGTCAAAATTGATGTCAATCTTTGGGGGGTCACATGGGCCAGTAATGGAGTAGGACGTGTTTAGTTTGAGCTCCCATCGGACTTCTGTTTTATTTAAGTTAATAAGCGTTTTACATTACAAAATATTGGGGAACCTGCTCTTAACATATTCCTTTAAGTCAGAAGAGTTTGTATTTGTGGTTCAATGGCTGCAAATCTGCACAAAAGTAAGTACAAAAGTAAGTCCTCTACTAGGCCCAACACCACCGCGACATCGAGTCCCACAGGTACCCCGGCTCAGACGGCCCAGTGATGGATACTGTAGCATTGAAATCAGAGATTCTCCTCTCGCTGAATAATAATAATAATATCTTGGATTTATATAGCGCCTTTCTAGATCCAAGGACGCTTTACAGATTTCATAGACAGACAGAACAGAGAAACAAAACAAAGAAACAAAGACAACGAGAGTGACAAAACTAGACTAGAGGCCAAAGGCCTTAGAGAACAGGTGAGTTTTGAGGGCTGTTTTAAAGGTGTCCAGGGTAGGGGCATTGCGGATCGCTGTGGGGAGAGCGTTCCAGAGGGTGGGAGCTGCCACACTGAAAGCTCTGCCCCCGAAGGTCCGTAGGTTGGTGCGGGGGGTGGAGAGTAGGCCCATGCCTAGGGACCGCAGGTTCCGGGAAGGGGTGTGGTGACAGAGAAGGTCAGTGAGGTATTGGGGGGCGCAGGCGTGGAGGGATTTGTAGGTGAGGAGGAGGATTTTGTAGGTGATGCGGGACTTGACCGGAAGCCATGTGGAGGTGAATGAGGGTGGGGGTGATGTGCTTGCCAGCAAAGCCCTGGACAGGCTCCAGAATGTGCAGAACTCGGCTGCCAGGGTCCTCACCCACACCAAGCCCTGGCAGCTGAGTTCTGCACATACTGGAGCCTGTCCAGGGCTTTGCTGGGAACCCCGAACAGGACTCCATTACAATAGTCCAGACGGGAGGTGACGAAGGCGTGAATGAGGGTTTCGGCCACAGAGTCAGTGAGGGAAGGTAATAGTCTGGCGATATTTCTGAGGTGAAAAAAGGCGGATTTGGTGACAGATTTTATGTGTGACTGGAAGGAGAGGGTGGAGTCCAGGATGACGCCCAGGTTGCGGACTTCGGAGGATGGGGAGATGGAGCATGTGTCGACCTCAAGGATAAAGTCACCAACCTTCCGGAGCAGCGCCTTGGGTGCCACAACCATGAGCTCTGTTTTCTTACTGTTGAGTTTGAGAAGGTTAGATGTCATTCAGGTTTTTACTTCATGCAGGTAGTTGACAAGGGACTGGGGGGGGAGCGGAGAGGATGGGGTGGAGTTGAGATCAATTTGGGTATCGTCAGCATAGCAGTGGAAGTTAAGGCCATGATGACGGAGGATCTGGCTGAGGGGGAGCATGTAAATTGTGAAGAGGAGGGGTCCGAGTACAGAGCCTTGAGGCACGTCTTGATTGACTGGGGCTGGGGGTGAACTTGAGTCGTTGATGGAGACAAACTGTTTCCTGTTTGAAAGGTATGATTTGAACCAGGAGAGGGCTGGACCAGTGACACCTAGGTGGTTGGAGATTTCTAGTTCCACCTCTAACCCAGTTATCATACATTCAATAAAAATATGGAATCAGTTTAGAAGATCCTTCTCCCTTGGAGGCCTATCGCAAGCTGCACCTTGCACCAACAAAAAACACATGTTTCTCCCATCAGTGATGGATAGAGCTTTTCAAGAAGGGGTATGGTCTCACTGTCTGATCTCTATATTCACAATAATGTAGCCTCCTTCGAACAGTTAGTGCAGAAATATGGTAGTCCCAGATCATTTTTATAGGTACTTACAGTTCCGGAACGTTGTGACCTCAAATTCGGATTGCTACCCCTCGTGGCTTCCCATGTCTCTGCTGGACTCCATCTTTAACTGCAAATCGGTCACAACACAAGCTAGAAGCATCATTTACGAGCTACTCAACACAGACGACCCCTTTAGATATCCTTCAAAATAAATGGGAAACAGATCTAGACGAACCAATTCCGGAGGAAATTTGGCACAAAATAATACAGGGAATTTTCTCCTCTTCCATATGTCTTAGACATGCTGTTGTCCAATTTAAAGTTAAAGTTGTACACTGTTTGCACTTGTCTAAATACATACTATCTAAGATGAATGTTGACAGATCCTACATGCGATCGACATGCGATCGATGCAGACAGGCTCCAGCTACTTTGCTGCACATGTCTAAAACATGTCCAAAGCTCTATATGTTCTGTCAAACCATGTTTGAGACCTTCTCTAGGATATTTGGAAAGGTTGTAGAACCGTCTCCACTTAAAGGCTCTGGATTCGGTATACCACTCTGCACTCAGATTCATCACTCAAGACAAATATAACACTCACCACTGTGTCTTATACGATAAGGTTGGCTGGACATCTCTCGCAGCCCGCCGAGATTATCACTGGTATCAATTCATATTTAAGGGGATTTCAGGCAAACTCCCCCCTATATCACTTCCCTGTTGGACTGGAATGTTTCTTCCTATCAAACACGCTCCAGCGAGTGGTTGGTTTGTACGGTCCCTCAAATGTCTACTAAGCTGGGTAGGACAGCCTAAGATGCTGCTAATACTTGGAACTCTATTCAGAATTCTCTGAAACTGGTCAATCTCCCATCACTCAATGATTTTAAGAACTTGGTTTTCCCCCTCTGTGTCACTTCTTGTAACTGTTTTTAAATTATGTTGTACATTTCTTAGTAATGTTTTTTGTTTGTTTTATATTTTTTGTTTAATTACTATTCTGTTTATGACTTATATTGTTGGTTCTCTTTTATTCACTCGTTGCTACTGTAAATGAGGGCAACCTCAGTAACTTACGAGTTTAAATAAAGGTTTGAATTGATTGCATTGTTTGGGGTGCCCCCGGTGGACACCCCTCTTAGATGGTGGGAGACCAGCATATTGGCCTTCTGCTCTTTCCTCGCTAGAAGATTGATATTGTTTAAATGGAAGGATCCTATTCCACCTACATATAGCCATTGGATTAGGGAGATCAGGTACCATATTCAATTGGAGAAGATTAGATACACTGTTAGATTATACACTAGATTAGATACACTGTTAGAGGATCTACTAGGAAATTCAACCTTTCTTAACCTTTTTTGAAGATCTGGAATCTGACAGCATGATAATGTAGTATCACTTCTTTGTAATTTCATTTTGTTTGTGTTATTTATTTTCCTTTTATGGATGTCTGGCTATGTATAATGTTTGTATGTATGTATATGTCTGGTATTTGGGGGATGGGGGATGTATTTAAGTTTGTTCTTTGTTGGTCCTGTGATATATTGTGGAAAAAACTATTTAAAAAAAAACCTAACCCTAACCCTTGATCACATAATTTTTTATGTCAATCTCACTGTGAACTTGAGCCTTTCTGAGAGCGCAATCACGCCTAAACTCACCAGGTAAGGCTACGTACGCTTCTGAATTGTCTCATCCCATATGACACCATATGGGGTGGGTATTGCAATATGTGTCAGCACACCAGTGGTCTGTTTCAATCATTTCTCCTGGGCTGTCAATCCCAGCTTGGACAGGACTGAGAGGGGTCTGTCTGGGGTCAGCACGGGGGGAGTCTGGGACAGCGCCCCAGCATGCACTGGGCCAGCACATCACTCTGCTGAGACATCAGACACTGGCATGTCAGAACTCTCTGTTCGGGCCCCTGCTGTTAACCAAAAATATGTACTAACCACACTACAGTCTACTGTTCAGTAAAAATGAAAAATGTATAACAGCTGATTCATACTGAATCTTCAGTTCATGTTGTTCACTGCAGTTGGTTACATTTATTTACTGTCTGCCCTGCTGCTCCATTCAATGTGGGTCTGAATAGTGCAGGGAACTCACACTACACGGAAAATACTGCAAAACGTTCTAATCTTGCATACTTACCTAGACATACCAAGAAACACAAGACCTATCAACTTCAACTGAAAACATGGTGTAACTGGTGAGCAGCACCCTCTGCTGTTTCAAGAGTGATGCCGTCTGACTAACATGAATGAATGAATGAATGGTCTTTATTGTCATTGCTATAGTACAGGTACCAAACAACGAAATTTAGGAGGGGTGGCTCCCCTGGTGCTAGGAAAGAAAAAAAAAGAAGAAGAAAAAAAAAAAAAAACAAGAAGGGAAGGAGCTGGTTTACATAAATAAAGGCTATGTACACTACATCTAAAATACATCTACATCTAACATCTAAAATCTAAAATCATGAGCCAAATAAAATCAACCAAATCTCTGGAAGAGAGCAGAATTCGGGAATTGACCCACGCCAGTAAAGACCTGTGCCCTTAACAATCATATTCAGTGTAAGAGGATTACTCCTTGTTTGACCCCCAGCACACCGCTGCTCTGCAGACCACCCATATTTGTCTTAGCACATTCCACACTTATGAATGTCAAATACAATTAAGCCATAGCCAACACTCTTGAGATTGGGAGATCCAAGTCAATTAGGAAGGGCAGCATGTATAGGAAACAAATGCATGTTGTCTCATTTTGTGTCTTTCTGTAAGCATGTAAGCGACGCAGTGAGCTAAAGACTTTGTGGAATTATATATACTTATTGATTCTTAGAATATAACTTACGTGTGCATATCCACTTGTTTTACACTTGTTCGTAAACAATGTAATTGTACAACAAATACTGTAAAGTTTCAAAATATTACAACTATAATGCTCAGTCCTAGCTTAATCTATGAATTGAAGAGTGGTTACCATGCCATTCAAGCCCCACCCCTCAAAGAAAGTGGTGGGGTGACAGCTTTTGTTGTTTGAAATCATTTTAATAGCCATTTATCATAACACAATGTCTTGTCCTGTCAGTGATATGCAATGGGCCTCCATGTGCGTCAATTTAAGCCACTGCCTTAATGTTCAGTCAAGGTTTAGACTAAAGCTCTGACAAAAGTTATGTTTTACTAATGAGATTATCTGCGGTTTTGCCTCCCTCCCAAAGTACAGCCGGTGAGAGAGAGAGAGGGGGGGGGGAAACTAACATTACCATTTTCATGCTTTGGCTCGACCCCAAGTCCTTCGCATGCAACCTGCTAATTCGTCCGGCTGGCAAACAACCTGCTTGCGTGAGAGAAACAGTCACACAATGTGTCACATGCCCTAGGTCACCCTAATTCAGGGGGGACAGCCATGGGGACAGCCTGTGCATGACATGGAGTGGGCCAGGCACGGCGAGCCAAGCTCCTTGGAGAGAAACTCTAATTAGCTGTGAGAAACACAAGGCTCTTAAAAAGAGCCAGGTGGAGAAAGAGAAAGTGCTACTGTTTGAGATTACTGGTCCATGGAGCCGAACAAAGGGGGATCTGGGGGTGTAGGGGGCTATGTGACGACTGCTGGGCCAGCTAGGGAAAACCAAGCCCTCTCTGACTTAAAGCTGATCAGAGGGACTTGGGGTACGGTAGTCTCCGAAAAGCAGAATAAACACTTTTTTTCTGCTTTTGGGAGACTATCCAAGTAAAACACAAAGTGAAACCTCTTATTGACACGCAGGAGGAGAACAATGAAACAAGAGTCCAGGGGGGTATTCCATCAACGTCTCTAAAGGACAATCCATACTTATTTTGATAAATGTTGCACATTTGCCAAAAACTCCAGCCTTATTTTGTCAACTCTTGCAAGACTTATCAAAATAAGCCTTTTCCTTTAGCGACGTTGATGGAATACCCCCAGGGGCCTCATTTATAAACATTGCAAAAGAAGCCATACACCACTTTCTAAGCAAACTTTGGGATTTTTTTTTTTTTTTTTTTTTTTTAAGTTTTGCGGTAGAATGTGCGGCCCTCCACGGACACTTTGACCCATGCGTACGCACATAAACTGGAGAAATGAGCAAGGGCAAGGCCAAAAAGGTGAAATTAAAGATATATTATTTGGCCATGACAATGTAGCGTTTTGAAATAACAAACAAATGCTTTGTACAAAATCACAAAATGTCACAAAGAACACATCCACCAAGGATGGTTGTCTAATCAAATAAAAGAGTCACCATATCAACATCTTTAAAGTATAATGGTGACTATTAAAGCACAAAATCAAAGTATCAACTAAATTACTAAATCAAAGTATCAACTAAATTGCAGAACAAAGTAACAACTAACAAATGAAACCAGCATGGCACAGAACACAACATGGTGGGAACTGTTGTGAGAATCACTGAGACTCACAACAGCTGATGGTGATGAGCACTCAGTGTGTTTTAAGGCAGGCTGTCTCCTAGGATTGGCTGGATTGGTCCAGGTGACCCCTGCTGGTTGGTGTTTTCCCCCCCTGTGTGTTTCCACCCCCCCCCCCCCCCACACACACACACACACACACACACACACACACACACACACACACACACACACACACACACACACACACACACACACACACACACACAGACAGAGAATCCAATACTAATGACATCCCTCACAGTTGGTAACAGTAGGCAACCATTATTGTCTTCTATTTGTATTACAGCTTTGATGCCCACATCGGATGTGAAGGAACTACACCGAAGTCCCACTAGATGCTTTATGGACTATAATAATAAATGCATACACACGGACACAACATTATTATTTTTTACCATTCTATTATTGTATTGCTCATATCTATCTTGCCTAATTTTTTCCATTGCCATTTTGTTTTCTCTTGCTGCTGCAATGTCGACTGGAAGCCATAAGAATGTTACTCTAGTCTCTTGTACTTGTATAATGGGATGTAATACATTTTTTAAAGTTTATTTTTAAAGTTGGCTTGGCCCTGGTGTTTATATTGCGAATAGCCCCTGTACTAATACTGCAAAGTCTGAGAAAAAATAGCTTACTCCTTGCATGCTAATTGATCCCTTAAAGCTCCAAAAATTATCCAGAAATCTGCTTTTCTAAATAACATAATCCCTATTAAGAGAGGTTAACAGCTCTCGCAAAGAGGAACAGTCACAATACAGTCACCTTATGACTCAAATCTAATCCCACAGTTCAACAACACAATGTGTTTTTGAACACATTTCTCAGCCTAATATAATACTCTTTGTTTTAGATCTGAAGGTATACTGATGATCCTGCCAGCCTTGTTGAGATGTTTTGGTTTGGTGTTATGTGGCCTCGGTTCTCCTTAGATTACTGTACTGAACCCACTGATCTTATATTCATTCTAAAATAATGTTGAACCTGTGAACATGTCTAAACATAATAATGAATAATAATGCATTTTATTTTTATTGCACTTTTCATTCATTCAACAGAATCTCAGAGTGCTACAGAGTTCAAAAGAAAACAGCATAAAACATCATAAGTTCAAAACAAAAACAGCCTAAAAACATCATAAGTTCAAAACATAATAAAGAAAACACCAAATAAATCACAAGAATGAACACAGGTTCAACAGTCAAAGGCCTTTGAATAAATAAACCTTTGAATAAAAAGGTTTTTTAGGCCTGTCTTAAAAGAGTCCAGGCTCTGTACTGCCCTTAGCTGGCTAGGAAGGCTGTTCCCTTAGCTGGCTAGGAAGGCTGTTCCCATAGCTGGCTAGGAAGGCTGTTCCACAGGGGCGGCGCAGCCGAGCAGAAGGCTCAGTCCCCCATGGTGCGGAGCCTGGTATTGGGGACCTGGAGGAGCTGTTTGAAGACCTGAGGGTGCGGGTGGAGGTTTGTGGAACATTCATAGATTTCACCTGAACAACTTGCTCCATGCCATCCAATTCTAAAAATGCTTTGCTCTTATTTACCTGCCAGATGAACAGACTTCTCTTCACCATATCTTCAGGTGCACCATGCCACCATGCCTGGCATATTACTTAATCACTTTGTTACAAAGTTTTGAAGCAGCTTGATTAGGTTTTGTCCATAGCCCGCACCATCCACCACAGAGATCCAACAATGTTTCTTCCCATATTAACATGATTGATAGGCACCATCTATCTTGAACATCCTTCCTCATTCATCTAGGATTGAAGAACACAGCAGCATCTACAGACATTTTACATTTACATTTTTGGCATTTAGCAGACGCCTTATTCCAAAGCGATTTACAATCAATACATTTGAATACTAAGCAAGTGAATCATCAATCCACCAGTCGTAGCAGGAAGAGTAATCTAGCTCAGGCCCGGGGCCATTGATAGAAGGAAAAACCTTCTTCTATCACCTTCTTCTAAACCTAGGTTTTTGTTTTTAGACACTGGAGAAACAGAGAAACAGTACAAGGGGGCAATATAAGTTTTTAGGGACACAGTAGAGGGGAAAAGCGGGTGTCTTCAGGAGACGCAGTGCTTGGGGCAGGGCCGCTTTAAGGGGGGGCTAGCTGGGGCGGTGGCACAGGGCCTCGCGCTTTGGAGGGCCTCGCGTGAGGCAGGGTAAAAAATAAAAATAAAAACATTTTTATTTTTTGTTATTTTTTGTACCCTGGCTGGCGAGGCCCTCCAAAGCGCCAGGCAAGGGACCATATTATTATTTTTGCCTTTAATACATTTCTAAATGTTCACACATGTGATAATCATAGTCAATCATACATCTAAAATCTAGCATACCTGTAGGACAGGGAGATTCTTAGCAACAGAAAAAAGTAATTTCCCCCTATGACACCTTACGTGAAACGTGAAAAGAATTTTTGGCCGCGCGTTGACACTTGTTGTGCATAGTGACTGCTTAGTGCAACGGACAAAATGCAGAGGGAACGAGACCGAGGAAGAAAATGTTAATCGGGTGCTGAAAAAAGAAATACAAATAAAAGAAAGGAAGGCTTCAGGGCCTCGCTTAGAGGTTCGTTCGAAACATTTCTAAAAACAAGTGAGGCTCCCGTTAGCACCGAAGAAGCTAACGTTACTGCTAGCACTAGCAATGCTAGTAGTAGCACGGCACAGCCCCCCCTGAGAGGCAAAGATGATGTCTCTGAGGTGGAGGAGGACAACTGCTACACCGGCAGCAGTGGGGCTGCCCAGCCCCAGGTGATGATGGTCAGGAGTGGCGAAGTAGAGGATACGGAGGCGGAAGATGGAGCTACTCAGAGCAGCAGCAGGGCTGAGAGTGATGGAACGCAAGACGAGCCTACGGTGTTAGATATGTCATGTATGATGATCCTGGTAAATTGGCCGGTACATATGGACTCTACAGTTACAGAAGTGATCATTAGAAGAGGTCCCCCAAAGATGAAACCTGGATTTAGTTATCCTAAAAATAATGAGAACAGGAACTTTAGTGAAACTTTATTTCTCCGAAAACTACCAAATGGGGAAAAAATAGAAAGAAAGTGGCTTGTGTACTCTCAAAAACGGGACATGTCTTTTTGCTTTTGCTGTAAGCTTTTCAACATAAAGGATAGGTCTACATGGTGGTGCGTAACATCTCTATTCATGTCAATAATGGCTTGTGCGTATTTAATGTTGGGTATGATGACTGCTTTATCCTAAATCCTAATCCTTTACGAGTATAAAAGGTTTGAAATGAAACAAACATGGTTGTAAACTATCTAAATAAGTAGATATGCTATTGTCTATCAGCACAGCATGTGAGCGCATTTCTTGCAATATATCGGTGCGTGCGTGTCGCGCGGTTATAACAGTAGCCTACATCATTATAAAAGGCCTCGGATACATATGTATTGTGTATCTAAATCTAATTTAAAAAATAATAATAATAAAAATAAAAATAAATCCTCCAAAAAAAAAAAAAAAAAAAAAGGCCTCGCAAATCTGACTTTGCACAGGGCCTCGCATATCTCCCAAGCGGCCCTGGCTTGGGGGCAGTAGATGTCTCAGGAGGAGCAGTTAAGGTGTAACTAGTATGCCACAGTTGTCATGGCACACATACTTCAAACTAGGGATGGGGGAAACGAAGCTTTCGACGCAATTGACACGTTCGACACAATTGTGTCGGAAAAAGTGTCGATCTATCGATACAGTCGATACAGCAGCTCCACAATGACATCTGCTGGTCAGGTCATGGTATGGCGGCTGTATCGACTGATTCACAAGTCAGGTATTTGAGGCAAAATACAATAAGCCCACCGTCATCTGCGATGTCTTGTTCAATAAAGGTGCTGTGACAAACTGTGTCGATGTGTATGTGGCCATATGTGGTCTTAAATGTTGGTGTGTCTAGTAGACTATAATAAATACATATATGAATAAATAAATAAATGCAACTGTTGTGTCCATTTCTGATATGAATAGAATAGAATTTGCCATTTAGCAAACGCTTTTAATCCAAAAGCTACTTACAGGGACATTCCCCCTGGAGTAATTGTAGTACTCAAGGGCACACTAGTGGTGGTGTTTCAGGCAGGATTTGAACTCACAACCTTCCGATCACCAGTCCAATTCACTCCACTATCCCCTTGACATGTAAGGATACAAATCGGAATGACATTTCGGCATGTGTGGGACATGGCTGTTTGACAATTGGAGCAGATATAAATGGTCAACATGTCATAACAGGGTCAACAGTGTTGGGACGTGCTCGTGGAACAGGGAAAGAGTGCAAAACAAGGCTACAGTGTGGAAACTGGACAGACTTGTGCTTATGTGAACAATCAAATATTTATTGCTTGTGTACATGAACAGGCAACGTTTTTTTTATGTGTATCTATCTGGCTAGCCTATGTGTTGCAATTATGAATCTATGACTATCTCTGTATGTTCTATATCTATCTATCAATATCTACCAATCTCATGTCTATTTCTATCTCTATCTCTGTCTCTGTCAATAAATGTATTCTGTCTAGCGTCCGTATGTCTCCACTCTGACTACAACCCTCGAATATGAGTGAATATGAGTGAATATGAGTGAATATGAGAGAGTTCAACGTCATTTTATGCAGTACCAAACTTGGAACACTGCCCCGTTTGCGGAACGACTGACACACGCGTCAGATGTGCGTGTGTGACGTACGAATCTTTCTTCGAGTAGTCACGTGGTTTTTGCCATTTGACACAAGCATCGATACATTTGTATCGACGCACATTGCGTCGGAAGATAGACGCCGTGTCGTGACTACTGCGTCGAGCGTAACATCCCTACTTCAAACTAGTGATGTTACGCTCGACGCAGTAGTCACGACACGGCGTCGATCTTCCGACACAATGTGCGTCGATACAAATGTATCGATGCTTGTGTCAAATTGGCAAAAACCACGTGACTACTCGAACGAAGCTTCGTACGTCACACGAGCACCTCTGACCGGTGTGTCAATCATTCCGCAGACGAGGCAGTGTTCCAAGTTTCGTACTGTATAAAATGACGTTGAACTCACTCATATTCGAGGGTTGTAGTCAGAGTGGAGACATACGGACGTTAGACAGAATACATTTATTGACAGAGACAGAGATAGAGATAGAAATAGACAGGAGATTGGTAGATATTGATAGATAGACATAGAACATACAGAGATAGTCATAGATTCATAATTGCAACACATAGACTAGCCAGATAGATATACATTAAAAAAAAAAGTTGCCTGTTCATGTACACAAGCAATAAATATGTGATTGTTCACATAAGCACAAGTCTGTCCAGTTCCCACAATATAGCCTTGTTTTGCACTCTTTCCCTGTTCCACAAGCACGTCCCAACACTGTTGGCCCTGTTATGACATGTTGACCATTTACAGTATATCTGCTCCAATTACATGTCAAGGGGATAGTGGAGTGAATAGTGAATTGGACTGGTGATCGGAAGGTTGTGAGTTCAAATCCTGCCTGAAACACCACCACTAGTGTGCCCTTGAGTACTACAATTACTCCAGGGGGAATTCTATTCTATTCATATCAGAAATGGACACAACAGTTGCATTTATTTATTTATTCATATGTATTTATTATAGTCTACTAGACACAGCAACATTTAATACCACATATATGGCCACATATACATTGACACAGTTTGTCACAGCACCTTTATTGAACAAGACATCGCAGATGACGGTGGGCTTATTGTATTTTGCCTCAAATTCCTGACTTGTGAATCAGTCGATACAGTCGCCATAACACGACCTGACCAGCAGATGTCATTGTGGAGCTGCTGTATCGACTGTATCGATAGATCGACACTTTTTCCGACACAATTGTGTCGAACTGTCAATTGCGTCGAAAGCTTCGTTTCCCCCATCACTACTTCAAACCAGATGGATGCTGAGGTTGTGCCCAGGGGACAAATGGAGAAGTCAGTTGTTGATACATTTGGAAATCATTGTTTTGGGGTAAATAAAACATAATACATTTGTTATTGTCACGCCCTCTACCTCTAGGTAGTGGGCAGTGCCTCTCTCTCTCTCTTTCCCTCTCTCCCTCTCTCTCTCTCTCCCTCTAATTGGCAGGAGTGGCTTCAGGTGTGCGTTTTGTCCGGCTGTTCACAATTACCTCATCGTTAGCCCTGCATAAAGACCCGTTCCAGCCTTCACTTCTCTGCCAGATCGTAGCTTCAGCTTACCCTAAAGATACGCTTCCAGCTCCCCTACCTATTTACTACCCTGCCTGTACCTGCCTCCTACTTACTAGTGATGGCGAGATGAAGCCGACGCTTCGTAGCGTGTGTTGAGTAACCGAGGCAGATTTTTGTGAAGCGCGTATCGAGGCATGTGTTGATGATGTATGTATGGTAAGAGTGAAGCTTCGCCTGCCGGCCGTACCACGTGACCGATTCGGGAAGTGGCTCGGATTTGGCGCGAGGCTCGAAACATAAAAGGGACAGGTAAACGCAATGGATTCCCCCTCGCAGTTTGTTGACTTGCGACTTTATAGTTTGTTTGTTTGTTTGCAATCTTTTGGAGCTTCTTTTTTTGTTGTTGCGATGGAACCAGGGAGAAAGAGGCGATATTCCTCCTCCGCCGCCTCCTCCTCCTCCTCCTCCTCGTCATCACAACCCCCCATATCAGAAGCTTCGCAGCCTGTGACTCAAGGTAATGTATACTGGATACATTCTAATTGTCTTATTGTATATATTCACTGACACTGACAGCCTGTTTGTCTGTCTTAGGTAACAAACTGTGGCGTCGTTTAGACACCACAGTCCTGCAGGCGAGGACCCAAAATGTAACTGCAGACGCAACAGTGGAGGTCTATACCTACCTGGCTGAACCAAACAACGAAAGGATGCAGATACCGTAAGGATACAGTATTGGGAAGAACACAAAAATGTATATCCTAATTTGTATAAACTTGCCGTTAATTTTCTATACCCCAGCTTCATCTGTGCCCTGTGAAAGGATATTTTCAAAAGCAGGTGAAATCGTCTAAAAAAAAAAAGAAACCGCCTAAAGCCCAGCACTGTGGAGAAGTTGTTATTTTTAAATAAAAATGAATCAATGAATAAAATGTTGTTGTTCCTAGTAACACAAGCACATTTATTCAATTCAAAGCTTCACACACCAACGAAGCCACGGTGTCACCACTCTACCTGCTATATATTTATTGTCCACTTGATGGCGCAGTAGAGCAAATGAAGCAACACGAAGCTTCGGTCCATGTGTGACGCAATTGGATGGAAAGCTTCAACAGTTCAAGAAGCTTAATCTCGCCATCACTACTACTTACCCCTGTTTTGCCTTTACCCCCCAGTACCCCTACCGGACTCCTCCCGCCTGCCTGCCCTACCTGCCCTCTTGCCTGCCTGCCCTACCTGCCCTCCTCCTACCTGCCTGCCTGCCCTCCTGCCTGCCTGTCCTACCAGCCTGACCCCTGCCTAACGACTACTCTTCCTGCCTAAGCCCCTGCCTGCCTGCCGACTACCCCTCCTGCCTAAGCCCCTGCCTGCCGACTACCCCTCCTGCCCAACCCCCCCCCCCCCCCGCCTGCCTGCCGACAACCCCTCCTGCCTAAACCCCCTGCCTGACCCCCCGCTTGCCCTACGACCATTCTCTGCCTACTCCCTAAAATAAATTATACTTTATTTTACTTTAACCTGTCTCTGTCTGCGCTTGGGTTCCCTATCTGACCGCAACAGTTATGGGTAATAAACTGTCCAGAGGTAGAAACATAGAGCTAACGTCTGCCCTGTGCTCTTAAAGGGGCCCAACATCACGAGTGAGATACTGTTCGATGACCGAGCAAAGTGTCACTATTGCATTTTATATTGTGTAAAATGATTTGTTTGAATTGACTTCATAACAATGAGGGGAACATTTTGAGAATAGTTTAATTATTAAACGTATCTGCCATCTAGTGTTCAAATAAGTAATGTGAACCTACAGTACCAAGACAAAAAATAAACCTTATCAAGTCTACTGTTTGACAGAGTCAGTATATTATATATATATAGATGAAAAATGCTAGATTTCACATGGCTGCTAAAACAATCATCATTCACTTGCATCTGCCAGCTATGAAGTAATGAGAAATGTTGTTTCTAACGGAATATACTTTATTAAAGTTGATGTACAAAGACAAAGATGTGAGTTATTCAAATCTGAAGATACAGAATTTTCAGTTTCCCATTTACTGCCATTGACTTCCGTTTCTAACACTAAGTACATGACTCCCTACAGATTACAGACACCCTACAATGTTACATAAAGGCTCTATGAAGTCACATAGAGTCCCCATTGAAATGACATGGCAGTCATTGTACGTAGAGTCTGTTACAGATCTGTCTCTCCATGTCTGATCTGACATGACTGGATCTGTGGAAGCTGGGTAATGGAATCCTTGCTTTCAACTTCCACTGTGCTGAGTTCTTCAGGCAATACATGACCTCTTTTGGTAAAGTAACAAAAGTGCAGTATTTTTCATTTAGACCGTTTAAGAGAGATTCGATAGGGGGCGCCACAAGCATATGAATGCAATGTGCCAGTTCGATAACAAATGACTGTGACCAGTGTACACAACGTTTTTGGTACCACACACACAAACACATTCACACACGTGCACAGACACACACATTTGAATACTTTATTTATATGTTGTAATGATGTTATTACGTTAACATCGGAACTTGAGACACCACAAAACCTGGAACTCGTGTACCTTATCTCACACCAATTCTGCAGAAATACAAACTAATTTCCTGCTTTTCACTCACTTTGCAGTTCTAAACCAACACAGTTAACAAAACACTAAACACAATTCTCTACATTTGGCACACTCTTCCTTGATCAAATCTTGTGTTCACATGGAAAACACTACCATTCAGAATGCTAAACTCAAACCACCAATCACACAATCACACTCCTCATATGGGCAAACACCTATTGCTTTTGAATTAGCAATCATAGCTTTGGATGCCAACTTTGCAGAGAAAGGTAGAGCGAGAGGTGTGAGAGGAGGATGAGGACGAGCAAGAACAAGAGGACAACCAGGACAACAACCTCGGAGAGCCATCGCCTCTGATGAGATTTGGGCCACTTTGGTTGACCACGTTGATGAAGTGGGTTTCAACCTCGCAAAAAGGAGGGCAACAGGGAAAAAACGTCATTGGACAGCATGATATTGTTGAGGTTCTTGGCCAGCGAGGGGGGAACATCACCATGGGAACATCACCATGTGTGCAGCTATAAATCACCAAGTCAATAAATCACCAAGTCTATAAATCACCATTCAACCCTTGGCCTCATCAAAATCTCATCTTTAGCACATCATAACGCCAGAAATGTAAACAATGATGCTGTGCAATATTTCAACTGAACGTTTCAGCTGAACCTGTGAGGTAGGCTCCTAAAAATAGCAATAAAGATCTTGATTGTCTCTGAGACAGACACCAGAAACATGTGAATGGCAGTGATGTCATTCCTGTCAACTGGCTGTTGATGTTTACGGTGTTGCTATGAGACCTCGCCTAGGTCCTAAGGTACTTTAGTCTAAAGTGGTAGACCACAGACATCCTCTCACCTAGCCAGTTTTCAGGGGAAGGGAAACAGATGATGCCACTTTAGATTACTGAGATACACCGCAGGGTTTCTGGTTCTTCCAGACTGATTGGTTGTCTGTCTGTGTGTGTGTGACAGGGTGTGTGATCTGTCTAGAGAGGCTGTGTTGCCCAGTCAGCTGCCCATCCTTAAGTGGAGGGATAAAGGCTTGATTGATAGGGAAGTGTGTGTGTGACAGCACAAACGCGTGGCTCTCTTGGCGTCAAAATCAGTCCGAGAGGAGAGAGAGAGCTGCTTCTTTTGCGTGCGATGTCGGCAACAGTGTCTGTTTGTTTTGTGGAGAGAACACTGCAGTGTTCCTCACTCGTCTTTGTGGTCATATAATCAGTTATATGGTTGGGGCTCCCAATGCTTATAGTGACAGGCACATCCTAAACTCCGACTCAATTTAGCAACAACAATTTGTATGTCACTCATTTATATAAGGAATAATGACCATACAATACCCTGCAGCTGATTAGACTTATAGAGGCCCTCTATGGTTCCCTTCAAATGGTCAATGGACTGACTTATATAGCACCTTATTCCAAAGCGCTTTACAACGGCCTCTCATTCACCCATTCACACACCAATGGCAGCAAGCTACCATGCAAGGCGTCGGCCTGCTCATTGGGAGCAATTTAGGGGTTCAGTGTGAGAGAGAGAGAGAAGAGAGAGAGAGAGTGTGAGATTATTGTCAGGGCTTGTTATTGTTCAGATAGTTAATTGACACACAAAGGACCCTGCTTGTGTGTGTAATCCATCACATTAATCTGTCACCACTATGTCTTCATTCCAAGTCACCTTTTTGTCACACTGGAAACACACGTCATGTTTTCAACTGAATAAAACATGACACAGGTCATGTTTTCAATGGCATATTGTATAAAACACATTAAAAGACTGTGATGTATCCAGTGTTTGTGTTGTCAGAATAAAGAATAGAGTATTACCATAAACAATGAGTGTCCTCGCCTCGGATGAGTCAGTGTTGTCACCGTGACTTTGTTGTTGGATCCTTTGTGAAGAGCTGCCAATGTAAACATCCTAAGGCTTCGGCTTCTGTGTGACTGTGCATAAATCAGTCAGTGTGTGTGTGTGTGGGGGGGGGGGGTGGATTTGGTGTGTGGGTGTGTGCATGTGTGTATGTATGAGTGTGTGTGTGTGTGTGTGTGTGTGTGTGTGTGTGTGTGTGTGTGTGTGTGTGTATGTGTGAGTGTGTGTGTGTGTGTGTGTATGATTGTGTGTGTTTGTGTTTGTGTGTGTGGATGTGTGTGGATGTGGTGTGTGGGTGTGTGTGCATGTGTGTATGTATGAGTGTGTGTGTGTGTGTGTGTGTGTACGTGGTGTGTGGGTGTGTGTGCATGTGCGTATGTATGAGTGTGTGTTTGTGTGTGTGTATGAGTGTGTGTGTTTGTGTTTGTGTTTGTGTGTGTGTGGATGTGGTGTGTGGGTGTGTGTGCATGTGTGTATGTATGAGTGTGTGTGTGTGTATACGTGGTGTGTGGGTGTGTGTGCATGTGTGTATGTATGAGTGTGTGTTTGTGTTTGTGTGGATGTGGTGTGTGTGTGTGTGTGTTTGTGTTTGTGTGTGCAGTCGTGTGTGGCAGAGCCCTCTCTAGGGACAGCATTGCTTATGCCTCAGGCATGGGTGAAAATATAGAATACTGAACCAAGAGAGATACGTGAGAGGCAGGCTCACAGTCAGCTTCAACAGCGAGTCCTGTTTCGCTCCACACATCTCCTCCGACACGACAGACCGTGTTGTCCCGGTGCTGGAGAGCTACAGTGTAGGCTTCTGTTCAATCCCCAGGGGTGCAAACTTGTCACCTTTTAGCCGTTTTTACCTCAAAATAGGTCAACAATTTTCATAAATGTTCTTTGTTTTAATGCAAAAGAATATGTTGTCACCTTTTTGGGCCATCACCAGTTTGCATCCCTGAATCCCAGTACAAACACACCTGAGACAGCCATTACACGTTTTTAATTACAAGTTGATAAGCTGAACCAGTGTCTGATCCAGATAAAACCACAAGAGGCATGCATAAGGATGGTATTTCCAAACTGATCAAACTTGACTGATTGACTTGTGATTATAGCTGAGTGAGTATCTTATCAAATGTAATGAATGTGAAATGGAATCGTGTTGACACTTTTACCAGGTTTGAGAAACATGTTTTTGGAGTAATTAGTCAACTTTCTCTCATGCTGTTTCACTTTCACACTATTTTCACTTTTTCTTTCTAGCTAGTGCCTAAGTCCTCGTAAGGAGGATAGTCCTGTCTGAGATGGGGCAACATGGGGCAACATGAGGGTATTCACATGACATTTAGCAGGCGCCTTCATACAAAGTGACTTACAACAAATACATTTGTCTAAGTAAGTGAATCATCTATCCATCAGTGTGACATTTCTATGTAAAAAGTGCTATACAAATACATTTGATTGATTGATTGATTGATTGTTTGAGAGACAATTTCACACAGAAGATGAAGAGAAGGTCTACAGGTATCTATATTATGTAGTCAAGTGCCAATGTTTCAGTTGCAGTGCCCTTTCTCAACTGCTCAACTGAGACAGCATCAGACGCTACCCCCTGCTAGAGTCTCCATACACTCTTAGGGCTTTCACACCGGCAAAGAACCGTGCCGGTTCGAGTTCGCGTTCGGAAACCTCCGAACGTTGGCGCTGTCTGGCGAACGAGCCCGCGTTCATACCAGTGTATCGTTCGCCAGACAGCGCCAACGTTCGGAGGTTTCCGGACGCGAACGCGAACCGGCACGGTTCTTTGCCGGTGTGAAAGCCCTACCAGTGGAGCATGGTTTGTAGGAGTGGTTGGAGGCAAACCAAGACGTTTCCTTGGAAACCAGCCTCTGTGACTGCCTCTTCAGTACCATGCTGTACAAAAGTACAAACCCAAGGCAACACCCCAGGGTCAATTCCCTTCCCACAGTCTCTCTCAGACCACAGTCACTCTCAGGACACAGTCACTCTCACACAGTCTCTCTCAGACCACAGTCACTCTCAGGCCACAGTCTCTCTCAGACCACAGTCACTCTCACACAGTCACTCTCAGGACACAGTCACTCTCAGACCACAGTCACTCTCAGGCCACAGTCTCTCTCAGGACACAGTCACTCTCAGGCCAGTCAGGGCTTTTAGCCTCTTCTACCCCCTGGTCCTTATGAGGCCAAACAGGGCCAGGGATGCGGTTTAGAGAGAGGGTGGGATACGATCTTATCATGCAAGTGCTTTAGTTGGCTAGTACACTAGGGGGGTATTCCATCAACGTCACTACAGGAAAATCCAGGCTTATTCTGCTAAATCTCACAGGATTTATACAAAAATCCAGCCTTATTTTGGTAAATCTTGCAAGACTTTGAAAACTAAGCCCGGATTTTCCTTGAGCGACATTGATGGAATACCCCCCAGGTGGGCATAATCCAAGTTAGCTCGCTGTAACTTCACAACTGAATTGATTAGAATTTTTACAATTCCAATTAATCATTAAGTGCTAAGTTCCCAGAACATGTTGGGAGAGAACTTGATGTGTTGCTAGTGTCTCCATAGTAACAGTGGAATAAAATAAACAAACTGGAGATCATACAGGGACTAGAAAATACAACTCTGGAAATTCAAACAGGCTTGTTAACTAGGATCGAGTGATCTAATTCATGCATTGATCTAATTCATGCACAACAAGCAATGACAACACAGATAAAGATGTTGAAATATATCGTTTTAATAAGACTTTCAACCCACCAAAAGTGAAATGTAAACATACCAAAATGTGTGACAGCTACTAATCCATGTATTACTGTGGTTTTAGTGAACACTGTTATAAGTGTTAGTTTTCTTGGTGAACTAATCAAGCACAACTGAAATGGACAGAGAGAATGACAGATGGGTGAGTGCTGTTGATGGCACAAAATGAGCTGAACAAGCTGATCCGACCAAAGCAATATAAATGAGTTATAGGATATTTGGATTGGTTGTTAAGAACGTGATCATGTTTGACTACAGCTGAAGTCATCCCTATAGTGGTACAGTATATTCTGTACATGCTGTTGGCTACCATGCTTCTACAGTGTATTAGACTATCTAGTGCAACACCAATGGACTGACAGACCCACACCCACATCAGGGCCTCTTACAAATGGCATCATAACAACAACGTTAGTATCAACTGTAAAACAACAAAGTACCAAAATTACTTTATCGTCTTCAAACCACATTGGACAGATATAGTGAAGACGTATGTAGTGCAGATGTAGTTCATGTTGAATAAAGCTAGGTAGTTAGGTGTCAAGTTATACATAACATGTAAGTCAGATAAAAAATAAAAATAAATGTTATGGTGAATAATATGTCTGAAAAAAAAGGACAGTTATTCTGCCCTGTGGCCAAAAACGTACAATTCTCTAACTAAAGAGAGCTAGCTGCTTAGCAGGGGGGTATTTCATCAACGTCACTAAATAAAGCAGCACTTAATTGAAAAAACCTGGTTAGATTTAACAGTGACTCTTCTTATCCACCGCCCCACCGAGGGGGCGATACTCGGGTCCATGTTTAATGTAACAGATATAAAGAGCTTACCATTATCAATAATGTTCATCGATGTCGCAAACGATTCATTAGATTCCATTCTAAACCATAAGTCCATATCGTTTTTTTCGGCGGCCGGTAAACACAGTGCGAGTCACAAGCCCTTGTTTACAGCCACGTCACATAGGAAAACCAAGCATTCTTGGTTTCAACCCCCGAATTTCCATATCATTGGTCCTCGAAAGTCATTTTTGCTCGATTCTATTGGCTCTGACGCTTCAAATGAGTGGTCAATCATGACATTTTGACCAATGGGTTCGGGAGAAAATTCACTGCGTAACCGGAGCTGGTGTGAAAACGAGGCGGGTGCGCTATTAGGAGCGCACAGAAAACCGCGCAGGAGACCCCTGCTGGATGCAAACAGAGTCTAAACAGTTGGATTTGGATGCAATTTATACCTATAGTGATATGTCGATGAAATATAATCAATTTTACAGTCTTGATACATGAGAAAGTCTGAACCACTGATGGTGCCAAAATGTCTCCAAATGGCACAATTTGGTTGTCCGCCTAAACATACCTGTACTAAAACAGGTACAAAGTTGCATTGGCTCACATTACTAGCATCTAATTTGGCACAAGTACTCATCAGACTCTGGAGTACTGATTCCTAGATGATTTGGGCTTCTTTAGTCAGGTTTCCAAGCTGATATTCACTCTAAAAGCTATTGAGATTTTTCACAATGTTCTAGCTCTATTTACTCTGACAAAGTAACATACTGTATATTTTGATTCTGACACTTCTACAGCCACCCCACAGGTGTTTCATTTGATACCAAGATCATTATGAAGGCCCTAGTGATTGTGGAGATATTCTATATTCACTGTGGGCATCATGTCATTTCGAGCAGAAAACCTGAAAAATAGGACCGATAAGAAGACTCAAGCCATTCCAATAACACAGTTCAGCTGTGTCTCGTAACACTAACTCTGCCCAGGCTTGGAAAGTCTCGGTTTGGGCAAGTACACGGAGTAATCAGCAGCCCAGATTGTCGAAAAAGAAGTTACTATGACGTTATGACGGGAAAACACGCAGAGCCGTGTCCGTTGCAGCAGCGTAACAAGCCCTGCTGATGGAGCTTTATGAAGACGAAACATAAGTAATCACCAGAAAGGGCAATACTGCCGCACATACAGTAGGCCTACAGAGATTCCTGCCTTTACAGTATGATTACTTAGAAATGTGGGAACATAGGGCCTAATTTTGATGGGGGAAACATTTCTTAAAAATTCTTTAAAATGTGGGAACATAGGGCTGTGCAAACATAGGGATGATGACCCCATATCTTTAGCTAGCTAAAGTAACTAGCTTACTATATTGCTGTCTTAGCAGGTGGTAAAAGAACAGGATTATATAAAATATATATGAGCATATGGTAAATAATAACATATAGTGCCGCTTGCTACAGCAAGCACAATAAAAACCAATTTGTTCCTTCTGAAGGTACAATACTGGGACAATTTCGTGACTGGGTGGCTACAGGCAGTCAAATACTAGGCGAACATGTGTGTGTGTGTGTGTGTGTGTGTGTGTGTGTGTGTGTGTGTGTGTGTGTGTGACACATATAAACTTGGATTTTATGCATTTCAAGTGGCATCTTCGTAATCATGACGACGTAGTTATGTCTAAGAATGCATTTCACCATGTAAATTACCAAAATAGTGAAAATACCCCTGCTCATCCGTGATCAGACTTAGCTGAGGTGCTGCAGCTGAAGAGTATCAAATAGAGTGCAAAAAAGCAGCATCCGCAAGACCAAATCTGTGCAAAAAACGTTGTTTGTTGCCAGCCTTTGGTCTCTTCAGGCATTCGGACCACGTAAACAACAGCTGTATGACGAGATTGTATTACGCAGTTTGACGAGACTGAAGAGACACGCAATGCATTTTGGGGCAGTTGAGTATGAAAAGTAACCTCACGCCGCATACTTATACATTCTGGCTAATCTAGTATACATCCAGGCATTTCTCGCGTACACACATTTCACATACTATGTAGTGTGAACGCACTACATACTCAAATCTACGTTATACATAATATGAATAGTACGCTAGTATGCTATTTTGAACACAGCCCTGGTACCAGGTTTGTTCTGAGGCAAGTTGCCAGGGTTACGGAAATTAGCGAGACTCACTGAAATTAGCGAGACTTCAAAATAAGACTGGATTTCCTTTTAGCGATGTTGACGGAATACCCCCCTGATCTCTTACTAATGTTGATTCATAGAATAGCTAGCTATGTCTGAAATATACCAATAAGTCAGCACCCACTGACTTTATCAAAAACATTTAGTTGAATATTCATATCCATTTGTTTGAGTTATAATAGCTTATTTTAACTTAACATTAGCTTAGCATACCGCTGCTAGCTTGCTGCATTTGACTTTGTTTCAAGTCAGGAGAGCAGTTGTATATTAGAGATTGTCACATGTCTGACTACTGAAATACAATCATTATTTAACAATTATACATCTTTTAACTCTACTTTACTACTTTAACATAACTTTTCAAAAGTTGTGCATCTGTTAAAACTCTACCCACCATTCAGATTTGTTTTAAATGCAGCCTAGCGTCATTTCCTGGGAATGGGGAATGTAACCTTATGAATACAACTGTCAGAACTCTCATTAGCACATCTCTCTACTCCTGAATGTTTGAACTGAAAAGGCCTTAATGAAGTATTTTTTTCCCCTGTAATGGTTTGTGTTGCTTTCCCTGCATCCCTTTCATCTCTCAGATCAATTCCATCGCCCCGAGAGGTTTGGTTGCAAGCGCCCCAAACCCTTTTAGAATTACAGCAGCATCCACTGCTCCATTCAACATCACAGGCCTGTCCTGGCTTGTTAGACTCAATCAGACGTGATGTGCGTGTCTGTGTTTCTCTCTCGCTCTCTCTTTTCTATTCTCTCTTCCCTCTCTCTCAGGGGAGGGACAAAGTCAGATGACCCGCCCCCCCCCCGATAACACCTGGCTTTCATACACAGAGAATAATGGAGAAATGTGGAGATGCATTAAGATAAAGATGGAAGGAGAAAAAAAAGGGAGTGAGTGATTTTGTTTGAAAGTTTTCACCAAGGTCTCAACACACTATACATCATATAAAAACCAAACACACCGAACACATAACATAAATAAAAGCATGCGGGTACACAATAATCTCGACATCTCATGAGAGGAAAGAGTTGACAGTGCAGTCGTCTGTATCTGCTAGGAAAAATGCTTGAGTTGGAAATTTGTCTTCTTCCTGTTTTTATGTACTGTATCCAAGTTCACCAGAAGGTATTTCTATTGGGATGTTGCTAACAGGCTCAGGCTGTTGTCCCAGGTCCAGTGCAAAAGATACTTCATGCTGCCCCAGCTGGCCTTTGGTCTCCATAAAGACATCCCTCCAATAGTTAATAGAACAGAGCCATTCCTCTCCCAGTCACTCGTTGGCTTCTGACGTTATAGTGTGATGTTATTGAGCACCTCATAATCATCATGTGCTTGTAGTGTCATTCCCCCAATGAACCTTCTAGCTTTTTAAAGTGCATCAAAACATTTATTTCATTTTTATTAATACTGTCACATTTTTCTCCCATTGTACAAAAACAAGACTTTGATCACTGGATTACTATACTGTAACGGTATCTTGGGTTATGAGAGTTGTAGGCGCTGTGTTAATGGTAGGCTTTTGTTGGTTATTACAGGTTTGGTTGTATCATCATTGTATCGTACAGTCAACTTTGCCCCATTTCCCTCAATATTCAGTAAAGTTTCAAATGAAATTTGTTAAATCTGTTGTGTTCAAATTACAAACCGACGTTGGCTAGATTCTTCCATTTTTAAAAACGTTGTTTAAAAAGTGAAATGTCATTCTCACACTACTTCTAAAGCATGGACTCATATTCTCATTAACCTCCTCTCCTTCCTGATAACCAGTGGATATTTGTGCCCGTGCCGACTCCTGCAGGGAACCTCGGTCTGGGGTTGACAGACCCCTGAACAGCCCTCCTCCAGACCCAGACTGAGCCTTATTGACTGACTGCTGAGTTCCGCTGAGCTGAGGTAGATTCCCCCTGTCTGTCCAAGGCATGCTTATCCTCTGGGAGTCCCTCTGAGTCGTAAACCATCTCAAACTCCCAACAGGAATATTGTGATAAGACACCGTCTCCTAGAAAAGCCCGAAGGCCAGTGTGCAGGAATCTCTTTCCGACATACTAACTAGATACTCCACTGTCTCTCCACTATACTCTCCACTAGAGACTCCAGATAGACTGTGTTCCTCAAACAAGGACACGTCTCACACTTGTTTCAGTCCTAAAAAGGCACTTCAGTAGCAGGTCGTTAGCAGTTCTGTCCTCCCGCCTTCAATCCCAGAGAGAGAAAGTCCTCTACTACACGGAGCTCTCGTCCGGTTTGGGCATCAGCTGGGTGTGTTTCCTCTTCTCTAGGATCCTGTTGAGCTCATCCGTGAAGGAGTAGCAGTGAGGGGAGGAGCCACCCTCCGCGTCGCTCTGCCTCAGGAGGACGTAGCTGTTCCCGTTCATCCTCCTCAGCACGCTGGGCAACGTGGCGGACAGACCCGCCGAGAAGCCGCGCTCCGGGCTGGAGAGCTGGGGGGGCGGGGGGAGCGGAGGGGCTGGCGGAGGAGGGTCCTTGTTGGGGGAGGACAGCCCCTCCCCGGGGACGATCCGGAGGAAGCCGCCGCCGTCGTGGCTGTGGCCCGCCTCGGGCCGCTTGGAGACGCGGTTGCACGTCCCGTTGCCGTTACAGTGGCTGGAGACGGTCTTGAGCTCCAGGTGGGAGGAGTTCCGATGCTGTTTTCGGTTCTTGTTGTTGTTGGGTCTTTTCCTGTCCGGGCGGGCGGCGGCGGCGGCTCGTAGCGAGTACTTCCCCCTGCGGGCCCCTCGTAGACAGAAGCCCACGTACAACAGGACCACGGTCAGGACCAGACACAGACCCCCCAGGATGGTGATGAGAGACAGGTACATGGCCTCCATGTTCCTGGGGGAGAGGAGCTCGGAGCGGGGGGGTAGGGGGACCAGGGGAGGAGGCGGCAGGGCCCTCTCGGGGGACGGGGGAGCACTGATCTGGGGGTGAGTGCTGGAGGGGGTGTGGGGGTCTTCGGTAGGCTCGATAGGCGGAGGGGGAGGCAGATCCAGGCGGACTGCCACCTTGTAGGTGACCATAGGAACCCGGATGGCGTTCTCCAGGGCGTAGCAGGTGTACTCTCCGCTCTGGTCCGGTCGGGCCTCGATCACCAGGAGTCCGTCGGTTCCGATGCGGAGGCCCGAGTCCAGGCCGTAGCCCTGCAGGTCCCGGCCCTCCAGGGTCCACACCGGGGCGGCCAGGCTGGAGCTCAGCTCACACTGGAGCAGCACGTCGTCTCCCGCCATCACGGAACGGCTGCGCTGGACCACCACGTCTAAAAGAAAGGCGACTCCAGTCACTTAAAGTCTAAAATTTAGACCGACAAATTAAATTAAAAAATGAAATTAGATTCCTGTCATTTAATGACCTCAAAATAAGTCTTAGTATTAGTAAATGAGTATCGAACGCAAATGTTGCTGCAAAATCAACTTTTTTTTCACAGGCAGACCTATCGTGTGCAGCCTTCCTAGCTGTCATCATTTTAAGTGAAAACCGCAAATCAGAAAACGTTGTTATGTTAGTTGATCATGTTCGTTATGTTAGTTGATCATACTCAACTTATACAAAACGTTGACTTACCTTTTTTGCAAATTTACGACTTAAGCAAAAAACATTAGTACATAAACACGTCAAGTTATTCTCCCAAATGAAAATAGACACAATTACTGCTGTACAGTCAAATGTTCTGGGGATGGCAGATGCGGAAATTCATAGTCAAACTTTTTTAATATGTGAAGACTGTCCATGTGGAAGTGTAACTGCACTGAATATCAAACAGAGAGATCTCTCTCTCTCTCTCTCTCTCTCTCTCTCTCTCTCTCTCTCTCTCTCGCTCTCTCGCTCTCTCGCTCTCTTGCTCTCTGGATTTCAGAAATGTGATTAGAGAGATGAGGATGCTGAAGAAACGGTACGCGTAATCACGTTTCAACCCTTCCTTCATTTCTTCAAACATTTCGGTTCTATAAATACGGCTAAAGCTTCGCTATCTTTAGTTTTCCCTTTTATCACTCACTGTGTAGAATCTGTTTGAAACCAACCAAAGTCATCAGTCATCCTGGAGGGGGTGAAATATTATTTTGTCTGGAGTGTAGTAGACAAAAAGAGCTCTGCGTACCATCTCCTGTGCTGTTCTCACATCCTCTGTTCCCATACTGGATGTCCTGGGTCAGGTTCCATCTGTGGAGACAGAGAGAGGCGGTCAGGCTGTCATCCAGTACTGGTCAACAATTAAATAAAACTGAATCAACTATTTTTATACAACAGTTAGTTCCGACCAAGTCATTTGATTGGACGAGAGGCATTCCATGAGTGACGATATACAGTATAACAGCACTGGGACTTTTAACTATATGTATCACTCCGCCGCACAGGTGATCTATTAAATGACCGTTAATACAAAGTAGCTAGCCTGCGGATATTTGTGTTCGGGTTACTAGGCAACAGTACAGTTGAAGTTCAGTTGCAGAACAGTTTTTTGTTGGCAGAGCCAAAATAAATTGATAGATTAAATAAACAACCTCTGTTGTCGCTTATTACTGTTAACTAATAAACTGTAGAACTGTTGTATAAAAGCAATATCACACTCGAGGTCGTGCTGTTATACTGAATATCAGCACGGACGATATTACGGCCAACTACGACCGAATCACAGCCGTGCTGATATTCAGTATAACAGCACTCCCTCTCCTGTGATATTCAGTATAACAGCACTCCCTCTCGTGTGATATTCAGTATAACAGCACTCCCTCTCCTGTGATATTCAGTATAACAGCACTCCCTCTCCTGTGATATTCAGTATAACAGCACTCCCTCTCCTGTGATATTCAGTATAACAGCACTCCCTCTCCTGTGATATTCAGTATAACAGCACTCCCTCTCGTGTGATATTGCTTAAATATACAGTAGTAAGATACCTCAGGCGAGCCAGACCATACAGCTGTAGATACAGTACCGTACAGGGCTGTGTTTCATTCCAGGAAGTTGTCGATCTGTTCTTGTTCACTCCCCCTCACAAAATGTATGTATTATTTATTTTTAACCAGTTCACACGTCGGGATCTTATCTCAATGGTCTGAATAGCTGATTTTGCAATGGAAGTTAGGTCATACAAATGTTTAGTGGTTTCCACTCGAGGCCACAGGTGAGACATATCCCAGACCTCTATGATAGCCCATTCAAAAGCTCATCTGGTTGAACCACTTCCCCAGGGCTTTGAAAAAAATCACACGCAGGTGGTGAGGTAAGCGGTGCAGGTTTATCATATACATTAATATATCATAAATCAGATAAATCATATCAAAAAGTGACAGTTATTAGGTCTGATAACAAACAGGAAAGATGACAGTTATTAGTTGAACAAATAGCAATGGAATTCCAAACCCAACAAGAGGGTGCACAGAATGTAGCGGCAGTTGGTCATTTCCATTTCAAACCCAACTTGTGACGACGACTACAGTTGTTATGGTACACAGACATAATATGTATCAAAATGTTCACCTGGGTCCCAGGATTTCTACGGCGTAAATGTCTAAGCTGTGACATTTATAGTTTGTTCAAATATTCAGTGTTGTTTGAAAACCATGCTCCCCATTCACACAAATGGTGGAATGTTCAAAACTCCACTCTAGCAACAGCTGGTCATTTCCATTTCAAACCCATTTTCTAACTTGTGACCGCGACAACATGTACATTTGCGTAGGATTCCTACGGTGTGAATATCTAAGCTGTGACATTTATACTTTTTGAGATAGAGCTGTCTGAACTGGGCATGCTTTTCTCAAGCTACTATTGTATTGCTGGGCATGTGGCGCATAGGCGACTCCTGATTGGTTTAAATCTCATGCTACGAACACACACACGTGACATATAGAAGACGCTGCAGCACTTTCCATTGACTAACCCAAACTAAATGAAACAGAGAGCAGACACCTGCAGTCCGATCAGCCCACCCAAGCCCACCCACTCAGGTCTGTGTTGGTTACACCATCTTCATACAGACACCCTACCCTGTCCCAGAACAAAAAAGGGGAATCACACATATAACACACTGCACACACACACACACGCATGCGCAAACACACACCACACTCACATACACAAATGCCCACGCCCACACACCACATTTACATACACACACACACACACACACACACACACACACACACACACTCATACACAAACACACACACTCAATCATACACACACACACCACATCCACACACACACACACACACACACACACACACACACAAACACACACACACACACACACACAAACACTCATACACACACACACACACACACACACAAACACACACACTCATACGTACGTACACACACATACACACACACACACACACACACTCGTTTATGCACAGTCACACAGAAGCCAAAGCCTTAGGATGTTTACATTGGCAGCTCTTCACAAAGGATCCAACAACAAAGTCACGGTGACAACACTGACTCATCCGAGGCGAGGACACTCATTGTTTATTGTAATACTCTGGCTGATAACTCTGTCTGATCATAGAATCTCCCTCTCGCTCTCTTGATCTCTCTCTCTCTCTCACCTGTCTGTGTGCGCTGTGATATCCACACACTCAGCGCCGTCCCACGCACAGTAGGGGTCCCGGGAGAAGACGCAGTCGTAGCAGGAGGCGTACCTGAGGCAGGTGGAGAGGGGGAGCTGCACCACCCCGGAGGCAGCGCCAATGTAGACACTCATCTGGAGGGGAGGAGAAAGGGGAGATATCTATACTCTGGGTTCCCACACCTTCTGAAACATCAAATTCAAGCACCCTTCAAGCACCTTTCAAGGACTTTCAAGACTGAATTCCCTCAAATTCAAGGACCCAACACGGCATAGTTTGAGACAGATCTAGATGAGAATGTAGACTCTATCCGCTCACAGACAACAATTAAAAAGAGAGAGAGAGAGAGAGAGAGAGAGAGAGAGAGAGAGAGAGAGAGAGAGAGAGAGAGAGAGAGAGAGAGAGAGAGAGAGGGGGGAATTCAAGCACTTTCAATGACCCATGTCTAACCCTAACCCTTGATTCCTTTTTCTCAAATTCACAAACTTTCAAGGATTTCAAGGACCCGTGGGAACCCTGTATACTGGAAAATTGTGTGTATGTGTGTATGTGTGTGTGTGTGTATGTGTGTGTGTGTGTGTGTGCGTGCATGTATGCAAGTATACATGTCTGACTCTGTGCGTATGTGCAAGTATGTGTGTATGTGCGAGTGTCTGTTTGCGTGTGTCAAATAATGCTACCTGTGTGGTGGAGATGACCAAGCTGTCGACAGGCTGAGGTTCCTGAAACAGCTGCAGTTCCTCTATGATGTGGAGTTGACCCTTGACCTCCACGGCCCTGTGTAGCCAGCCCTCGTCTGCAGGGAGACACACACCATGTCACGGCCACGGGGGTTGGGATCAGTTGAATTTCAATTCAGTCAATTCAGGTAGTTAGTGAAATAACCATTCAGTGATAGCAGATAGGGAATTTATTTTTAAATTTCTCAATAAACTGAAAAATGAGAAGCTTTTTAGAACCCCGTCCCCGCGATGCAACAATGCGACAAATGTATCTATTGTAGGTACAGAGAATCCCAAGGGGTGTTGTTGACAATATCTGCATTTTAACTGGATTCTCTGTGCATTTCCATTCACTGTGCGTCTCGGCCCAACCTCAGTTGTCTGGCTGGAGAGCAGAGAAAATGCTGCTTGAATAAAGATCAGTGAAACGACACAGTAGTTGGTGTTTCCATAAAAGTTAAGCGAATTTCGAAAATGCCAATCATGAAATGCGGAGCGTTTGTGTTAACTTAAAGCGTCATTTCATCAGAGGATGACGTGGTATAGGGGTTGCCAGATGGGGCGGGTTACCACCGAATGGGCTACTTTTGATCACACTGGGCCGGAAAAAACACGCGCGCACACACACACAGACACACCTGTCCCCATGAAGAGCATGTGATACAGTTCTCCGTCCAGGGCCTCCACCCTATGAGCGGCCATCTTGGTGTAGTCAGTGGTCCTCCTGAACAGCAGGGGGCGACGGTCTGAGGGCCGGACCTGCTGGGACATGAGAGGGTGCCTCCGCACGAAGTTCAACACGTCGTCTGGCAGGGAGGTGGAGGAGTTGATGCCCCGGGCTCTCAGCTGGTCCGTTATACACTGCAGGAGAGAGGGACGGAGGGAGAGATGGATGAGGGATGGAGGGATGGGGTGTTCACTTAACAGGAGAGAGGAGAAGGAGGAGAAGGAGAGGAGTTAGCACCCTGGCTCTCAACAGCTCACCTATACAGGAAAAAATAAGATTAAGGATTAAGAAACCACTGCAAAATGATCAGTTTCTCTGGTTTTACTATGTACATTACTAGGTATGTGTTTGAGTAAAATGAAAATGTTTGTTTCATTCTATAAACTTGCTGACAACATTTCTCCCAAATTTCAAATAAAAATATTGTCATTTTTTAGCCCTTTGCATTACTGCTGGTTGCACATCCCTGGTCAATGTGATCACTCTATAACCTTTGCACTACTGGTTTAGAGTACTTTTTACAATACTACCGTTGCACATACTGTATATTATTGCACATTGCACATACCTTTGATATAGCCTCTTTTATACATCTGCACATAAGCTACCTTAACTGTACATAGCTCATAACTGTATATACCTCTAAACTACTGTACAAACAACTGCCTTACTGTACCTATCACTATCATTGTCATGTTTTTTATATCATGTTTTTTTAAATATTATGTTCTTATCTCTATTTTCACTTATGGTTAGATACTAAACTGCATTTTGTTGTCTAGTATTTGTACTCTGCACTGACAATAAAGTTGAATCTAATCTAATCTCATTTAGAGCATTTATTTGCAGAAAATGACAACTGGTCCAAATAACTAAAAGAATGAATGTTTCAGAGTTCAGAAATCAATATTTGGTGGAATAACCCTGATTTTCAATCACAGCTTTCACACATCTTGGCATGCTCTCCACCAGTCTTTCACATGGGTGTTGGGTGACTTTATGCCACTCCTGGTGCAAAGATTCAAGCAGCTCAGCTTTGTTTGATGGCCATCCATAATTGTTTGATTCCAATTACTTTTGAGGTACTACTAGCACTGTTTTTGTCATCCAGCTGGTCCTATTTGGTTGTTAAGTCTGACGTCAAACGTGACGTTTAGCAATTGGAATGGAATGGCTGCCATACATGTAGACATGCTGATTTAAGACATATTTGGAGTGGTCTCTTTTTTTTTTTTTCAGAGCTGTGTATAGGAGGAAAAATGGACGGAGAGAGGTAGAGAGAAGGATGGAGGGCAGATATAGAGGCATCTGCATTCTGAAACATACGTATCCCTTAACACTAGAACAGCCATGGGTGGGGTTATTTGACCCTGTGAGTAAAAGTTATTTTATATCTTTGCACTCGATCAAATTTCAGGACCCTCCCATCATGACTTTTCCTAGATATGTGCGTTCTACCACCCCAGTATCCTTACGTTTTCAAAATCACATCAGGATAAGCTAGCATAAAGCTAGCGAGTTTTTCTGTGTAGGAGGCAGGCTAATTTACAAGGCGGCCAACGAGTGGTCGTTGTGTGTAAATAGCAGCTTCCCATTGTAAAGACTATGGTCATTTGACCCCCGAGGCGGCTCTTATAGTAGGTAATAAGGCATGGTTGTTCTAGTGTTAAAGTTAAGTATAGCCAATGTGAGTGTGTGGTTTTCACTTACAGTCTAAATGTAGGTTGAGGAGGCACCTGAACAAGTTCTTACATTTTGCTAACATGACTTTGCCGAACTTCACTAAGAGGCTTTGGGAATGTCAGAGCTAAGTCCCTCAACCACTTCCATACCGTATTCCATTTCACAGCTGAGTGGAACGTTTAAATTAAGCTTTCTTAAGCACTGGAGTGACAGCACAGTAGATCGTGACTTCTACCGCTAATGGTGTCGCGGATTAACTGCCATACCATAATAAGCTATCACCGACAAGTCCCATTTGAAGTCTCGTTAATCGCCATGGAAATAGGTTTCAATGACATAAGCTCTTTCCATTTGAGCCTCATGCTGCCAATCTGCTTCCTTATCTCTCTCCCTCCCTCCATCTCTCTCTCCCTCCATCTCTCTCTCCCTCCGTCTCTCGCTCCCTCCCTCTCTTTTCATCCATCTCTGTGTTTCTGTTTTACTGGGGATGCCGGGGGATAGAGAGGTCAGAGAGATCAGGGAAAACAAGGGACAGCAGTGTGTGTGTGTGTGTGTGTGTGTGTGTGTGTGTGTGTGTGTGTGTGTGTGAGTGTATATGTGAGTGTGCGTGTGTGTGTGTCACTGACCGTTCCAGGCCGTGGGTCAGGGACCCTCCCTGCGTACTCGCTCCATGTGGACCCAGCCTGGTTCTCCATGTAGGGGCCCTGGAAGGCCTGCTCCACCTCAGACAGAGAGAACCGACACACCGCCGAGGCCTTCACATTCTTCCTACAGGGAGACAAGAGGAGGTGGTTTTATTAATAATAATAATAATACAAATATTCTATATTGTGACGTTAGAATTAGGTTCTATCTCCATTTTTGTCCAAATTTTGTTTTTGACATAATCTGATCCATTAGGTGTTTATTAATGCCTGTGTGGTGTTATTTTTAAAATGTTGACATTTTTGAGTTAGGTAATTCATAAAATACAAAGGTTCCATCTCACAAAACGTAATGGAATGTAAATACTTTGACGCTCAATATCTCTGAACTACCCTAAATGGAGAAAGAACCTTATAATTCTAAGCTCACGATATAATAACGTCTCTATTTTCTTCTTAACTTAAAACATTCCGGGTCAAACAACAACTTCTCATCCTGTTTTACTCAGCCATCATGGAGTCCATCATCACATCCTCTATTACAGTATGATACGGCAGCACAGACAGTCAAACTCGGATCAAACTACAGCGCTTGTTAAAAAGGTATCCAAAATCATATGCAAACCACTCCCCTCAGTTGAATCTCTGCACACCCACAGAACTGTACAACGGACAAAGAAGATGACCTCTGACCCCTCACATCCTGCTCATCACCTCTTCCAGCTCCTCCCCTCACGGAGAAGTCATTCTCCACAAAGACTAAACGCTTCACCAACAGCTTTTTCGTCATAGCCATCAGGACTCTGAACGCCTCCCTCTTGGCCCCTCCTCACTGACATGACTGACATGAATACGATTGTCTGTTGTTGTCTATTTATTTATTACATGTTTGGTCTGATGTTGTCTATTGTGCACTTCTTTGTTTTGTCATTTGTGTGATGCAGAGATCAATAATATGCTGTACCGAAAACAAATTCCACCGGCTTTGGTCGTGTGGCTAATAAACTATCTATCCATCTAATAATAATAATAATAATAATAGCTTGGTTTTATATAGCGCCTTTCACAAACCCAAGGACGCTTTACAGAATTTACAGACAGAAAGTCAGACAGACACGACAGAAAAAAACAGAAATAAAAACAACAAAAAACAAAGAGACAGTGACGGCGACAAAACTAAACTAGGGGCCAAAGGTCCTTGGTGAACAGATGAGTTTTGAGGGCTGATTTGAAAGTGACCAGGGTAGGGGCGTTGCGAATCACTGTGGGGAGCGTGCATTATTGTTCTGTCCGTTTAAGAAATATTTGTACACACACACACACATGTGACAAAGCCACATTGATGTACTGTGTTGTTGTTGTACACTAATAGCCTACCCTAAATGTTTATAAGTATATATATATATACTATATATATATTAGAAGTGTTTTTCTGTTATTATTTTCCTAGTGTTGTCTTCTTGTTTTGGGGGACTGTCTCTTTAAATGACCTGTCAAAGCGCTCTGGTGCAGGTGAAGAGACTTGTATTAATGGAGGTGAACATTCACCAGGGGGGAGAGAGGACGAGCTAGAGAATGAATGAATGAATGAATGAATGAATGGTCTTTATTGTCATTGATATAGTACAGGTACCAAACAACGAAATTAGAGAAGAAGTGTTTGTTCTAGACAGTCCCGTTCGACCAAATATATAAATGTTTTGCTGTTGGCTTTGAACAAAAGATAGAGCCTGTAAAACTGTAAAACCTTCGCATCGCGTTGGAGAGCGGTACTCTCGCTGTGGGATATACTTTTCCTAAGGATTATATATGTTGAATCTACCGCGCCGCTGAGGACGGACCACTTCAATCGGGTGAGCCAATCCATTTGCGTGTTTGTTTGAGAGCGCTGACGAGCGTTTGTCTCAATGAACTGACTATTGGGGATTATACTTTTTTGCCTCGGGGGATTCAAGGAACGGACTTGAACGAATCAACTTGGGACTGTTGACATGAGTGTGCTCTCCAGTCATCCCTATCCCAGTGTGAGTGGGGCATAATTGATTGACACCAGTTGTGTGACATGAATGATTGAACCAGCTGATCCTATATATGTGACCATTCCCACAATAAAAGTTGCTTCCTTGATTCCTTGAACCCTGTCTGACAGTGTATGATTTGTGTGTAGTCCGATCGTTATGGTTTTAGCCAATACGCAATAACCAACATTTAACAGGGACTTTGTTTGGGACCTTTGTTTTGTTTAATTAATTGACTGTGAAAAAAAAGAAACATTCTAAACTCCTGTAATAATTTTGAAGCACCTACTTTATAATTATTGAGAAATTCAGTTTATTATTATTGCTGAAGGAGTGAAGTGAATGTATTATTCCTTTGTATTTCATTTGTTGTTTATTGTGTGGTTGAAACCCTAAAGATGGTCTAATACAGATATTATTTACATTGAAGTTGCCTTTATTTACTGTCTTGCCTTTTTGTATATCGTACATACATTTACTGTACTTGAAGACCCTTTGTGGTTGTTCTGTTTATAACTTTTTTGTGATAACACAGCCGTTTCCCATAAGTAGGAGGGGGAGTTGTTATACACACACACACCCACACACACACACAAAAGCACACACACAGCGAGAAAGACTAGAGCATCGACCGGGCACAACCCCAGCAGTTACAGTGTTACTATAGAGACAGCAGAGAGGAGGAGGTGGGGATGGCTTGAGGTGTGACTAAGAGAAATGTACAAAGCTAATCAAGAAAGGTTCTACATCTCCTTTGACATGTGACTAAGGAGGATGAGATGCAGTGAGTGGGAGAGATGGAGAGGTAGAGAGAATAGAGTAGGTAGAGAGATGGAGGGGGAAGGTATGAGTTGGAGAGAGGGAGGGAGAATGGTGTAGGCAGACAGATGAAGGGGAAGGTATGAGTGGGAGAGAGGGAGAGAGGGAGGGAGAATAGTGTAGGTAGAGAGATGAGTGGGGAAGGTATGAGTTGGAGAGATGGAGAGAGAGGTAGAGAGAATGGTGTAGGCAGAGAGATGAAGGGGGACGGTATGAGTTGGAGAGCGGGAGAGAGGGAGGGAGAATAGTGTAGGTAGAGAGATGAGGGGGGAAGGTATGAGTGGGAGAGAGGGAGAGATGGAGGGAGAATAGTGAATAGTGTAGGTAGAGAGATGGAGGGGAAAGGCCAGTGTCTCTTCACGACACTGGCTCCCCGCTGGTGGAATGAGCTTCCCACGGCTGTCAGAACTGCAGAGTCACTACCCATCTTCCGTCGGAGACTCAAGACCCATCTCTTCAGGTTACACCTTAACTGCTCCTCCTGAGACTTCTACTGCCCCCCAGCACTGCGTCCCCTGAAGACACACGTTTTTTCCCCTTTACTGTGTCCCCTAAAACTTCTATTGCCCCCCTTGTACTGTCTCTCTGTTTCTCCAGTGTCTACATAATAATAAAAAAATAAAAATAAAAAAAGGTCTAGGCTTAGAAGATGGTGATAGAAGTATATTTTTCCTTCTAGCACAGAGACTGCCAATGGCCCCCCGGGCCTGAGCTGGATTATTCTTCCTGTTACGACTGGTGGATAGGGCTGGGACGACGCGTCGACATCGTCGACGCAATCGACTACGTCAATACGTCGACTTGCATAATGTGCGTCGGTGCGTCGTAAATAAACAACATGGCTGCGACCAGTGGAAACATGAGAGCCGGCAGCTAAAAGACTTCGCCCACGATCATCCAATGTGTGGGAGTACTTTACAAAAAAAGAAAACAATGTGGTGGTCTGTAAACTGTGCAGAAATGAAATGGCCCCAGTGCCCCGCGGTGGTGTAGCGGTCTAAGCACTGGCCACTAGTGCATGCTGCCCACCGGGGACTGGGTTCGAATCCCAGCTCGCCAGATCCGGATATGGCTGGGGCACACACGGGGAGCGGCATATTGGGCGGCCGCTCCCGAGGGCGGTATAGGAGTATTTCCGGACAAGGATCCGTCGCGCAACAGCGCCCCCGGGGTGCCGGAATAACAGGTGCTGGGCTCGAGGAGCCAGTCAGCTAGTCTGCCTGGCGGCCTCTTCTGGGACTGCCGGCCACGGGGTCGTGCGGCGGATCCTTCACAATAGGCAGGGGATAATTGGATGCTAGGTTGGGTTCAATTGGCTACCAAATTGGGTGAAAAAGGGATAAAATCTGAAAAAAAAAGAATAAAAAAATAAAAATAAAAATTAAATGGCCTATCACAGCAGTACGTCTGCAATGAACGAGCACCTCAAGCGAAAGCATCCTGGAGCTCTTTGTGAAGACAGCCGCAAGATAGCACTGTAAGTCACCGTTGTATTTCTGTTCACTTTTCCGGCCGTGTATGAGTGAAAAATGGATAGCTACTAGCTAATGTTACACAAGCAATGTAGCTCACCACAGTTTGTAGCCTATGTCTTGTCTTCTGGTGTTAGTAACGTTAGCTATGTAGCTGGCTAGCTACGGTAGCCTATTGTCATTGTGGTGATTGCACCTACGTTATCTAGCTCGTAGCTCGCATGCTACGTTAGCATCAATTTAGCTAATCATAACATAGCAGCGAGAGTAACGTTAGCTAGCCATGTAGCTACTAGCTAGCTATGTGTTGTGGTGATGGACAGACTTCTAAATGGCCATGTTGGCATTCAAGTTGGCTAAACATAGCAGTGAGGTGGAAATTAAGGGGCCTACACATGATAAGAAATGTGCTTTTTTTATTTTTTCAGGAGGCAAAGAAAAAGAACACAACTCCATGCACACCCCAGATGGCTGCTCAGCTTTCTAACTTCATCTTAGAGATGATCGTCAAGGACATGAGACCTGTTGCTATTGTGGAGGGTCAAGGCTTCCGTGAGATGATCAACACATGGGTGTATGTGTATACCCCTCACCCAGGGTATACACTTCCCTCCAGGCACCACTTCACAAATTTGATGGAGAAGAAATACGAGGCTACTCTAGAGAGTGAAATCTGAAATAAAAAATAAAAAAATCACACTCACCACAGATGCTTGGACAAGTATTGCCACCGAGGCGTACTTAGGAGTCACCTGCCACTTTATCTCTGAAGACTGGGAGCTGACTTCATACAGTCTGACCACGATGTATATATTTGTACAAGAATAATTGAATAAAATACTGAAATGTTGATAAGAGAAGTTTTTGAAATTTATTTGGGGAAAATTAAGTGATACATTAATCGAACAGTAAAAAAAATAATCGGTAGACTAATCGTTAAAATAATCGCTAGATTAATCGTTAGAAAAATAGTCGTTTGGGACAGCCCTACTGGTGGATCAATGATTCACTTGCTTAGTCAAATGTATCCAGTGTAAGTCGCTTTGGAATAAGGCGTCTGCTAAATGCCAAAAATGTAAATGTAAATGGCAGGTATGAGTTGGAGAGAGGGAGAGAGAGAGAGAGGGAGAATAGTGTAGGTAGAGAGATGAAGGGGGAAGGTATGAGTGGGAGAGAGGGAGAGAGGGAGGGAGAATAGTGTAGGTAGATAGATGAAGGGGGAAGGTATGAGTGGGAGACAGGAGCAGGAGAGGTAAACAAAAGAAAGATTGAGGCCCCTTGAGGGAATGGAGAGAGAAAAAACAGTAAGTAAGAGACGTGTTGACTATCGCTGCTCTTCTATATCACCTGTCATCTGATACTCAGGCAGACAGACATCACTCTCTCTCTCTCCTCCTCCTCACACACACGCGAAGTGCACACACACACACACACACACACACACACACACACACACACACACACCAGAGATATCTAATCTACAGCAGGCGTTCACGCACGCACGCACGCACGCACACACACACACACACACCAGAGATATCTAATCTACAGCAGGCGTTCACACACGCATACGCATACGCACACACACACACACACACACACACCAGAGATATCTAATCCACTGCAGACTCTCTGCTGCAGAGGACAGTGGGCTGGTACTAACAGGCACACCGCTAAGGCCTTTGATGTTCCGGAGCCTTCCAATCTCAGCTTTTTCCTTTTTAACCCAAAAACGTTCTATTTTGTAATACCGTTCACAAGACTGTAAGAGATGACACACACACACACACACACACACACACACACACACACAGAGGAGGCGATGACCGCTCACCACTCCAGGCCAAAGATCCCGTAGACCAGCGTGTCCTGCGGCGTGGGTCCGTGCAGCACGTACACACTGCGTAACACGTTGAAGTAGAAGTCGTACTCCGGGAGAGAACACACCAGCCTGGCCTTCAGGAAGGACGTCCACCGCTTCTGTAACGTCAACAGACCTCCCATGTCCCCCTGGGAGAGGGACGGACAGAAAAGAGGAGGAGTAGGGTGGAGGGGGGGAGGAGGGAGGGGGTAGGAGGAGAGGGACGGACAGAACAGAGGAGGAGTAGGGTGGAGGGGGGAGGAGGGAGGGGGGAGGAGGAGAGGAAAGGATGCGGGAGAAGGATATAACGGAAGACAAGGAGAGAGATTGTTCGTTTTCTGATTCATACGATATAGACGACAGAGACGGGCATCGAGAACAAGCCTTGCTTCTAAAATAAAACTAAGGCCCAATCCCATTTCATCCCTCGGCCCTACTAATGCTACATGTTATAAGTCTGATTTGTGCATGACAGTCCCGTATTTTGACATATTCCCATGTCGCATTTCCCCCTTTTGATGGCATATGATGCACGAAATGTACCTAAAGATCAGCCGCGAAGTTGTTGCACTTATGATGCAGACAGCTCCGTCTTTACAAAAACGCTGAGTGCTTTGAGTTACTAAAGCTGTGTGTAATAGATGGTTATGAGAATGATCATCTCCTTTGTTTCACGATTTGTGACTTCATCTGCCTCCTCTAACATACCCATTGCCCCCCACACACACACACACACACACCTTGCAGACCAGTGACCCCCCCCCCACACACACACACACACACCTTGCAGACCAGTGACCACCCCCCCACACACACACACACCCACCTTGCAGACCAGTGACCACCCCCCCACACACACACACACACACACCTTGCAGACCAGTGACCACCCCCCCACACACACACACACACACACACCTTGCAGACCAGTGACCCCCCCCCCACACACACACACACACCTTGCAGACCAGTGACCACCCCCCCCCACACACACACACACCCACCTTGCAGACTTGTGACCACACCCCCGCACACACACACACACACACACACCTTGCAGACCAGTGACCCCCCCCACACACACACCCCCCCCCCACCTTGCAGACCAGTGACCCCCCCCCCCCCCCCCACACACACACACACCCCCACCTTGCAGACCAGTGACCCCCCCACACGCACACACCCCCCCACCTTGCAGACCAGTGACCCCCTGCCCCCACACACACCCCCCCCCCCCCCCACACACACACACAGGCCCCCACCTTGCAGACCCGTGCTACGCGGGCCACCCTGCTGTGGCTGTACATGGGCGTCTGCTCCTCACTCTTCTCTGTGAAGAAGAAGTAGATCTTATCCTCGTCTCCGCCTGCTCTGCCCTCACTCTCCCTCACCAACGCAGAGCCCACAAACTCAGCCTCTGGGGGGGGGACCAACAAACAAACAAACACACAATAAGCAGGGTTCCCACACCTTCTGAAACATCAAATTCAAGCACCTTTCAAGGACTTTCAAGACTCAATTCCCTCAAATTCAAGGACCCAACACGGCATAGTTTGAGACAGATCTAGATGAGAATTGATATAATAGGAACTATCCGCTCACAGACAACAATTAAAAAGAGAGGCTTGAATGTGTGAACACTAGATGGTCTCTTGCCTTCTCTACCACAGCACAGCAAAACAATATATTGTGAAATATGTGTAAAGTTAAGCAATACAGAGACTTATTTACTAGTTGATGAGCTAAGTAAAAAAAAAAAAAAAAAGAGAGGGGAATTCAAGCACTTTCAATGACCCATGTCTATTTTCAAAAACTTTTAAGACCGTGACTTTCCTCAAATTCACAAACTTTCAAGGATTTCAAGGACCTTTGGGAACCCTGAATAAACAACAGGGCAAAAATAAAACCCATAAGTCATCGATTTGTTTGAGAGAGACAATAATTATTTCTAGGTTGGAGATATCTATCATACTGATGGGTCTCCGGTGTGGCTCGCTTGGTATGAAAACAACTTCTATCCCTTCTATCTCTGACGAGATCTGTTTATTTCAAACTTGATTTATTTTATTCATCCCTTATTTGACCAAGAATAACTGGGAAGTGGTTTAACTTAAGGGTTAGATGTGGTTGTAGTTGTGGCCAGTGTGCTCACCGTGTAGCCAGCGTGTGGGAGCCTCCTCTGTCCTCAGCGTGGAGGGGGGATGGGGGGAGGGGGAGGGGGAGAGGGGGGTACGGCGGATGTCTGGGGAGCTGCGGAACTCATACTGGGAGGCTGTGTACATCTGCTGGTCTGGGAGGACACCATGAACACCAACCATCAACCAGTCACTCAACCAACCATCAACCAGTCACTCTATACCAACCATCAACCAGTCACTCTACCAACCAGTCACTCTACCAACCAGTCAACCAGTCAACCAGTCACTCAACCAACCAGTCAACCAGTCACTCAACCAACCAGTCAATCCATTCTAATAATACATTTTATGTATAGCACTTCTATCACAAATCAAAAAAAAAAAAAAAAAAAAAACATACACATGATGCACAAGTTAAAAAGACTCAACCAAAAGCAGTACTAGGACAGAACAGGCAACATCCAGAGTCACATGTCAAAAGCCTAAATAGGTGAGTCTGACGCTGGGTCTTAAAGAAGTGCAGACTGTCAGAGGTTCTGACCAGGGGCTGACAACTCACAAAGTACAGTTCAGCGTTCAGCTATAACTGGTCTCTTCATCTGGAAACGCGGATTTACCCTTGATGTGCATATTGTGGGCTTACCCTTTGTTGCTGTTAAGACCTCTTTTTAGTCATATTTGGATCTTGCATGATATATATTCTGCTTGTCAATCCAAATAAAGCATTAAACTGTGTGTGTGTGTGTGTGTGTGTGTGTGTGTGTGTGTTGTGTGTGTAAGTGTGAGTGTAAGTGTGTGTGTGTGTGTGTGTGTGTGTGTGTGTGTGTGTCTTACCTATCATGAGGCCAGTGTACCCTGTAGCAGGGTCATACGGACACTTCTCTCTGCCTTCCTCCACCGCAGACGACATCTCAAACCTCTCCTCGTTCTAGCCAGGAGACACACACACACACACACACACCACACTGATCATTTATATCAACATAACTTATTATTATTTCAAGACCAATGTCAGGAATGTGTGTGCTGACAGCACATAGAATAACCACGTATGGAAATAATGTGAATATGATGTGGACTGAATGAGAGTGTGTGAGATGTGTCAGATCATTCCTAATCTATAATCTACCTATACCTCATAGGCTCACAATCATCTGCTTATGTACTGTATGTAACTGCACTGAACTTACTATGTATGCACAGAGAGGTCTGAAGGCGTGAGTTCCACACATGTAGAGATGAGTGGAGTTAAACCTCTGGAGGAGACGTATGTGATTATAACACTCTGTCTGTAGGGGAAGAGAGACAGCCAAACATTCCTTGCGTTGAGTTTTTGTAAAAGCATCCTGCATGTCCAAAGACAAACAGCAAACAATGCATGTAGGGCAGTATTAGGCCAATACCCCCGAATAATTAAGACCCAAAAAAGAGCAATGGACCTATCGCTAAGCCACGCCCCAAAATAGAAATTGTCCAATCATGTCACAGCAAAAGTCACTACAGGCAGAAATCTCACAAACAACTCGCTAATATCTGTTGGTGAAAAACTTCTAGACTAAATATGGCACATTTCAGAAATCAGAAATGTGCCAACTCCCGCCATTGTAAGTCATTCAGTCACGGTCGGTCAGTCAGTCACGGTCAGTGAAGCGTTGTTTGTTTGTCCGAGTTTTCAAAGGGGGCGTGGCTTAGCGATAGGTCCATTGCATTTTACAATCGCTTCAAAACAAGCGACTCCCAAACACTCCATAAAAAAGCCTTAATCAGCCAGAATACAGAGATACAGAAAGAGAGAAAGAGAGAGATTACCCTATCACGTCTCTTCACTACACTGGCTCCCCGCTGGTGTAATGAGCTTCCCACGGCTGTCAGAACTGCAGAGTCACTACCCATCTTCCGTCGGAGACCCATCTCTTCAGGTTACACCTTAACTGCTCCTCCTGAGACATCTACTGCCCCCCAGCACTGTCTCCTGAGACACCTGCTTTTCCCCTTTACTGTGTCCCCTATGACTTCTACTGCCCCCCTTCTCCAGTGTCTATATGTATATATTTGTTTTTAAGTTTCCTTCCATCACGGAGACTGCCAATGGCCCTGGGCCTGAGCTGGATTACTCTTCCTGCTACGACTGGTGGATTGATGATTCACTTGCTTAGTCAAATGTATCGATTGTAAGTCGCTTTGGAATAAGGCGTAAATGCCCAAAATGTCAATGTAAAAATGTAGAGATGGATGCCTGTAGGAAAAAAGAGCGAATGAGACGGACAGGTACAGATGGCGTAGAAAGACCTGGACCCACCCTGTTGTCTTTCCCTTTGCTCAGACACTGCTGCTTCTGCTCCATGGACGCCTCCCACGCAATCTGACACAGCACAGAGACGTCAGTTGATTCATTATTACTACTGCATGGAGAGAGACTTTTAAAACCATTCGATGTTTTTACAATGGTTGCATAATGGTCATGCAACCTAGTCATGCTTCACTTGTGGTCAGCCCAGCCATCTTTGTATGTGGTGTCAAAAATGCCTATGTCAAAGAGACGACTTGGGCAGATAGTGATTTTGGAATGTAACAAGCCTTCTGATAGGCTGATGGCATAGGCAATAATGCACAGTGAATCGGCAGTGTTAGGAGAGTTAGGAGAATAGAGTTAGGCAGATATCTCAATTTGGCCAAAATATGACATGCAATTATGCTATGAGGCTAACGATAACATATTGTATGCTACCTACAGCAGAAAGTAGTCATCGACCCAAAATCTAATTCTCCAACATACACTCACTCGCACGCACGCACGCACACACACACACACACACACACACACACACACACACACACACACACACACACACACACACACACACACACACACACACACACACACACACGCGCACACACACACACACACACATTTTAAATGCTTTATTTATGTCCACATACATGTACAATATCTAAAGGACATAAATACTATCAGAGCATTTTGACATTATGAAAACAGTCAGTTACAGTAGTGCTGAGCCAACAACCAGTTATGCCTACACATAGGATGTTATTCACACTAAATGATGATTACAGTAGAATTTGACAGATACAGTATCAATACTGTAAAACAGACAGCTCATGGGTACAAGAAGCACCGCCTTCTCCATATTGAGCGGCTACCAATAATAGCAGATACTGAGCTCACACACACACACACACACACGCACATACGCACATACGCACATACGCACATACGCACATACGCACATACGCACATACGCACATACACACATACACACATACACACATACACACACACATACACACATACACACATACACACACACACACTCACTCACTTTCAGGGCTGTGCTAGCTGAGATGTCTGCGGTGTTGAGAGCGAATGCGGCCCCCCGGGCCCCGACGTAGAGAAGCCCTGTGTCTTCCTCCAGCAGCAGAGTGCTATAGTTCACCTCAGAGGACTGGAAACGCCTGCAGCCCAGCAGACCTGCAGAGAAGAGAGGAGAGGAGAGGGGAAGGGAAGGGAAGGGAGGAGAGAAGAGGATGGGAGTGGTGAGGAAGGGAAGGGAGAGGAGAGGAGAGGAGAGAATGGAAGAGGCGTGGTAAGGAGGGGAGAGGCGAGGAGAGGACAGGACAGGAGATGGGAGGAGAGGAGAGGAGAGGAGAGGAGAGGAGAGGAGGAGAGGAAAGGACAGCAGTGGTAGAGGGGATGGGAGAAGAGAGGAGAGGAGAGGAGAGGAGGAGAGGAAAGGACAGCAGTGGTAGAGGGGATGGGAGGAGAGGAGAGGAGAGGAGAGGAGAGGAGGAGAGGAAAGGACAGCAGTGGTAGAGGGGATGGGAGGAGAGGAGAGGAGAGGAGAGGAGGAGAGGAAAGGACAGCAGTGGTAGAGGGGATGGGAGAAGAGAGGAGAGGAGAGGAGAGGAGAGGAGGAGAGGAAAGGACAGCAGTGGTAGAGGGGATGGGAGGAGAGGAGAGGAGAGGAGAGGAGAGGAGAGGAGGAGAGGAAAGGACAGCAGTGGTAGAGGGGATGGGGGAGGAGAGGAGAGGAGAGGAGAGGAGAGGAGATGGGAGGAGAGGAGAGGAGAGGAGAGGAGAGGAGAGGAGATGGGAGGAGAGGAGAGGAGGAGAGGAAAGGACAGCAGTGGTAGAGGGGATGGGAGAAGAGAGGAGAGGAGGGAAGAGGAGAGGAGAGGAGGAGAGGAAAGGACAGCAGTGGTAGAGGGGATGGGAGAAGAGAGGAGAGGAGGGAAGATAAGGGGAGAGCTTCAGAAGAACTGCCAGTAAACACACACACACACACACACACACACACACACACACACGTAATAACATTCCATCTCTGAGCTTTGTAGAACTAACTCCACCTCCAAATGTCTGATCCAACATGGTCCATCTAGAGTTTGTGGCACGTGAGCTGGACTAAAATAAAATAAAGGTTAACAATAAATATGAAGTGAATGTCCGCTCATATTCAGCATCATCATGTGGCTTGCTGCAACATGTCAACCCCTGAGGTTCTAACAATGTAATCTCACCATGTTGCTCAACGAAGAGCTCATGGTTCTACAGACCTTCATCCAACAACAACCACGTTCAACATCTGAGATGCTGTGTCTAAGCCAGGGAGGGAGGCCAATAATAATAATAACTAGACAGGGACAATTCCTGTGGAAATTGTGAAGTGTGCTTGGCCCCCCCCCCGGGCCACTCCACTGCATCCCCCGGCGAAGACCGTGTTTCTCTAGCTCACAGATGCCGAGCTAACTAGCACTAGCTAACTCCCCTGCACCCCCCCGACGAAGACCGCGTTCTTCTAGCTCACCCAGAGGCCAAGTTGTGGGGTTGGTGTGTGTGTGTGTCAGTGGTGTAGTCTACGTGATACGCAGGACTACGCCGTATACCCACTAGGAACGGCCAAGGATTTGCGTATACCCACTAGAAAATGCGCGAGGATACGTAACGGCGTTTTGTGACAGAACTTTCACACTTTTATTCATAAAATTCACCCCGTCTGTGTTACGAAGCACTTACTTCGAACTTTTTGACATGTTTGTTATCGCATAACCAGTCGTTCAGAATGCTAGTCTCAGTATTTCCCCTACAATTGCCTTGGGGTGGGCGGGCCAGACCTGCCTCCACACACAGCTTCAGAGCTGGAGAATGGTTTTGTTTTTGTTTTGTGTGCGCGTGCGCGTGCGACGCGAGAGACTTTTTGCAGGGTGAAAGCTCTGCAGAAGAAAGTAAGCAAGTTGAAACATTAGCAAATATAATTACTGTGTTCTGACAGAGAAAGTTGGTTCAAATTAGTCGTTATTATTGTGATTAGAAAGTGTCTGATTATAGTTTCATGGTGTGAATAATAGTGTCAAAGAACTAGCAAGCTAGCTAGCTCAGAGGTGATGAGATGAGCTAGTCTGCTGCACACATGCCAGCTAAAGAGCTAACTGGATGCACTTTATTATTTGACTTAAAGTAGATATACAATCTTTCTTATTCTGCTAGAATTGGTCTTTATGGTAATACCATAATGGTATATTTACAGTACATGGACAGTGGATTGAAGCATTGGAACAAACCCTCACTCATTGGAAATGTCTGTTTTTTGTAGTTGGACATACGATTTTCTTACAGGTGAGAGAGTAAGTAAAGACAGTATCTGACTGCATTGCCCACAGCAACCCAATATTCATAGAATGGTGTTATGATTTGATATGAATTCAATGTATACCTCTTATTAAATTATAAATACTCTGGTTGTTATATTTGCCTTTTGGTTGACAGCAAAAGAGGGAGAGAGGAGGATAGAGAGGGAGAGAATGAGAGAGAGCAGGATGGTGTCGGCACACCAGAGAGACAGCAAGAACCAGGTGAGAAAGTGGACATGTACGTAGTCAAGACCACATAAGTAGCCTTGAGAACCGATGGTTCTCGAGCCTAACGGCCCTTAGGGGGCAGGAGCCTATCTCCTGTTTCTGTAGCATGAGGCAGCTTGATGTACAAGTACAGTCCATGCCGCCACCCCCCCCCAAGGCAGCAAACACCGGTGTAGATGCATACTGTATGCATAAGTGAGTGTGGTGGTGCTTATGGGGTGTCGCTACGGGACAGGTGTCGCTCTGACTGGGAGGGCAAAGTCACAGTATACCCACTAGAAAAAATTAGACTACACCACTGGTGTGTGTGTGTGTGCGCGCGCAATAGACACACACGCACGCACGCGCTCTTTCTTACCCTGTGGCTGTGTGTGTGTGTGAGTGAAAATCCGCGTGTCTTTACGTCACCCAGAGGCCGAGCTGTGGCGTTTTCAATATTGCCCCATTCATTGTCTATGGGATTTTTTGTCCGCTAAACGGGCCATTGTGGGTAAACCGTAGGCCGTAACTTTCCGTCGGACAATAGCAACGCGAGTTGGAACGAGCCGCACGTTTTGACACCTCATGTCTACCTAGTGCCAAAACTGTGGGACAAGTAGCCGGGCCAAATTTTGCTATAATAATAAAGAAATATATATGTACAATACTAATAAGTGCTGCTTGAGAGACTAGTGGGATAGCTAGCTACTAAGAGCAGCACCAATACCACTCGGTGGTCATGACACGGTCTGGTGGCATATACATTTCAGCGTTGTTGGAAATCAATGACACATCTCTAGTCAACTAACACAGCTTGTTTTGTGAGCCTGCTAACAATGTAAAATAGTGTTATAGTTAACTAAGTAGCAGTGGGGATTACTCACTGAATCCATTGCGTTGCAATATTTTGGCTTGACTAGCGAGTGTGTGTGTTGAAATGTATTTCGGTGTTTCGAAATAAAAGTTCTAACATTTTGATTGGTTGCCGACTTGTTCCCCCTTTCATACCACGCCACGGTATATGACACACACACACACTCACACACACACACACACACACACACACACACACACGTGAGTCACCAGGGGTCAATGTTTACTGCACTAGTGGGTTAGAGTTCATATTACAGGCTTATCAAATTACCTATGCTAGAGGAAGGGAGCTAGTGAGAGTGAGAGAGAGAGCGAGAGATGTATACATATGGTCTGGATAGAACGCCGTGTTCTATGTCATGGTGCATCAGACATGTTTACAGTGCGGGATACTCTGACATGATGGAAGGACCTGATGTCGGGGTCATCCATTACCTCTCTGCTCATCTGCATGTAAACCAACCCCCAGGGTGGTGCTATAGAGAACATACTGTAGGCTGCATTCTGCCATAGAACACATCTAAGATCCAGACCTGGGGTGATGGGGCCTTTTCAGCCGCAGCCCCGTCCCTCTGGAACGCCCTCCCCAACCACATCAGACAGGCCAACACCCTTTAAACAGGCCCTCAAAACCCACCTCTACAAGCTCGCCTTCACCAGTTAACCCTCTCCCCCTCCCCTTCCCATGTGTCCCCAGCACTACCTTAATTAGGCCCCTATAGTTTCTTTTATTTCTTTTTATTATTACTACTCAGTCTTTTCAGTTTGTAAAGCGTCTTTGAGTGTCTAGAAAAGCGCTATATAAGTCTAATGTATTATTATTATAATTATTATCTAAACAGGACTAGTGGAGGCTGTCTTGTAAAAGACACATTAGTCTTAAGAATGTAATACACGTATTCTGACATCGCGATCAGTGAAAGCAAGATTTACGGTTAAGGTTTGTATTACTCCCCCGATCCATATCTGCCCCCTCTCCCTCCCCGAACACAGCCCTCCCCCCTCTCCCTCCCCGAATACAGCCCTCCCCCCTCTCCACATTACTTCACTCACCATCTCACTGCCCTAGCTCTCTCACTTCTGCTCTTTAACTCTCCATAAATGTTGACGACTCCCCCAAGGCTGTGTATGAGAATGGAGAGACATTATTATATAACATATAATATAGTCAGTATATATATATTAGGTGTGTGTGTGTGTGTGTGTGTGTGTGTGTGTGTGTGTGTGTGTGTGAGTGCATGCGTGCGCACGTGCGTGCATGTGTGTGTGTGTTTATAAACCTGGCCTTGGGTTGCTTGGGAACGCTAACGTTAAAGAGATTTGTCAAAGTGATGAGAGGACGGAATATAGGCTTGTGTGTGTGTGCGTGCGTGTGTGTGCGTGTGTGTGTGCATGCGTGTGCGTGTGTGTGTGAAAGAGTGAGAGAGACAATGCTCCTGATTATCATTGTGACTGTAGTTCATGCCAATAAAACACATTTTTTATTCGAAATCGAAAGAGGAGTGGAGGAGAGGGAGTGCGAGAGAGAGAGAGAGAAAGAAAGAAAGAGAGCTGAGAGAGGAGATGAAAGTGGAGGAGAGGGAAAGCGAGGCAGGAGGGATGAAGAGGGAGAGGAGGAGGAGAGGTGCAGTTTGCAGGTGGACTAGTAAGCAGTGGGAGAGAAGACAGTGTTGATTTAAAGCAGGTGAGAGATAAGACGACAGTTAAAGGAGAGGAGGGTGAACAGAGAGGTGAAGGGGATAAGTCTGTCTGTACACACTCTGGAGTAACCCACGGTATCAGGGTGACCCAGAATGCACTGCTCATGCAGAACATTACCTCAGCGTTACTCCCAGCTGCAGGATCATCATGCATACACACAGTTCCCTACACAAAGACAGGTCAACCAGACGCACGCGCGCACACACACACACACACACACACACACACACGCCTGATACAATAGTGATAACTGAAAAATCTGGAATCCGATTCACGAATGCTAACGAGGGAGTGATATCTCATCGAGTTCAAGTGAACATGATACCAAATACTGTATATGTGTCTCATCTCATAAACACTGAGACCAACACCATGAGATTAGGAGAGGAGATACGATTTACAGATCTACCGTAAGAAGAGTTGTAATAACAGTTATTCGTAGTATTTATATTTATAGGCTTCCGGTTAAGTTCAGAATAGATTTCAAGATCCTTCTGCTTGTTTATAAAGCTCTCACTGGCACAGCACCAGAATATCTGAAAGACCTTTTGCTAGCATATCAGCCCAATAGAGCTCTCAGGTCTTCTGACGCTGGTTTTCTCTGTGTACCACATGTACAAATTGTGGAATGCACTGCCAGTTTACATTAGGGATGCAACCTCAGCAAATATGTTCAAGTCAAGACTAAAACCCCATCTTTTTAATATTGCCTTTAAATGACTAAATAATTAAATTAGAATTCTATAATGATTGGAGCACTTTGAGCTGCAACGTTTGCAGGAAAATAAAAAGTTATTATTATTATTATTATTCGTAGTATTTATCTTTACCTACTGCTGCTAATGTGTACCTATTTCTGTCCCTCGTTGCTCAGACGAGAGACAGCTGCATAACTGCTGCACCAAAGCACCGGGACATGATAAACAGTTGGTGTCGTAGAGCAGAATAAGAAAACGACAGGTATTCAGATTGTCCTCTTAACACTAGAACAGCCATGGCGGGGTAATTTACTGTGAGTAAAACATTTTTTATATCTTTGCACTCGATCAAATTTCAGGACCCTCCTTTCATGACTTTTCCTAGATATGTGCGGTCTACCACCCAGTGTCCTTACATTTTCAAAATCACACCAGGATAAGATAGTATAAAGCTATTTTGCAGTTTTTCAGTGTAGGAGGCAGGCAAATTTACAAGCGGCCAACTAGTGGTCGTTGTGTGTAAATAGCAGCTTAGCATTGTAAACAGGCTCTTATAGTAGGTAAAAAGGCACGGCTGTTCTAGGGTTAATGATGTGCAGACGCTCAGACTTCAATCTAACAGGTGTCAACGCGACTTGACGTGCAATACCGTAGCTAGATTTGCTATCGAGCTTCAAGGTTGTTGCAGTTGTCACTTTGACTAAATGAAACTGACAGCCTGTTTTAGCAGTTGGAGTCAGACGTGGCTGAGCTGACAGACAGATTCCCTACCCTCTCCTCATTTCCTTGTTCCGCTGTTCTCCTCAACTATCGTGACACCATTGACATGCAAGCAGCAGTCTCCGTCCTCAAACAGCCCGCTGTGGTTAATCAGTCTGCTCCGTGGTGCGTCTCAAGGGAGAGTTTCATCTCAAGGGAGAGTTTCTGCACCCACCGTTTCTAAAAAGGCTTTTCTATCAATTTGCGGGTTGTAAAATCTTCCAAATCTGAAGAGGAAAAGAGTGATCATTCTCAAGTTATGGGCTTTTTTTGGTTTACATCAAGCATAAAAAAAAAACGCTATTATGCCGCTTTGAGTACACCGTTCCAACGGAGCGCCCTATGGAAGCGTCAGGCACAGCCTTCCTATAAGGAGCGCGATTCACATTTACGAGATGTACAATCCTGTTTATTTAGAAATAAATGATTAGTTACAGGGAGCCCCATGGCTGTTCGTTGGGTTTAAATTATATTTATGATAGACATATTTAATGTAAAGTTATCTATAAGAACTATGATTGGTCCGCTTAGTTGCGTCACATTCCGACTCTCTCGTAGGAATGCGGAAGCCATGCAGAAATGCCATTTACCTTTTCTGTAATTACTTATTAATAAAGATTTGATATGATAACCATCGTATTATCTTAGTTTAATGTCATTTCAATGCATTATGGACATTTTCTTTACAACAAGCATAACAAGAAAAATCGCGATTATGCCACTATGAGTACACCGTTCCAACGGAGCGGATCAACGCGACGCAGAAGTATAAATTAGGAGAGCCCTTGCGTATTCTACGGCGTAGCCGCTCGTAAATTCGACGCAAAAGCATAAATTGGGCTTTACAATGGCGGGAGTTGGCACATTTCTGATTTCTGATTTACCACAGCAAGTAATAGACATGTTTTTTTAAAGATGACAAGAATATTTAGTCTAGAAGCTTTTCACCATCAGATATTAGCGAGTTGTTTGTCCGAGTTTTCTGCCTGTATATTTGCTGTGATATGATTGGACAATTTCTATTTTGGGGCGTGGCTTAGCGATAGGTCCATTCAACATTTTTCCTCAAGAAAAAACACTGCTATAAAGAAAGAGAGAATGTGTGTGTGTGTGTGTGTATGTGTGTGTGTGTGTGTGTGTGTGTGTGTGTGTGTGTGTGTGTTGAGGGGGGTTGGGGTGGGGGGGTATAGGGGCGTCCTTACCGCTGCTCAGGACAGTGATCCTGGGGGTTGCGTCCAGGTCCAGTGGGGGTCTGACGGGGTACCCCACCGCTGCACACAGACAGCTACTCAGCAGCAGGAGTAGGACAGCACCCACACACACACCCATCTCTACTGACACTGACGCCAAGAGGGGGTGGGCGTCACACACATTCAGTCAACAATCCATACATACATACGTACATACATACTGTATACGCATGCAAATAAACACACACACAGACACATAAACACACGCATGCACTGAAAGTATTCACTCACTGAATTCAGCTCCTCACACACACACACACACATACAAACACACACACACACACACACACACGCACACACACACACACACACACACACACACAGACAAGCTGAATAGGAAGCTTCTATCCTATCTTCAGAGCAAAATACACACACACACACACACACACACACTTGCACACACCCACGCACACCCACACTGAAAGAAACAAAGTGAAGGGCAATCCAGGGGAGGTTGAAGCAGCTAGCTCATGTCCTCACAGCAGACTATCTGGAGAAAGAAAACACATGAGAGAAACAACAATGTTAGTCCTTGTAAAAAGAGCAAATACACACACACACACACACACAAGCATGCACGCACAAACACACACACACATACACACAAATACAACAACATTAACATTATGGTTATTGATAACCGCAAGCACAAACACAACACCGAGCATTATCTCCGAAAAATGAGTCAGCAAAGTCAACCCAACTGAATAAAAAGGGATGAGGATACAGAGGAGGTGGTGAATGAGACGTGAGCAGAAGCTACAGGTCATCGGTATCTTTGAAGGAAGAAAAGGGAATGAATGAGGAGACACACAAGGAAGAAGTCTTCTCTGATTCGATTCGATTCGATTCAACTTTATTGTCATTTCAGAGTACGAGTACCAGACAACGAAATGCAGTTCAGCATCTAACCTGAAATAGTGCAAACACTGATGTAAAACATGATAGTGAGAAGTGATAGGTACAGTATGGCAAGTATGGTAGTTAAAGAAATAGATAGCAGTAAGGTATGTACAGTATACAGATGTATAAATTAGAGGTTATATCAAAAAAGAGGTATGTACAAATGTGCAGAAATATGGTATGTGCAAACAGCAGCAGTGCAAAGGGTAATTTAGTGTTTACAGTGACCAGGAGTGTGTGCAAACAGCAGTAGTGCAAAGGTTCAACAGTGTGTGTGTGTGTGTGTGTGTGTGTGTGTGTGTGTGTTCATCAGACTGTGTGTGTGGGGACGGGGATTGTTCATCAGAGTGTTCATCAGGTTGTTGTCTTAATAGCCAGGGTTCCCTTTAACATATTGGTAGCACAATCTGGCACGGAGCACAAAGAATCAATGGGCGCGTTATTATTCAGTGGCAGCGACATGCAGGTCCTCTACCATTTAGAATCCACGACTTTGCATTTCGTTTGACTGTCGCATTTAAAAATAGATAACATGCTACGTTATCTGCTTTCTCAAACAAAGTTTATCTATCATGCCGGATATTACATTGCAGAGTTTGACACATTCGCTTTTGCAACACGCAACTGTAAGAAAAACATGCCAGCATCGATAAAAGGAATCGATAACCGTGGAAGTGTACGACACCTCTTCCGATTCAAATTTTTCAACTGGAACCAGTTCTCGATTCCCATCCCCAAACACAATGATAAACTCTTACCAAGATGACCCAGGTTACATTCGGTAGGAGTAGAGTGGAGAAAAAATGGTAGTAGTTGGAGAGGTTTAGGTACTACAACACATTATCGTTTTCCATTTTGCAGTTACCGTTAATATCCTGGCTGAATGTAAACTCCAGCTCTTTTTCTCTCTCTCTCTCTCTCTCTCTCTCTCTCTCTCTCTCTCTCTCTCTCTCTCTCTCTCTCTCTCTCTCTCTCTCTCTCTCTCTCTCTCTCTCTCTCTCTCTCTCTCTCTCTCTCTCTCTCTCTCTCTCTCTCTCTCTCTCTCTCTCTCTCTCTCTCTCTCTCTCTCTCTCTCTCTCTCTCTCTCTCTCTCTCTCTCTCTCTCTCTCTCTCTCTCTCTCTCTCTCTCTCTCTCTCTCTCTCTCTCTCTCTCTCTCTCTCTCTCTCTCTCTCTCTCTCTCTCTCTCTCTCTCTCTCTCTCTCTCTATACCAATCTCCAGAGCCTTAACCAAACAAGGAGCGTCCCACAGAACTAAATGGTCAATATAAAGGTTAATCACTTACAGATCAGATGACAACACATCTAATTCCAGTTGGCATGAAAGTGTGAAGACCAAACGAAAGCACATACCTGAGAGTTGTAAACTCCACAGAGGAAAGGAGGAGATCTGTAATGGTGTTGTTGTTGTAGCCCCAACGGTTTGTTTGAGATTAAGAATATTGATGTAATGTGTCGCTCCGTTAAGGGTTCAGAGTACAAAAGGTCTTGCTGCATGCTTAAGAGATAGAGAGAGAGAGAAAGAGAGGTGTGCATGCATGTGCATGAACGTGTGTGTGTGTGTGTGTGTGTGTGTGTGTGTGTCAAACATAACATCTGTGGAGCATTGGTCACCTTGTCTCATTTGATTTCAAAGGTGAAATGATCTCTGTCCCTTTCCCACTCTCGCTTAGTCTCTCTCTCCCTCCCTGTCTCTCTCTTTGTCTCTCTCTGACTATAAACACACGTTCTCTCTCCCTCTCTAGAGTAAACATTCCCTCTCAATCTTTGAAATGTCCCTCCAATTCCAGATGTAAACAGTCCCACTCGTCTCTGTTTCCATTAAACAAACTCACAGAGGGAGGAGTGTACTTCTCTCTTGCTCACTCACTCACACACTCACATACAGTGCATCAGTTGAAGGCTCCTGTTGGACCTTCCTGAATGGCTATACAGTACTGTAACATCACCACACACTCTGTAGTGCTCATGGCAACATTAATTTAGTTATGGTGCGGGCGTAACTTCATCAGCAATACAGGACAACCACTGCAGGACACAGGTGCAGACTAGGGTTGGTCTGTTTTACGGTTAAACCGTAAACCTCTGTATTAAAAGATAGCACGTTTTTGGTCAATACCGTCATAAATTGTGAAATATAATAAACGCCTTAAGATTGTTTGTCCATCTCCACTGTCTGTGGTTGAAGACGATATTGAAAGTGATGACAGAACAATGTAATTTGTCAAATAAATATCCTGTCAAAAAAGACTATTTAGAAGCAATCATAACTGTGTGTGTCACGTGACAGCTTCTCCTCAGAACGGAGAATTAAAAAAAAAAGATATGGTGAGCGCAAGCTTGGTCCCTAAAAAAAAAGCAACTGCTGCGATTTGGAAGCATTTCGGGTTCCGACCGAATGACAAGAGCAAGCCAGCAAATCTTGACGAGGCTGTGTGTAAGATTTGCATGAAGAAGAAGGTGAAAGAGGAGCGAGCAGAATCTGAGATGACTGCCGGTTGTCGTGAGCCTGTAATTAACGGATCCCCTTCTCTGGTGGAAATCAAATGGAGTCCAACCCTAGTGCAGACATACAGATAATATACATACATACTGTACACAATCATGTATCGTTTAAACGAGAGCACACAGGTGCAGAACAGAACACAGAGGTAGAACATACTAGATAAAACAACAGATTCACATTGATCAGGTAAGCAGGAGCACAAATGTGCAGAATATAGAAATATACAATATATAAAACACTGTAGACATTCACCTGTATCTATTACACTGAAAAACCATGTATTGGGTTAAAACCATGGTTTCAAATGACCAAATGTGTTATCATTACAAAGGCATTCTTAATCAAGAAGGTACGGCTCAGTGTTTCCTCCAGGAATTTTTACAATGGTGGCGGGTAGTGCTGACCGCGCGCCCGTGATTTTTTCGCGTGCACGCGCATGAAACGCGCACGCGCATTTCAGCCAAAACTCGAGGATGGCCCAAAAAAATAAAATGTTTTCCTGTACTTCTCCCGTGTGTCTCTTATTGTCTGTGTCTGCATGTTTTTCCAGCATGTAATTCCGTTGTCAATAAAAACAAAAACACTGATCTGACGGGTTTTTTCACAACGTTATTACTTGTCACTTTAAGCCCAGAAGGGAGTTAGCGATTAGCGATGTTTAGCTTAGCTTAGTTTAACAGAAGTATCTTCACTTTTAACATGACTTCCCGTGGTCGTAGAGGGCTGGTCGACGGCTTAAAATGACCGTGTAGACCTGTAGACCTTATCCAGCTATAGTCTTGTGTTTCTACCCCGGGCATAGCCGGTGTTATTCACGGACAAACACTCCTGTTAGAGTGGTTCTAGTACACTGGACATAGGTAACACATAGAGAGGCTTCTCCTCTCTCTCTCCATCCTACACTACACTACACTACGCATCCTATACTACACTACACTACGCTAGCTCGCGGTGTTCGGGTGACAGCCAGGGCGCGTTCGTAAATACGCTCTGGAAATCTGATCAGCACTCACGGAATGCCTCTTGTCCAATCAAATGACTTGGTCCCTTTATGACGTTGAACCCAGTGTGCGCTCCGGGGCTCTCAGAGCGAATTTACGAACGCAGCCTCAAGTTCAATACTCGCGACACACACGGACTGGTCCAGTTTCAGCGCTTGTGGGTGTGTCTAGCGCTGTGAAGGTCTGAAAAGCGGCCTAAATCTTTTTTTTTTTTTTGGGTTGAGAAATCTGAATGGTGGCGGAGGAAATTCCATCGTGGCGGACCGCCACGATGAAATGCATGTAGAGGAAACACTGCGGCTGCTTTCAGAAGCTCTTGGACAGCCGTGCCTATTTCACCTACTCTCAGAGCCGCCTCAGGGGTCGTTACTTACACACAAAGATCACTTGTGGGCACTTCTTGTAAATTAGCCTGCCTCCTACCCAGAACAACTGCAAAATAGCTTTACACTAGCTCATCCTGATGTGATTTAGAAAATGGAAGGACACTGGGTGGTAGAACGCACATATCTAGGAAAAGTCATGAAAGGAGGGTCCTGAAACTTTATTTTTTTACTCACAGGGTCACCGTGACCCCACCATGGCTGTTCTAGTGTTCAAGACGGGACAAGAGGAGCTCTTCGCCAGTCGCCTCTGATTCCTCCCTGTCCGAGGAGAACCGTCAGGATCCAATCAGCAGTCAGCATACTGAAAGTACCCACACATCAGAGACCACGAGAGCCCTTTCCTCTGACAGCTAATGGTGAAGACGACTTAATCAAAGCCCATTACACGGGGAGGCTTCATAGAGTCCAATAGCCATACATATGAAGTGCATTTAAACGCAGCAGTGTGTGTGGATTCAGTGCCGTTTTGGAATCCAGCTAACCTGTTAACCTATTAACGATTCATGAGTGAAATACATATAGGTGATAAATCACAGCACAGTCAGTGAGCACGGACAAAATACAAAAGGGAGAGAAAATAGAGTGAGAGCTTAAGTGTGTGTATGTGTATGTGTATATGTGTGTGTGTGTGTGTGTGTGTGTGTGTGTGTGTGTGTGTGTGTGTGTGCGTGTGTGTGTGTGTGTGTGTGTATGTGTGTGTGTGTGTGTATGTGTGTGTGTGTGTGTGTGTGTGTGTGTGTGTGTGTGTGAGTGAGTGAGTGTGCGTGTGTGTGTGTGCGTGCAAGAGAGAGAAATGTTCTAATGTTCTACCAGCTGCCAGATGAAAACATGCCCTCCTCTGCTTTCTCCAATCATCATAGTTCTCAATACTTAGTTAGCTGTGTCCCGATGAAAATGTTTGGATTGTTCTGGTGACAAGACCAGGACAATGAATATTACTGGCCACAACCAAGGAATTAGAATTAGAATTTGGAAGTGCAACCTCTCCTCCCTCCTCCCCCTCAACATTCACACTCTGAAACAGACACCTCCCATTTCACATCCCAATATAACGCTTATTGCAAGACAACAGATTATGTGTGTGTGTGTGTGTGTGTGTGTGTGTGTGTGTGTGTGTGTGTGTGTGTGTGTGTGTGTGTGTGTGTGTGTGTGTGTGCGTGTGTGTGTGCGTGTGTGTGTGTGTATGTGCGCGTGCGTGCATGTAAAGAGACAATCAGTGGTAAAGATGATAGTCGATGCCATTGAACTAGGCTTACAGAGAGTGAGAGGGAGTGTATGTGTGTGTGTGAGAGAGAGAGAGAAAGAGAAGAGAGAATATATTTATCCTGGGGGTTGTCAGTCAATGGGAAACAAATTAGCACAAACTAATGACTGTGAACTGTCTCTCACAATGACCATCTGTAATAAGCAAATCTACTGTATAATTACACTGACTGACTCATAGAGTCCCATTATAATTGGCATAAAGAGCAAGAACTCATCTTTGAGTGTGATAGTGGGCTCTTTAACTCCTTCCACCATATCATCTTGGTCTAGAACCGTTATGTATATAATATATATGATTAAAACTGTTATTTTCTGAACAAGTGAGGTGAACCACTGTTGACTAGACACTGGACACCTTCAGAGTATATGACCAGGGGCCTGTTCCACTAAGCGAGATTAACTCTGATCCAGGCGATTAACTGATCCAGGTTTAAATAAGCTTGCGGTCGGTTCCATCAATGTGGCTCAAATAAATCGCTGCTTGGTTGCTATGCAACCAATCCTTCTGAGTAATTCTGGTCCCGAGCAGACTTACAGGCTGGTTTAGGTAATGCGTGCGTCAAAAAAGGCTCACATGCGGAAACTACATCCCGAACGACAGTTCCTCAAGTGTCTTTTAGGAAATATTAGTTCCCACTTCACACGAGATAGATAGATAGATAGTTTGACTGTGTGATAGATAGATAATTTGATATTTTGAAAGTGTGATCGATCGATCGATAGATAGATAGTTTGATTGTGTGATAGATAACTTGATATTTTGAAAGTGTGATAGATTGATAGATAGATAGATAGATAAATAAATTAAAAAGTGTAAAAAATAAAATAAAATAGGTATGTCTATCAACTTGCATTACCGTCTTGACAGCGGTGTGGCTGGCGCAGGGGTTAAGGCAGCCAGCTAGAGTTCCAAAGGCTGAGGGTTCGAGACTTGATTTAACTTAACGTTCTTTTTTTCTTTTCTTTTTTTTTACATTTAAAAGAAGCCTTCATGCAAATCGATTTACTATATATATATATATATATATATATATCTCTGTCTAAGTGAATAATCTATCCATCAGTAATCATAAGAAAAAATAATCTATGCCAAATCCAGGGTCCAGAAGAACATAATTTACTCAGAAAGGAGCCTTTCTTCAAAGCCTGCTTCAAACACCATTGTAATCGTGTCAGTTCTTGTGAATTAGCCTGCACCATCATTTTATAGCCTATATACTTTTTTTGATGAGATTTTAGATTAGATTCAGACAATGAAATGCAATAAAAAGTGTGTCTGAAGAGGGATTTGAACCACTGTCTTAAATGACGAACAAATACCATGGCAGCGGTCAATACCACTAGGCCATCATGATGAACAAAAAAACAAAAAACATTAAGTTAAATCAAGTCTCTGAAATGCCAAAGATGTAAATGTAAATCAATGCTTTGGCTGATGTATTTTTTGGTAGTCTTGGTTTATCTAGCATATTGTTTTCACCTTTTCACCTCGAGGACACTTTGACAGCCGGGATTCAAACCGAAAAGTGCAAGTACGGTGATTTGATGTGATTATCAATCTCACAAAACACTGGATGACTCCTGATGCATTCAAATGCAAAGCCTCAATGAATGAAACAATGACCTAATCTATGGGGATCTGATCTGATTACAATACTCCAGTACATGGCAAGTGACAAGAACATGACTAATACTAAACCTATAAGTTTCAGACACCTTCACGATTAGTGCACTTACAGTATACATCAAGGCGACAAGTCAGCAGGTGATATGAGTTGCATTGAGCACTATTGTGTGGATGTTAAATGAGTTACATTGAACATCATTCGCAATGTTAGATGACATATGTTCTATGGTAGCCTATATCGGAGCTCCAAAACATCATTGGTCCATTAAATAAACACTGATCACACAAAGAACTACGTATAATTGGATCATGGCACGTCTAGCACAAGTATTTTTAAAATCAAAGTTCATCCATTAGAGTTTAAAATAACAGATATAGCCCATCAGAATAACCTACTAGTATGAGTCCGTATGTGTTTGGTCACACACCGGTGCACCACGCACCTGCAGCCCATTGTCTGTTTTTTTCCGCATGTGCCGTAATAGGTTCCCCCCTAGTACTATCCATCATCAGGTAGTCCAAACGGAGAAACGAACATCACAATCAGAAACCACAGTATAAGTCTTTTACCTGATTTACGAGGAGACGGGAAAGTTCGTTGGTGTTTATTAAATTCCATTCGCGGTGTGTTCATAATCATAACGGGAGGGTGGACTTTCGCCCGCAGTCAAGTACAGTAGTGTCACTGCCTCTCCGTCACAGGTGGACACGCCCTTCTCATGAATATTCAGTGTTACTGTGCACAGAACTGTAGGCATTTAAACTTGTGGGCTCACAGAAAAAGTCCATATCTAATCATCTTACTAACCTGAATGTGAACTTGCCTAATAATAAGGTTAACGAACTCGGTTGGTTTCATGTTTTCTGAATGTTGTTTTGTTGAGATATTATATTATGCACACCCAAATCAGAGTCGACTAGTTGACAACCAAATTCTTAGGAGAAGTGTATGTCATGATAAGAAAAAGACCAAATGTAGCTTTAGTTTACTCTCTGAGTGTAAGCAGCTATTAGTCAAAGGTGGTATGGTGGTATTTCACTGCCCCCTTCTGCATGAAGTGAGCATTGCAATTGAATTGCCCACTGGCATAATTTCCTCACATACATACTGTACATACACACACACACACACACACACACACACACACACACACACACACACACACACACACACTGAACCAATTGGCAAGTTGGACAACAAATATGTAGCCAACAGTGCTAACAACGCCAAAGCTGGTCTATGAGGATCTCAATGGATGCACTTTAATAACTATCGGAATAATGAGGTCTCTGTGGGAATTACTAAAATGACTCTTTCAAGACACCAAGGGCACAGAGCACACGACTGTAAGATCTGGTACCATAAGAGACGTTTGAGTCCATGAACACAACAGTGTTTTTTGAGTTGCATTTCATGTACGAAAGGCGCTATATAAATAAAGCTTTACTTACTTACTTACTTACAACAGTGTGACCACGTTCCTGCAATAGAAATGAACATCATCATCATAAGACAGGGCTATGAGTACTGGTCTATATTAGAATTTAATATATAATGTTTAACGTGTAAATATTGATAGAATAATGTGGCTATATGTTTTTTTATATAAAAAATCGCCAAAAGAATGCAATAGTTTACTCCTCCACAGAGAGGGATACATGTAAACAAGTGAACAGTGAAGTCTATGACAATCAGGAGGCCCTGGACAGTCTGGACGGATTGTATGGCAGCTGCTGGACTGAAAAAATCAGGTGTAGTGCTGAGGCACAAACATGTACATTTCAAGCCTGCAAACTGTGACACTTTAAATAACGTGAAACAATACTATTGTGCAATATGACAACCCTAGTCGTCTATCTGTACAGTATAGTACAGTGGATTGTGTACATAGCCTCTATTTATGTAAACCAGCTCCTTCCCTTCTTGTGATTTATTTTTTAAAAGTGTTTTTTTCCCCCTTTTCCTAACACCAGGGGAGCCACCCCTCCTAAATTTCGTTGTTTGGTACCTGTACTGTAGCAATGACAATAAAGTCCATTCATTCATAGAATCATGTTCTTCAGTGCACTGGTCCTGGCCCATGACAGACATAATATGGACTGGTATTGTACCAAAGAACACTGACCCAGATTCAAACTCACACATGGCTCCACATCTCTCCCTCTCTTTCATCCTCTCAGGTAAGGCTAGAGATAACCATGTTTCTATTCAACTGAAGTGGATAGTCATAATGTGGTCGCAGTCACTGAGGTGTCTGTGTGGGCAGGTTGTTCAATTACCCTGCAATGTCCCGATCATCAACAATACACCATGTGAAATACACCTGGTGTAAAGGACATTTATGGAATAGATGTTCTTATGTAGTATGCAGTGACTGTCCACTGACAAGACATCAATCAAAGATAACACAAAACAGCCGTTCTTCACTGTGACCATGACGACTCTGCAGAGAAGTGATTTAGATATGTAGGCCTACTGGTGTTAAGTGTAGAACACAGGACCAGAAACACATGTAATGAGTTATTAGAGGGTATTACAGTTGTTACAGGGTAGATCCCTGCACTTGTTACATCTGTGCTGAGTACCGTTAATGACTACAGTTATGTTACACAGATGAGCCTGTAGATTAGTGGATCTTCGCCTGTTTTCCTGAAGTGCAAGATGCATGTTTCCACCAATTAATTTAGTTAACTTGTAGTAAAACATATTATTATTAATAAACAAAGGACAAAATACTGTGTAGCAATAAACAGACATACCCCTTACTTTATGTTCATTTATGCTGCCATTTTAAGATGGATATTTCCAGTTCTTGTTCTGTTTGATGCACACTCAAAGACTCTTTGTAGAAGAGCCACAGAGACGGTCTAGTTGATGAATACTTCCTTGTGTGTCTGACCTTGTGTGTTCTGGCGCGACAGAATTCCTGCTCAGCCTACAGACAATCCCTCTCTTCCATTGCACAACACAACACATGGAGCAGAGCAACTTCCAGGACAACCTACAGAGGTTTTAATTCATGTTTACTACATAATAATAATAATAATAATAATAATAATAATAATAATAATAATAATAATATACCACAGAGATGTTCTTTGGTAATTACAGTGGAACCTATAGGCTCAATTTAATAACAACACAAACACCTAGCATAATAATAATAATAATAATAATAATAATAATTTTAAAATTAAAAATTATAATATAGTATTATTGTATATTATTGTATAACACACATTTTGCACATCATGTTTGTGTACTGTTTGAGACACATTTCCATAATTCTCAAACACAAAGATTAAATAAAGAAGGTGTATATAATTTTACCAAAAAAATAATGTTGCACACTTGCAGGAGAGACAAGTGAGGAGTCACAGAGAAAGGCACAGGCAGTGAATACAGAGAGTGAGAGACAACAAAGAGTACAGGTCAAAGAGAGAGAAATGAATAGAAACAATGTAATGATGATATCAGAGAGAGAAGAGGATATGACAGAGAGAGATCAGATTATGGAAAGCAGAGACAGGTTATGAAAAGCAGGCTGAGAGAAAGAGCAGAGGAGACACAAAGGGAAAAGAGAGAGAGAGAGAGAGACCAGACTAGCAGAGCAATACTGGAGGAGATGAGGCTGAAAGAGAGGTGACAGGAGGAGAGAGAGATGAGAGATGACAGGAGGAGAGAGAGATGAGAGATGACAGGAGAAGAGAGAGATGAGAGATGACAGGAGAAGAGGAGAGAGAGATGAGAGATGACAGGAGAAGAGGAGAGAGAGATGAGAGATGACAGGAGGAGAGAGAGATGAGAGATGACAGGAGGAGAGAGAGATGAGAGATGACAGGAGGAGAGAGAGAGAGAGAGAGATGAGAGATGACAGGAGGAGAGAGAGATGACAGGAGGAGAGAGAGATGAGAGATGACAGGAGGAGAGGAGAGAGAGATGAGAGATGACAGGAGGAGAGAGAGATGAGAGATGACAGGAGAAGAGGAGATGAGAGATGAGAGAGCTGATGTGAGAGAGACAAAAATAAACCACTAACAGATTAAGATAAGTACTGCCATCTCAAGAATAAGTGGTTCAAACGTAACCATAATTACTCTAAAACAAACTTTGGTGAAAAGCAATTACGCTATAATATAAATGGGAGGATTAGAACATGTTTGTATTAACACAACATGACAAGGACTTGTTCATTAATATGTTACATTTGAACCAACAGTATTATGGCGTTTATACAGTTTGTTTAACACACCTGAATTAACGAGCATCATGGACAAGGTTTTAACATGAACGTTACTGTAGTAGAGGTTATCTGCCTGGTTAGGAAGGTCCCGTAGGGGGCAGCATAGGTTCAGTTAGTCTAATGTGGGCATCTGCCATGCTCTGTAATGCTCTGCACTTATTAATATAAACCAGTTAATGTTTACCCACTGTCCGCTCATCATTATTATATTAGGAAGATATCACATCTGGCGACGAGATAAACGGTGAACTTGGAGGAAGTTGTCTGATATTGGGCTGTCCCCTCATGCTGTTGGCTGGTTCTCCAACTACCTGTCACAACGGAAACAGTCTGTGCAGTTTGGTGATCTCTCATCCAACTTGCTCACTGTTTCCAATGGGGTGCCACAGGGTTCGGTCTTGGGGTCAACTCTCTTCACCATTTATATAAATGAAAGCCATTCGCTGGTGTTGAATACAGGGAAGACCAAAGTCATGCATTTTTCCAATAACAAGCGGGTGCCAAGTGCTCTTCCTGACATTGTATCATGTCAGGCTTCACCTATTGAGCTTGTACCAAACTACGAATACCTTGGCATTCAACTGGACAGCAGCCTCTCTTTTCAATTACACATGAACAAGAAACTAAATTGAAGCTAAGCTTTTTCTTTAGAAACAAGTATTGTTTCTCAGCTGCTGCAAGAAAACGTCTGGTTGCTGCCACCTTTCTGCCTCTCTTGGACTTCGGTGATGTCTTGTACATGAATGCCTCTGCTACCTCTCTTCAACATCTGGATGCAGTTTACCATGGTGCGTTAAGATTCATAACAGGCTGTAAACCCCTTATACATCACTGTGTGCTATACTCTCTGGTTAACTGGTCATCTCTCTCTATCCGCCGAACCCTTCACTGGTATATTTTCATTTACAAATCCATCCTTGGTCTGCTCCCCTCCTACCTTTCTAACCACCTGTCACGCAAGCAATCTGTCTACGGCCTTCGCACACAGGACATCATCACATACTCCATCCCCTTGGTCCGGACCATGAAAGGCAAAAGGGCTTTCTCATTTGCAGCCCCTTCCTCTTGGAATTCATTACAGCAGAGTCTGAAACTGTCTCAGCTGATCCCTCTTTCCAGTTTCAAGCTCTTGCTGAGAGGCATACAGTGCGAGTCCATGATTTGTTCTTGCTATTAAGTTGACCCTCCCTTTTGCCCATTACTGACCCCTCCCTGTCCCTAGATCTTTAGCTGTCTAGTTTTAGGTTTTTATAGTTTTAGTTTAGTTTTAGATTATCTTAGACTGTTTTAGACTAGTTTTAGTTTTAGACTATGTAGTTTTAGTTTAGTTTTAGTCTATATTGACGGAAAGTTTAGATTATCTTAGACTATTTTAGACTATTTTTAGACTATGTAGTTTTTAGTTTAGTTTTTAGACTATGTAGGCCAGGTTTTGTATTGTATTTGTTTGTGGTGGATGTTGTATGCCTGTGAACAGGTCACACTTGAAAATGAGCCCTTGGGAAAACGTATACAGGTGAAAAAGTACCTACACTGGGAGTGGCAGAAGTGACTGTAAAGTACAGAGACCAAGTAAAACAGCTACCAGTAGTGGTCGTAGCAGGCACAGGACCCAACCTGTTGGGCAGGGGATGGATCAAAGAGCTAGGAATGAACTGTGTGCTGGTGAATAAAATGGAGCAGCTACAACTGACATTACAGGATGTGCTAAAGCAACATGAGGATGTGTTCAAAGAGGAGCTGGGAACCTGGGTAGGCCCACCAGCGAAAATCTATGTCAAGGATGGCGTTGCCCCAAAGTTCTATAAACCTAGACCAGTCCCCTACGCCATGAGGAAGAAGGTGGAGATCGAGTTAGAGAGACTCACAGACCAGGGAATTATTGAACCAGTGAAGTTCTCTGAGTGGGCAGCACCGATCGTACCTGTGTTAAAGTCTGATAATAATAAATAAACTGGACCTGAGCCATGCATATCAACAGGTGACACTTGATGAAGCATCCAAGCCATATGTCACTATTAACACACACAAAGGTCTTTTTCAGGTGAATCGTCTTCCATTCGGGGTCTCCTCCAGCCCAGCAATTTTTCAAAGGATGATGGAGAGTCTGGTGGCCGGCATTCCAAATGTGGCCGTCTATCTGGATGACATTTTGCTGACGGGGCGGAGCGACCAAGATCACCTGGCCACACTAAACCAGGTGTTGACGCAGCTCCAGGAAGCTGGCCTTCGTCTGAAACGCAACAAGTGTGCATTCATGGAACAGGAAGTAGAGTTCCTAGGACATAAGGTGGACGCCTCGGGATTACATCCTCTACCACACAAGGTCAGTGCCATACAGAAGGCACCAGCACCGACCAATGTCACAGAACTGAGAGCATACCTTGGCCTACTCAACTACTACAACAGGTTTCTGCCAAGCCTGTCAACATTGTTATCGCCTTTACATGAACTGTTGAGGAAAGAGACAACATGGAAATGGGAGGAAAAACAGGAGAGAGCTTTTGAGGAGTCGAAGCGACTTATGCAGTCATCTAAGGTGTTAGTGCATTATGACAGCCAAAAAGATCTGATCCTGTCATGCGACGCTTCTCCGTATGGAGTGGGGGCGGTGTTGTCACATCGCATGCCAGATGGACAGGAGAGGCCCATCAGCTTCATGTCGCGGACACTGACGTCGGCTGAATCAAACTATTCACAACTGGACAAGGAAGGGCGGTGATGTTTGGCATCCAGCGCTTTCATAAATATGTACATGGAAGGAAGTTCGTCATTTGCACTGACCACAAACCCTTACTATCTCTCTTCAATGAGATGAAAGCTGTGCCTCAAATGGCATCCCCTCGTATTCAGCGGTGGGCAGTAACATTGCTAGCGTATGAGTACGAGATTGTTTACAAGCCAGGGAAATACCACAGCAATGCAGATGCCCTGAGTCGACTCCCTCTGCCTCATCAGTCCACAGAGAGAGAGCAAGAAGAACGAGTGCTGATGATGGAGAATGTGACCCTCGTCTCGGCAGCGGAAATGAGGAAATGGACAAGCAGGGACCCTGTGTTGTCCAGAGTGACAGAGTTTGTCCAACATGGTTGGCCATCACAAGTCCCAGACCCAGCTTTCCAACCGTATGCTGTTAGGAAAACAGAGTTAAGTGTGCAAGATGGCTGCGTACTGTGGGGCTCACGGGTGGTGGTGCCGCCGCCTGGACGAGCCGCTTTGTTACCGCAGCTACATCAAGGTCACATTGGCATCACAAGAATGAAAGCCTTGGGGCAGAGCTACTTCTGGTGGCCAAAGTTGGATGTGGACATCGAGGCTGTAGTCAAGAGATGTGTCACATGCCAAGAACACCGCAACTCGCCAGCTCCAGCACCACTTCATCCATGGGAGTGGCCAAGCAAACCATGGCAAAGGCTACACATTGATTATGCAGGTCCATTTATGGGACACATGTTTTTGATCCTGATGGACGCGCATTCAAAATGGATGGATGCTTACCCGGTGACAGCCTCGACTTCAGCCATCACCAATGAATGTCTACGGAAGAGCTTCAGCATTTAGGGGCTACCAGAGACAATTGTGTCTGATAATGGCTCATGTTTTGTAAGCACGGAATTCAAACAATTTATGCGGAAAAACGGCATTGAGCACATCACCTCTGCTCCCTATCATGCTTCCTCCAATGGCTGTGCTGAGCGTGCAGTCCAGACATTCAAGTCAATGATGAAAAAGGCAGGTGACGGGAGCATCAACACTAAGGTGTCAAGAGTGTTGTTTAGTTATCGCATTACACCACAGTCCACCACAGGGCTGTCGCCTGCTGAAATGTTGCAAGGTCGAAAGTTAAGATCCACACTCGACCAAATTCATCCAGACCGTCGAACAAGGGTGGAACGAAAACAAGGCATCCAAAAGAAGCATTATGACAAGCAAGTTTCAGGGAGAAGTTTCCAGGAGGGGGACACAGTGATCACAAGGAACTTCAGTCATGGGCCTAAGTGGATACCCGGGATCATAATCAAAATCACAGGTCCTGTCTCCTATAAGGTCATGCTGGGAGATGGCAACATTGTGCGCAGACACGTCGACCAGATACTGGCCAGACCTGAGGACAAGGACTTGATGGACCCGAAGATTAGAGACCCTCCGGGGCTGCCTGAATTGCCATCAGCAGCTGTTGCAACGTCAGAGAATTCCATTCCTGAGGGAAACAGCTGTGTTCCAGGGGAAAACTCTCCCGGACCTGCAGAACCTGCTCCGGACAAGTCGGGAACATTAGTGACTGACAACCCACCTCCAGGCACGCCAGTGCAGTCACAACAGCGGATCACTCCTGTGCGACAGTCGCAAAGAAGAGTGTCCAGGCCAAGTTATTTGAAGGACTTTGAGTGTAAAAATAAAAAAAGAAGGAAGGGGACGGTTAATTGTCGTTATGCACAGGTAGTTGTTTTGTTTCATGGAGTATATACTGTGTGGGTATTTGTTTTTGTTTTTTATTAGAAGAAGCTCATAGCTTAAGGGGGGAGGAATGTAGTAGGTTATCTGCCTGGTTAGGTAGGTCCCGTAGGGGGCAGCATAGGTTCAGTTAGTCTAATGTGGGCAACTGCCATGCTCTGTAATGCTCTGCACTTATTAATATAAACCAGTTAATGTTTACCCGCTGTCCGCTCATCATTATTATATTAGGAAGATATCACAGTTACTCCGTTTGTTGAGGAACTGAGCAGTAACCTCTTATGTCCCGCTCCACTACAGCGTAACCTGGTGGAGGGAGATGGAACCAGGCGGATTTTGAGTTACCGTTGTGTGAATAAAATCACAAAAATTACAAAACGTTTTTAAAAAGATTTAATTTGCAGGGGGAAAAGACAGGGGTTTTAAGGCGAGTGCCATTAATTGACATACCAAAACGATGCCTATCGAGACACAGAGAGCGAGCCGTACACAGACAGGCAAACGACCCATGGACTAAACCATTTTGCGCCAAAGAGGTCTCTCTCTGTCTCACAGATCTTCCAATATGTTGGGAGAGCTGTGGCACAAAGTTCATGCTCTCAATTGATGTAATCAACTAACTTAAATAAGTTATGACACTAATTCACTCGAAATAAAGAACATTACAAAGAAAACAAAACTTTAATTCCAGGACTTTCAAGGGCCCTCTCCCTGCTGGGGCCCTGGGTAGTCAGGTCCACTTTTCCCCCCAACTAGTGCGCCACACCATCTCTCAACCCCGGGTCACGTGTGCTACAGTCTAGCCATTGCAATGACAGTGAGTGTTCCATAGCTCAGTGGGTGAAGAGGGATGGATGGGGACGGCATTGAGCAGCTGTAGAGGGCAGGTGTTCGGGATCTTTGGGTGTAAACCCCCATAACAGGTAGATTTTCGGCTCAACCTACACATCATTGATTGATTGATTGAAAACCTTTATTGTCCCCAATGGGGAAATTTTGTTGTCAAACAGCTCAGTTAGGGCAGAAAACATTCAATACAGAAAACAGAAAACATTCAATAAAATACATAAAACAGTGCAGGCTCAATAAGTAAAAAGTTCCAAAAGTTCCAGCTCCAGGTCTCCCCCACCCTGCAGGGCCTGGTTGTAGAGACGGAGTGCAGCTGGAACAAAGGACTGTCCAAATCTTTTTGTACTTTGACGGGGGAGAACAAATCTGTGGCTGAACTTGCTCCTCATCCCCGCCAGCTCGCAGTACATCGGGTGGGAGGGATTGGCCAGCATGGCCGCCAGTTTTTTCCCCATCCTCTGTTCTGCCACCACCTCTAGGCTGTCCAGCCCGGTCCCCACCACAGAGCTGGCCTTCTTCACCAGTTTATTTAGCTTCGCAGCATCCCTGGCACAGATGTTTCCACCCCAGCAGGCCACGGCGAAGAACAGAACGCTGGCAACCACCGACTGATAAAACATTTGCAGCAGCTTGTTGCAGACACCGAAAGACCTCAGCCTTCTCAGGAAAAAAATCATGCTAGCAGACTTTCTCGCCAATGGGGCATTTGGGACCCAAGTGACAATCCATCGCACGCACCTCCATCAACTCTTCCTCAAATTGTCTTCTGTCAAGTCCAAATCTGTCACAAACGGTGGCACTTTTTGTCAAGTCATATTCGAAAGTATTTGACAGAAATGACATGAAAGATTTCACCTCGTCTAGAACTTTCCTTTTTGCCTGCATCAGCGGGACCAGCTTTGTCTGCTGCCTATCAAAATCTAAATATATTTGTTGTCGTTTAAAAACAAACAAAAACGGAATGGTTAAAACACTTCATATTTAATAACCAACGTGATACAAGACAGTCATAAATAAAGTATTTATTTAAAATATAATTTTTTATTTTCATTTTAAAAAAAGCATTTTCCTCGGCGGGCCACTTGGAGATGGTCTGATTGGCCGCCACTGATGTATGACATCACGCACAATGTATTATGACGTATTAGAGTGTACCACTATAAAACCACGGTGCGTCTTGTCATCAATCACAACTTGCAAGACATCTCATATGTCACGTTGTATAATAAAACAACGAGAAGATTGACTCAAAGAAACCAACAAAAGGTAAGGATACCTATTTGAAAGCACTGTCAAAAGCAATATGCCTATAGCACTGTGAAGCATAGGACTGTATAGAGCACTGTTAAGACCAGTATAGTATTGTGTAACACTGTTAAGACCAGTATAGTATTGTATAACACTGTTAAGACCAGTATAGTATTGTATAGCACTGTCAAGACCAGTATAGTATTGTATAGCACTGTCAAGACCAGTAAAGACACAAACGGTGGCACTTTTTGTCAAGTCATATTCAAAGGTATTTGACAGAAATGACATGAAAGATTTCACCTCGTCTAGAACTTTCCTTTTTGCCTGCATCAGCGGGACCAGCTTTGTCTGCTGCCTATCAAAATCAAAACATATTTTTTGTCGTTTAAAAACAAACAAAAAACGGAATGGTTAAAACCCTTAATATGTAATAACCAACGTGATACAAGACAGTCATAAATAAAGTATTTATTTTAAATATCATTTTTTATTTTCATTAAGAAATAAAAATGTCCTCGGCGGGCCACTTGTAGACGCACAATGTATTATGACGTAAGAGTGTACCACTATAAACCACGGTGCGTCTTGTCATCAATCACAACTTGGCAGACATCTGATATGTCACGTTGTATAATAAAACAACGAGAAGATTGAGACTCAAAGAAAGCAAGAAGAAACGGTAAGAATACCTATTTGAAATCACTGTCAAGAGCAATACGCCTATTCATAGTTTGCAGTCACGTGACTGGCGCAGAGCCCTGGCGACCTGTCATTTTCCCACCTGTTTCAAGCAACGATTAATTAGATCACCTCTCAAAAGAAGAAAAACAAAGATATGTCAACAAACTACACATTTTGGACACTTGCGATCCATATAGAGACCCGCCGCAGTATTTCAATCAGTAAAAACAGCGAAGTCGCTGCCAGAGATGCAGTTCGGTGATGTTTACATGCTAATGTTAGCTAGCTAGCTAAAGCACCTACACAACCAACTCCAAGCTGGTAGCGTCCACAAAAACAAACCATGTCAGAACGATTATGCAAAGATAATGACTAAAAATAGAATAATTAGTCAAAGTCAAAGTCAAAGTCAGCTTTATTGTCAATCCAATATATGTACAGACACAAGATTAAAAAATAACTATCTATACAAAAAAGATCAGATAAAAGATTTGAAATGTGCGGTACAATGTACAGGGGTGTGATACAATATGAACAATGACAATAGTGCAATAGTGGTAATTGGCTCAGTATAATAGAGTAAAGTGGCTAAAGTACGTAAATAATTAAAATAATCAGTTAACTTGAGCTTATCTTTGAAATGTTCAGAGCTGCAGAGACGTGTGTACTTTGATGGTTTGCCCTCCACAGGGACTAAGACACGTCTAATAGCACAAATCCACAATCTTCTCTCTGGGTTTTCTTTTTCTGAGGGAATTCTTTAGAAGCACAACCCAGGGTCGTCTCCTCGTCGGTTAGTGCACCCGATTGCATAGCAACTATCCAGCATTTTGTCAAACAACTAATTACTTGGTAAAAAACCTGATAAAATAGCTGGCAGGCAGCGGAAGAAAGATTTGTTTCGCCAGGTGGGCGTTCACCTTATGCCGTGACGACACGTGCAAACCAGCACGGTCAAGTGTAATCAGGCTTGCCAGATGGGATTGTCAATTTCCAGCCTAAAACCCGCCCAAATGCTTTTCTTCCAGCCCAGTGTTATTAAAAGTAGCCCAATCGGCGGTAACCCGCCCCATCTGGCAATACTGAGTGTAATAGGCCTATATAGCACTGTCAAGAAGAGTAGTATAGTATAGCACATATAACACTTAACCCCTGGGGTTGGGTCAGATCGTTTGATGTATCTCTGATTTCCATTATACTGTGTGTCCTGTCAAAGGGCTGTACACCCAGGCCCCATCCTAACATGAACAGAACAAGCCTGTACACCCAGGCCCCATCTTATCATGAACAGAACAAGCCTGTACACCCAGGCCCCATCTTATCATGAACAGAACAAGCCTGTACACCCAGGTCTTATCCTAACATGAACAGAACAAGTCTGTACACCCAGGTCTTATCCTAACATGAACAGAACAAGCCTGTACACCCAGGTCTTATCCTAACATGAACAGAACAAGCCTGTACACCCAGGTCTTATCCTAACATGAACAGAACAAGTCTGTACACCCAGGCCCCATCCTAACATGAACAGAACAAGTCTGTACACCCAGGCCCCATCCTAACATGAACAGAACAAGTCTATACACCCAGGTCTTATCCTAACATGAACAGAACAAGCCTGTACACCCAGGTCTTATCCTAACATGAACAGAACAAGCCTTTTGCTGTCGCCTTCTGACTGATTGTCATTTTAATCCGTTTTTATGTGATCCCGTCTGAAGCTACTTTGACTTCACCTAACAAGTTGACCAGAATGTGAGATCTGAACTCTGTTGTGTTGCAGATGTGTGGCATGAAGAGGGCCAAGAGAGCCACCAAGCTCTCCAAGAGCACTAAGAAGTGCGCCAAGAGCGCTAGGAAGAGCGCCAAGGGCCTTAAGAAGAGCTCCAACACTGATGCAGGTGAGAGGGTTTTCTGTTTACTTCTCCCTGTAAAAGTCCCTATGTTGACTATTTGAAGACTTGTTTGATGAGAAGAAAAAATGTCTTTCATTCCATTAAACATCCAATCACAGACAATGATAATGACTTGAACATCATTCCAATATCCACATGCTAACATTCATTATGAATGCAAGGCTGGGAAATGACTCCATCATGGTATGCTAGTGTGAATATTGTAACACAACCATTGATTGTCTTAATGTACTACAGACTATATGTCATAGGTGGCAATAAAACCCCAGAATCCTCTCTGTTTGGTTCTTTTAGCTCCTTCTGTGATGTCCTCCGCTTCCGGAACGAAGTGTGAGGACAGAGAAGCAGTAATGAAGCTGCTGGCGGAGGAAGGTGTGGTTGGTGCGTTAAACATCAACACAGCTGATCAGGCCTCCTTCCCCATCCTGATGACCTTCATGAAGGGTCTCAGTGATGAGTAAGTATTATGCGCTCTACTGTATCTATGCTCCTTATGTTTCTATACACACCCAATATTTTGCACCCTGCGCATAAACAGTACAACAAGTGTGAGCCAAGACCAAACAACTGAAAATGTTGACTTGTTTCTTCACCAGGCAGTGGACGGTGATCCACGACGGCATGAGAGACCCTGTAAGTGTATTTGATGTGTGTGACTTCAGAGTTAGCAGGCATACCATACCAGTCATTGTTTGTGTTGTGAATCAGTGAATCGAAATGATTACCTTCTTTAAGCTGAACACCGACTAATTCTTCACTCTCTTTTGAATGAACACAGATGACCAAGGCAAAGCTTGAGTTCACGGGTCGGAGGATTGTGAGAATAATCGCCAACATGGCCATAGAGGTCCTCCTCCCGACTCTTCGGCGGGTCATAGAGCTGAGTAAGGCCAGGGAGGCTGCAGTCTCTCAGAGTGGGTCAGGGCTCTCCTCCACCACCTCCCTGGAGGAAGGAGAGGCCCAGTCCCCCTGCCACTCAGACACTGAGTGGGAGACCAGCACATCAAGGTCTTCCTCTGCGAGGTATGCTATAATCACAGCCACGCCTCTATGACTACAATGATCATAACATCACAAATAACTTAAATCAGGGGGTAAACCCACACTAAGCTCTTTTTGTTTTGTTTTAGAACCAAATGTTTGTTGCACAGTTTAAGTGTTGGACTTTATCAATGCTGATAATACAATGATTTTTTGGGTGATGAAATGTTTTGGCCATAGACAAAATACCAACAATAATCAGAATGAGTAACAACGTACTGTAAAAAGTCAAATCCCTCTCCACTACATCAGAGTCTGATGTGAGCCACCAATGTCATAACTCTTATGCTTTTATCCCCCAGGGATTGATAAAGTTGCATTCGATTGAATTGAATGTCATATTTGTCTTTATTTTGAAGTTCCCAGACTTTGCGGCAGTGTGTGTCCGGAGGATCCCCCCCCCTGGATGAACCACTCCAGGTCCACTTTGGGATCACAGAGGACACCATCCTCCAATCACTGGGCTCCGTCTCCTCTGGCTCATTTGATCTGACCAGACCTGTGGTGAGAGACGTCCTGAAGCAGGTGAACTCTGACGTCTCCTTGATAATCTCCACCCCCATAGTCTGCGACAGGGACACCACCATGTCCGCGGCTAGGAGGATGTTGCACGTGGTGTGCACCAAGCTCCGGGAGTTGGGGATCACCCAACCAGTGGTGCCAAAGGTCAAGGTCACAACCTCTAAGACCGACCTGGGGCCAGTGGCGGCAGAAGTCATGACTGCCATCGTTGAGACGGTGGAGTCCTGCAGCACAGCTGATCAGGGGGCAGCTGACATGCTCAGACAGTTGGCAGAGAAGATCAGCACGATCAGCTCTGTCTCTGATGAGGACGGATCCTCTGCTGGAGCGCCGCATAGACGCGTGTCCTCCTCTGGCAGTGTGGGACACCTCAGGAGTCTATTTCACTCCGAAGCCACCAAGGCCGTGAGTGCAATTCTGAGCCGGAATGGCTTATCTTATAGCTATCTTATCTTAGCTTATCTTATATCTATAGATATAAACATGGAGGAGGCCTCAGATATTGTTGATGAGTTTGTGGCAGACATAAGGTCTATCACTCACTCAGCTGGGTCTGGTGATTCAAAGGAGGAGTCTCTGCCTGTTGCCCTGACCCTAGTTCAGAGGCTTCAGAGAAGGCTGAGAGCGTTTTACGCGCGGCTGGTGTCTTTTAAAGGCACAAGCCAGAAGAGTAAACTGCCCTCAGACCAGGATAGATTCATCCATGGATCTACTCTGGTAAAAGCGGAGTCTTCTCGCAGTGAGCCTATGTTTCCATCCAACTCACTGGTTGGAGTAGAGCTGCGTAGAAGTCAGAGTGAATGCCCTCAACCGATGCTGGCTCTCCAGAGCCCTCCGGTGAGCCAGCTCGAACTCGACCGCACCACCAAAGAGGTTCTGAGCGTGATTCTCGTCTTTTATAAGACAGAAGACGAGAGGACAGCCTCCGCTGGACCAACGGCGTCTGATGAATCCCTCGCTGCCTGCGAGTTTGTGGAGGACGTGTTAACATGGTTATGGGAGTACTCCTCCTCCTCCTCATCAGAGAGTTTGTGCGTGTCTCCGAAGGCAGTCGTGAGCGAACTGTCCAAGGAGGACTTTCAGAGTCAAGCCACTGAGAAAGTAAGGGATGTTCTCATGAGATCAGAGAGATGCTCCCTCAGTTCTTCCCACCACTCTGGGTCAACTACCTCCTCCTCTCTGTCACCTGCCAGTGCTGACTCGTCAGCATTAGACCTCGTCGGCATGGTTGTGAACAGTGTGAAGAGCCTGTTTCAGGACGAGGAGTCCTCAGCTCTTCCCAGTGAGCTGAGACTGTGGTCTACAGCGCAGACCATCTGCAGAGATCTGAAGAGGAAGCTGAAGGAGTTCTTCACTCGGTGTGAGATGCATGCCTCTGAGCAGAGTGCATCGATGGCTGAGGCTAGAGACAGCATTAGCCAGATCCTGGTCGCCATTCAGGGTGACATGGAGGCACAGTCAGGGGAAATGGAGACCTCAGTGGAGCTACAGCAATGGCACAGTGCTGTAGGATCTCTGCTGGAGAATGTAGAGAGGGTGTGTAGTGAGGGTAGTCTCACATGTCAGCCTCCCACAGAGCTTCCAGCAGAAAGCAGTTTCCCCGTCGTCAGAAGCAGCTCTGACGAGTCTGTGCCGGAGGATTCCGTCGGTGACTCCAAACAGCGGATGGCCGACGTGGTGCAAGTCCTGATGGACCACATGGACCCAATGGTTCTTGAAGAGGTCACCTCTCTCGGAGCTGTCCTCACCAGACGGGAGGAGCTGCTGTCCCAGGGGGGGATCCGCATCCTGACCATCGCCCTTGTGGACAGACTCCAGGAGCTGATGTCACTCCACAGCAGTCTGCCAGTGGCCGTTGGGACCAGTGTGTCGGACAGTGTTCTGTACAAACGGCCACCGGCAGAGAAGCGTGCGATGGTGTGCAGTGAGGTGGTCTCCGCCTTTGTGGAGGAGTCGGTGAAGCGTTTGCTTCTTCAACTGATCGTCCCTCCCTCATCATGGAGCATGGAGGTGGAAGCTTCCAACAGCAACGCCCCGACCAGAGACTCCAGCCACAAGAGCCTGCTGTCCACCAGCTCTTCAGAGATCTACAACGACACAGTGGATCTGTTCTCCAGGGCCCTGGTCAACCAGGTCAACCAGGTGATGGCCCTATCAATGGGATCCGACACCTCCACAGCCTCGGTCACACAGACTCAGAGGGATGCTAGTGGGAAGAAGAAGAAAGGGAAATTCAGCAAATTCCTTTCAATGATGAAGCGCAAGGTCAAGGTAAAACAGAAATATACAGTGAATTTATAAGAGAGCCACATTCCACATAATTTCACATTAAGGAAATTTAAAGTCTTACCAGTTTATCATAAGACAGCAGACAAGCTATGCATTGTTGTTGTAGGAATAATGGGATTTTAAGAGATATGTTCTGTCATTGATTCTTCTTCTGTAACAACTGATATAGTGCAAGAGGTCCAGCCTCCAGCCTCCACCCCCAGGACCGGAGGACATAAAGGTTGGTCTCCAGCCTCCAGCTCCAGAACAGGAGGATATAAAGGTAGGTGTCCAGCTTCCAGCCCCAGGACAGGAGGGCATCGAGGTTGCCCACGACGATGGACACAGCAGAGGTAAGTCAACATGTAGAACACATAGACCAAGGACATACTAACCAAATTAATGAAGTATTCTATTCTGTAGCTATAGGCCTGGTGAAGCTCATATGAACTCTCTCTCCTCTCTCTAGCGGCCAGCCCAGTGACAGCTGAGACAACGCCTTGTGAGGAGAGCGGAGCTTCAAAGAAACAGAAGCGTTCCCTCCTCCAGAGGATGCGCACATCTGTGAAGAGCCTTGGGCTGCTGAGCTGCCGTCCAGGCAGACGGCCTCCGTCCAACGAGACCCTGTAACCATCTTCACAACGATGGACCCACAGAGGTAAGTCAACACATAGAACACATAGACCAAGGACATACTAACTAAACTAATAAAGTATTCTATTCTGTAGCTATAGGCCTGGTGAAGCTCATATGAACTCTCTCTCCTGTCTCCGCACAGTGGCGGCTGTGACGACTCCTCCAGAGGACGCACACAACTGCAAACAGCCTTGGCCGGAGCTGCTGTCCACCGTGAATAAAACATTATTTGGATTCCATTCCTTTTGCTTGTGCATTTTTCATATGTTATGAACTTGTTATGCTGAAGATTGTGTAACTATGTGGTCTTAAAAATGGTCTTAAAAATATCATAGCTAGAAGCAACTGCGATTACAGCAACAAATATAGTAGCTAAGCATGTTTACAGCTATGCCTGAGGCAATATCCCAATAGAAATGTAATCATAACAAGAATCATATACAAGAATCATATACAAGATATATAATGAATCATTAGAAATATACATGAGCTATAAATGGTAGGCCTACTGAAGAAAGATGGTCATCCATTCTCCCTCCCTCCCTGATAGTAAACAACAAAGTAATTACTATTAAAGTGATTATTACTATACATTTATTAACTTTAACTTTATGGAGCAGTTTAATTGGAGTTGTGTTAGCCACATAAAGAAAATACATATCTAGAACTGAATTATGAAGGTTACTATGGGGATTAGGTTAGAGAGAGAGAAGGAATGAGGATTGTGTTACAAGCAATATCCCCCTACCTGGTCGTACCCTTAAATGTCCACTAGATGGCAGGCATGTATCAGCATAAAGCAGGGGTCTCCAACCTTTTTTAATCTGAGAGCTACTTTGAAAAAATGTAAGTGGCCGAGAGCTACTCATATCTTATTACTTACATTCATTCACATAATGTATTCTTTTGTCTTTTTGTCTGTTTAAAAAAACATTGTGCATGTGTGTAGTAAGTGTGTTGACTCATTCCTACACTTAGTGAGATGACTGTCACTGCATGGAGTCTACTACAGTTATGTATGCTGGAGTGTATCCACTTAGGTTCACTCTTATAGAGTCATTTAAATGCTCATCTGTCAGTCTTGTCCTGAATGTAGATTTCATTACATTCATATCAGAAAAAGCTGATTCGCAAAGGTATGTAGACAAATAAAGCAAATACTTTCAGGGCTGCTTGGTGAATATTCTTATAGTTGTCTGGGTCTACCAGGCTCCAGAAATGTTGTGAATGTTGTGAATGTTGTTGCGATAGTAGCTGGACATTATTCTGGAGATTTAACCTCCATCTCCATCTCTACAGGATTGACACTGAACAGTTCAGCTATCTGCTCTCAGTGTTTCCCCTAGGTTTGCTGCCATGGGGGGGTGGCATGGACTGTGGCATGGAACCCCCCCCTCGGTGATGATAACTCAGCATTAAGGGTTGGATTGGGGGTAAGACCCTGCGACATACCAGCGTTATGTCCAGATGGTGTACTTGTACATCAAGCCGCCTCACGCTACAGAAACAGGAGAATCCTGCCCTATTAGGCTCGAGAACCATCGGTTCACAAGGCTACTTATGTGGTCTTGACTACCTGTCCACTTTCTCACCTGGTTCTTGCTCTCTCTCTGGTGTGCCGACACCATCCTGCTCTCTCTCCTTCTCTCCCTCTCTATCCTCCTCTCTCCCTCTTTTGCTGTCATTAGTAAATGATCATTTAAATCATTATAATCTACTCAATGAGTTTATTACACAATGTCAATAGTTCCACCTGTTGTGAAAGGGATTATGATGTCCCTCAACCAGTTTGACAGTGTCTGGGTGTCTTTTGATCATATCAACCTGAATTGATTTAAATCGACTTTACCTGAGTCTAATCAGAGCTGTCGGCACATTCTACAAATGGACAGTTATTTATTTTGAATAGCAGAAGTCTGAACAGCAACAGTACAGGTATTTGACAGGCGGGGAAGGGACGGAACCAGAGGTGAGAGAGGAGTGGATGATGGCTGTTATCAGGGGTAGAAGAGAGCCATGCAAGAATCAGCTGGGTAAGTTTTAGCTAACGTTGTTAGCCAACTGGCTAACGTTATATTGTTAGGGTCGTAATGTTTATGTTAGCTTTACTGTTACATGTTGGAAAACAACGTCTCATGGACAGGGCTGTACATGCTATGAGCGTTTGTGCTATTAATTTATTTGCCCTGTGGCACGCGTGTGACAGACAGAGGCGCTTGTATGTAACGTTACGTAGCAGGGGTTTTCCATGTTGAAGCCAGGAGAACGCGAGATGAAATGAAGTGAGGGGTGGTCGCTATTAAAATACCAGGTAGTCATGGTGGATGATCATGAATGATGCTTGATACGTGAATGCTATTTCAATTATGTTGAGTCCACCAGCGAGCTGTCTGTAAGATAAACAGCGCCAAGCGTAGCCTACTAACGTGAGCTGTCTGTAGTCTAGCCAGCAATGCTAGCTAGCCAATCAACTAGCTCTGTGAGCAGCTGTAGCTTGGCGTAACGTTAGGTTAGATAGCTAGTTAAGCCGGATTTATGCTTCTGCGTCGCCATTTACGCGCAGCGAAAAGCCACACGACTAACCCCAAAAAAAAATCGACAGATTAGTCGACTACCAAAATAATCGTTAGTTGCAGCCCTACGGGTCGGGTGAGTCGGGTGTGTGGGGTCCCTCGGGGGAGGGAGGTGGGGGAGCCACGGCTTTGCACTGGTGGGCAAACTGGATAGTAGTCGCTCTACAACTAGAGGGCTGCAGGGGAATATTTTCCCGGATGCACAGAGAACAGGTTTTTTTACCCCTGCTTCCTACCGACACTGGAACCTGGACACTGAACACTGAACACTGAACATTACACTACACTGGACAATACACTGAACACTGAGCACTTTAGTTAGTTTAATGTTGGTTGTTGTTGAATGTAATGTCTTAAATGTCTGATTGTTTGATGATTGATTAATTGATTGTATACATGGTGTTGCGTTTTTATAAAAACCAATAAAAAACACCTTAAATAAGTTGTGACACTAATTCACTCGAAATAAAGAACATTACAAAGAAAACAAAACTTTAATTCCAGGACTTTCAAGGGCCCTCTCCCTGCTGGGGCCCTGGGTAGTCAGGTCCACTTTTCCCCCAACTAGTGCGCCACACCATCTCTCAACCCCGGGTCACGTGTGCTACAGTCTAGCCATTGCAATGACAGTGAGTGTTCCATAGCTCAGTGGGTGAAGAGGGATGGATGGGGACAGGGCTGGACTATAGTATTGTATAACACTGTCAAGACCAGTATAGTATTGTATAACACTGTTATGACCAGTATAGTATTGTATAACACTGTTAAGACCAGTATAGTATTGTATAACACAGTTAAGACCAGTATAGTATTGTATAGCACTGTCAAGACCAGTATAGACACAAACGGTGGCACTTTTTGTCAAGTCATATTCGAAGGTATTTGACAGAAATGACATGAAAGATTTCACCTCGTCTAGAACTTTCCTTTTTGCTGCATCAGCGGGACCAGCTTTGTCTGCTGCCTATCAAAATCAAAAAATATTTTTTGTCGTTTAAAAACAAACAAAAACGGAATGGTTAAAACCCTTAACTCTTTGACTGCCAGCCATGTTCAGAGCGGAGAGCTCCACACTGCCAGACTTTTGTGGCATTTTCGCTGAACTTTGAAGACCCACCAAATATTGACTTTTCGGACTACATAAACATTGAACATATCTACCAAAACTTTAGACTCTCTTCTTTCATCAGAAAAAAGAAAGTTTGTTTCTAGCCTCTTTGAGTGTTTAGAAATCGGCCGTAGAACATAGGGTGGTTTCAGCAAAAACACCTGATTTTGACCAATAAACAGAGAAAACGAGCTTTTTCTGCAGAACTTTTTTTTTTTTTTTTAATGCACTTTTTCACTATCATCCGACTCTGAACTGTTTGAAGAGTCGCGCGATGGCCGCGATGCTCCGCAATGCTCCGCGCCGCAATGCTCCGCGCCGCGTTTGGCACATACCCTGATCCGTTTCGCCATTACTACAACCCACAGCAAGCCACTTGCTTCTCCAGGCTTTTATCGAACTACTGCCAACCATCTGGGACCGAAATACATTACACCCAAGTCTGAAATTCACTCGCTAGGTGTAGAACATGTCAATAACGCGATCCCCGCGAAAAGAAAAAAAAAATCTATAAGACGCCAATTGGCGTCTTTGGCAGTCAACGTTACTATTCTATAAGACGCCAATTGGCGTCTTTGGCAGTCAATGTTAATATGTAATAACCAACGTGATACAAGACAGTCATAAATAAAGTATTTATTTTAAATATCATTTTTTATTTTCATAAAAAAATATGTCCTCGGCGGGCCACTTGTAGATGGCCTCTGATTGGCCGCCACTGATGTGTGACATCTCCTACAATGTATTATGACGTATTAGAGTGTACCACTATGAAACCACGGTGCGTCTTGTCATCAATCACAACTTGGTAGACATCTCATATCATATGTCACGTTGTATAATAAAACAACAAGAAGATTGAGAAGATTGAGAAGATTGAGAGTCAAAAGAAACCAAGAGTCAAAGAAACCAAGAAACGGTAAGAATACCTATTTGAAAGCACTGTCAAGAGTAATAAGCCTATTCATTGTTGGAATAATGGAATTAGTATTTGTCCAAATTTAGACAAAATACAACATTATTTAGTACTGGGGACGGAAAAGGCACCATATTTAAAAATGACCCATATGTCATGTGCAATTGGTAAGCTCACCAACAGTAGCCTAAATTATATTAAGTGGGTGCAATGTATTGTGTAAGAATAACACTATTTACAGCGCTGTCAATTTCAGATTACATTTAATTGTCATTGGCAGTACAAGTACAGTGACAACAAAATGCATTTGGCATCCAGACAGATTTTTTCAGATCACAGACATGATTTCACCTCGTCTAGAACTTTCCTTTTTGCCTGCATCAGCGGGACCAGCTTTGTCTGCTGCCTATCAAAATCAAAAAATATTTTTTATCGTTTAAAAACAAACAAAAACGGAATGGTTAAAACCCTTAATATGTAATAACCAACGTGATACAAGACAGTCATAAATAAAGTATTTATTTTAAATATAATTTTTTATTTTCATTAAAAAATATTAAAAATCCTCGGCGGTAGATGGTCTAATCTGATTGGCCGCCACTGATATGTGACATCTCGCACAATGTATTATGACGTATTAGAGTGTTCCACTATGAAACCACGGTGCGTCTTGTCATCAATCACAACTTGGCAGACATCTCATATGTCACGTTGTATAATAAAACAAGGAGAAGATTGAGACTCAAAGAAAGCAAGAAGAAACGGTAAGAATACCTATTTGAAAGCACTGTCAAGAGTAATACGCCTATTCATAGTTTGCAGTCACGTGACTGGCGCAGAGCCCTGGCGACCTGTCATTTTCCCACCTGTTTCAAGCAACGATTAATTAGATCACCTCTCAAAAGAAGAAAAACAAAGATATGTCAACAAACTACACATTTTGGACACTTGCGATCCATATAGAGACCCGCCGCAGTATTTCAATCAGTAAAAACAGCGAAGTCGCTGCCAGAGATGCAGTTCGGTGATGTTTACATGCTAATGTTAGCTAGCTAGCTAAAGCACCTACACAACCAACTCCAAGCTGGTAGCGTCCACAAAAACAAACCATGTCAGAACGATTATGCAAAGATAATGACTAAAAATAGAATAATTAGTCAAAGTCAAAGTCAAAGTCAGCTTTATTGTCAATCCAATATATGTACAGACACAAGATTAAAAAATAACTATCTATACAAAAAAGATCAGATAAAAGATTTGAAATGTGCGGTACAATGTACAGGGGTGTGATACAATATGAACAATGACAATAGTGCAATAGTGGTAATTGGCTCAGTATAATAGAGTAAAGTGGCTAAAGTACGTAAATAATTAAAATAATCAGTGTTTACCTGAGCTTATCTTTGAAATGTTCAGAGCTGCAGAGACGTGTGTACTTTGATGGTTTGCCCTCCACAGGGACTGAGACACGTCTAATTAAGGGACTGAGACACGTCAAATCCACAATCTTCTCTCTGGGTTTTCTTTTTCTGAGGGAATTCTGTAGAAGCACAACCCAGGGTCGTCTCCTCGTCGGTTAGTGCACCCGATTGCATAGCAACTATCCAGCATTTTGTCAAACAACTAATTACTTGGTAAAAACCTGATAAAATAGCTGGCAGGCAGCGGAAGAAAGATTTGTTTCGCCAGGTGGGCGTTCCCCTTATGCCGTGATGACACGTGCAAACTAGCACGGTCAAGTGTCATCAGGGATGCCAGATGGGATTGTCAATTTCCAGCCTAAAACCCGCCCAAATGCTTTTCTTCCAGCCCCATCTGGCAATACTGAGTGTAATAGGCCTATATAGCACTGTCAAGAAGAGTAGTATACTATAGCACATATAACACTTAACCCCTGGGGTTGGGTCAGATCGTTTGATGTATCTCTGATTTCCATTATACTGTGTGTCCTGTCAAAGGGCTGTACAGCCAGGCCCCATCCTAACATGAACAGAACAAGCCTGTACACCCAGGTCTTATCCTAACATGAACAGAACAAGCCTGTACACCCAGGTCTTATCCTAACGTGAACAGAACAAGCCTGTACACCCAGGTCTTATACAAAGGCCCATAAAACAAGACTCCAGCCAGCCCAAAATAAACTGGTTAGGCTTCTGCTAGGCCTCAACCCTAGGACACATCTAACCGCTGCTCATTTTTTGAGCCTTGATTGGCTACGAGTAGTTGACAGAGTGCAGCAGCTTGCACTGGGCCTGGTCTTCAAGATACGCTACACCACAAAGACACCCAAGTACCTGTCAACATACTTCCAAAAAGTGAACAATGTCCACACATACAACACCAGAGGAAGCTCCACGAACCACGTTCAACCGCGTTGCACCACAAACAAGGGGTTAAACTCGTTTGCAAACTATGCAGTAAAAATGTGGAACGCCCTTCCTATAATCTTAAAGGAGTGCAAAACACTGCCCACCTTCAAAACCACTCTCAAAAAACATTTACAGGAGGCTGCAATCCGTAACTGGACCCTCTAAATCAAAAATCAGATTAAAAGACCCGAACTACCCACTGTACATACTTTGTGTTTTGTCCCCCGCCCCCACCTGTGGTGTATGTCCCCACCTGTCCTACCCGCTGTACATACCTTATGTTTTGTTGTATTGTTCTTCCCATGATGGATGTATGTTTATCTTGTAGATAGTAATAGTTATTTGTCTGTATTATCTTGTAGATAGTACTAGTTTTTTTGTCTGTCTTACATGTAACGATGAATTGAGAATCAAGGACCCCAATTGAAATAAGCCAGTGGCTTTCTTGGGTTTTTATCCTGTTAGTTGACCGTGTATGTAATATGTACTTTCATGTACCTACTTCTGCAAATCTTCTAATAAAGTTTTCAATCAATCAATCAATTATCCTAACATGAACAGAACAAGCCTGTATACCCAGGTCTTATCCTAACATGAACAGAACAAGCCTGTACACCCAGGCCCCATCCTAACATGAACAGAACAAGTCTGTACACCCAGGCCCCATCCTAACATGAACAGAACAAGTCTGTACACCCAGGTCTTATCCTAACATGAACAGAACAAGCCTGTACACCCAGGTCTTATCCTAACATGAACAGAACAAGCCTGTACACCCAGGTCTTATCCTAACATGAACAGAACAAGCCTTTTGCTGTCGCCTTCTGACTGATTGTCATTTTAATCCGTTTTTATGTGATCCCGTCTGAAGCTACTTTGACTTCACGTAACAAGTTGACCAGAATGTGAGATCTGAACTCTGTTGTGTTGCAGATGTGTGGCATGAAGAGGGCCAAGAGAGCCAACAAGGCCTCCAAGAGCACTAAGAAGTGCGCCAAGAGCGCTAGGAAGAGCGCCAAGGGCCTTAAGAAGAGCTCCAACACTGATGCAGGTGAGAGGGTTTTCTGTTTACTTCTCCCTGTAAAAGTCCCTATGTTGACTATTTGAAGACTTGTTTGATGAGAAGAAAAAATGTCTTTCATTCCATTAAACATCCAATCACAGACAATGATAATGACTTGAACATCATTCCAATATCCACATGCTAACATTCATTATGAATGCAAGGCTGGGAAATGACTCCATCATGGTATGCTAGTGTGAATATTGTAACACAACCATTGATTGTCTTAATGTACTACAGACTATATGTCATAGGTGGCAATAAAACCCCAGAATCCTCTCTGTTTGGTTCTTTTAGCTCCTTCTGTGATGTCCTCCGCTTCCGGAACGAAGTGTGAGGACAGAGAAGCAGTAATGAAGCTGCTGGCGGAGGAAGGTGTGGTTGGTGCGTTAAACATCAACACAGCTGATCAGGCCTCCTTCCCCATCCTGATGACCTTCATGAAGGGTCTCAGTGATGAGTAAGTATTATGCGCTCTACTGTATCTATGCTCCTTATGTTTCTATACACACCCAATATTTTGCACCCTGCGCATAAACAGTACAACAAGTGTGAGCCAAGACCAAACAACTGAAAATGTTGACTTGTTTCTTCACCAGGCAGTGGACGGTGATCCACGACGGCATGAGAGACCCTGTAAGTGTATTTGATGTGTGTGACTTCAGAGTTAGCAGGCATACCATACCAGTCATTGTTTGTGTTGTGAATCAGTGAATCGAAATGATTACCTTCTTTAAGCTGAACACCGACTAATTCTTCACTCTCTTTTGAATGAACACAGATGACCAAGGCAAAGCTTGAGTTCACGGGTCGGAGGATTGTGAAAATAATCGCCAACATGGCCATAGAGGTCCTCCTCCCGACTCTTCAGCGGGTCATAGAGCTGAGTAAGGCCAGGGAGGCTGCAGTCTCTCAGAGTGGGTCAGGGCTCTCCTCCACCACCTCCCTGGAGGAAGGAGAGGCCCAGTCCCCCTGCCACTCAGACACTGAGTGGGAGACCAGCACATCAAGGTCTTCCTCTGCGAGGTATGCTATAATCACAGCCACGCCTCTATGACTACAATGATCATAACATCACAAATAATTTAAATCAGGGGGTAAACCCACACTAAGCTCTTTTTTTTTTTTTTTACTTTTTTTTTTTTTAGAACCAAATGTTTGTTGCACAGTTTAAGTGTTGGACTTTATCAATGCTGATAATACAATGATTTTTTGGGTGATGAAATGTTTTGGCCATAGACAAAATACCAACAATAATCAGAATGAGTAACAACGTACTGTAAAAAGTCAAATCCCTCTCCACTATATCAGAGTCTGATGTGAGCCACCAATGTGATAACTCTTATGCTTTTATCCCCCAGGGATTGATAAAGTTGCATTCGATTGAATTGAATGTCATATTTGTCTTTATTTTGAAGTTCCCAGACTTTGCGGCAGTGTGTGTCCGGAGGATCCCCCCCCCTGGATGATCCACTCCAGGTCCACTTTGGGATCACAGAGGACACCATCCTCCAATCACTGGGCTCCGTCTCCTCTGGCTCATTTGATCTGACCAGACCTGTGGTGAGAGACGTCCTGAAGCAGGTGAACTCTGACGTCTCCTTGATAATCTCCTTATCAAGGTCAGATAAGTCCACCCCCATAGTCTGCGACAGGGACACCACCATGTCCGCGGCTAGGAGGATGTTGCACGTGGTGTGCACCAAGCTCCGGGAGTTGGGGATCACCCAACCAGTGGTGCCAAAGGTCAAGGTCACGACCTCTAAGACCGACCTGGGGCCAGTGGCGGCAGAAGTCATGACTGCCATCGTTGAGACGGTGGAGTCCTGCAGCACAGCTGATCAGGGGGCAGCTGACATGCTCAGACAGTTGGCAGAGAAGATCAGCACGATCAGCTCTGTCTCTGATGAGGACGGATCCTCTGCTGGAGCGCCGCATAGACGTGTGTCCTCCTCTGGCAGTGTGGGACACCTCAGGAGTCTATTTCACTCCGAAGCCACCAAGGCCGTGAGTGCAATTCTGAGCCGGAATGGCTTATCTTATAGCTATCTTATCTTAGCTTATCTTATATCTATAGATATAAACATGGAGGAGGCCTCAGATATTGTTGATGAGTTTGTGGCAGACATAAGGTCTATCACTCACTCAGCTGGGTCTGGTGATTCAAAGGAGGAGTCTCTGCCTGTTGCCCTGACCCTAGTTCAGAGGCTTCAGAGAAGGCTGAGAGCGTTTTACGCGCGGCTGGTGTCTTTTAAAGGCACAAGCCAGAAGAGTAAACTGCCCTCAGACCAGGATAGATTCATCCATGGATCTACTCTGGTAAAAGCGGAGTCTTCTCGCAGTGAGCCTATGTTTCCATCCAACTCACTGGTTGGAGTAGAGCTGCGTAGAAGTCAGAGTGAATGCCCTCAACCGATGCTGGCTCTCCAGAGCCCTCCGGTGAGCCAGCTCGAACTCGACCGCACCACCAAAGAGGTTCTGAGCGTGATTCTCGTCTTTTATAAGACAGAAGACGAGAGGACAGCCTCCGCTGGACCAACGGCGTCTGATGAATCCCTCGCTGCCTGCGAGTTTGTGGAGGACGTGTTAACATGGTTATGGGAGTACTCCTCCTCCTCCTCATCAGAGAGTTTGTGCGTGTCTCCGAAGGCAGTCGTGAGCGAACTGTCCAAGGAGGACTTTCAGAGTCAAGCCACTGAGAAAGTAAGGGATGTTCTCATGAGATCAGAGAGATGCTCCCTCAGTTCTTCCCACCACTCTGGGTCAACTACCTCCTCCTCTCTGTCACCTGCCAGTGCTGACTCGTCAGCATTAGACCTCGTCGGCATGGTTGTGAACAGTGTGAAGAGCCTGTTTCAGGACGAGGAGTCCTCAGCTCTTCCCAGTGAGCTGAGACTGTGGTCTACAGCGCAGACCATCTGCAGAGATCTGAAGAGGAAGCTGAAGGAGTTCTTCACTCGGTGTGAGATGCATGCCTCTGAGCAGAGTGCATCGATGGCTGAGGCTAGAGACAGCATTAGCCAGATCCTGGTCGCCATTCAGGGTGACATGGAGGCACAGTCAGGGGAAATGGAGACCTCAGTGGAGCTACAGCAATGGCACAGTGCTGTAGGATCTCTGCTGGAGAATGTAGAGAGGGTGTGTAGTGAGGGTAGTCTCACATGTCAGCCTCCCACAGAGCTTCCAGCAGAAAGCAGTTTCCCCGTCGTCAGAAGCAGCTCTGACGAGTCTGTGCCGGAGGATTCCGTCGGTGACTCCAAACAGCGGATGGCCGACGTGGTGCAAGTCCTGATGGACCACATGGACCCAATGGTTCTTGAAGAGGTCACCTCTCTCGGAGCTGTCCTCACCAGACGGGAGGAGCTGCTGTCCCAGGGGGGGATCCGCATCCTGACCATCGCCCTTGTGGACAGACTCCAGGAGCTGATGTCACTCCACAGCAGTCTGCCAGTGGCCGTTGGGACCAGTGTGTCGGACAGTGTTTTGTACAAACGGCCACCGGCAGAGAAGCGTGCGATGGTGTGCAGTGAGGTGGTCTCCGCCTTTGTGGAGGAGTCGGTGAAGCGTTTGCTTCTTCAACTGATCGTCCCTCCCTCATCATGGAGCATGGAGGTGGAAGCTTCCAACAGCAACGCCCCGACCAGAGACTCCAGCCACAAGAGCCTGCTGTCCACCAGCTCTTCAGAGATCTACAACGACACAGTGGATCTGTTCTCCAGGGCCCTGGTCAACCAGGTCAACCAGGTGATGGCCCTATCAATGGGATCCGACACCTCCACAGCCTCGGTCACACAGACTCAGAGGGATGCTAGTGGGAAGAAGAAGAAAGGGAAATTCAGCAAATTCCTTTCAATGATGAAGCGCAAGGTCAAGGTAAAACAGAAATATACAGTGAATTTATAAGAGAGCCACATTCCACATAATTTCACATTAAGGAAATTTAAAGTCTTACCAGTTTATCATAAGACAGCAGACAAGCTATGCATTGTTGTTGTAGGAATAATGGGATTTTAAGAGATATGTTCTGTCATTGATTCTTCTTCTGTAACAACTGATATAGTGCAAGAGGTCCAGCCTCCAGCCTCCAGCCCCAGGACCGGAGGACATAAAGGTTGGTCTCCAGCCTCCAGCTCCAGAACAGGAGGATATAAAGGTAGGTGTCCAGCTTCCAGCCCCAGGACAGGAGGGCATCGAGGTTGCCCACGACGATGGACACAGCAGAGGTAAGTCAACATGTAGAACACATAGACCAAGGACATACTAACCAAATTAATGAAGTATTCTATTCTGTAGCTATAGGCCTGGTGAAGCTCATATGAACTCTCTCTCCTCTCTCTAGCGGCCAGCCCAGTGACAGCTGAGACAACGCCTTGTGAGGAGAGCGGAGCTTCAAAGAAACAGAAGAGTTCCCTCCTCCAGAGGATGCGCACATCTGTGAAGAGCCTTGGGCTGCTGAGCTGCTCTCCAGGCAGACGGTCTCCGTCCAACGAGACCCTGTAACCATCTTCACAAAGATGGACCCACAGAGGTAAGTCAACACATAGAACACATAGACCAAGGACATACTAACTAAACTAATAAAGTATTCTATTCTGTAGCTATAGGCCTGGTGAAGCTCATATGAACTCTCTCTCCTGTCTCTAGCGCCCGGCACAGTGGCGGCTGTGACGACTCCTCCAGAGGACGCACACAACTGCAAACAGCCTTGGCCGGAGCTGCTGTCCACCGTGAATAAAACATTATTTGGATTCCATTCCTTTTGCTTGTGCATTTTTCATATGTTATTAACTTGTTATGCTGAAGATTGTGTAACTATGTGGTCTTAAAAATGGTCTTTAAAATATCATAGCTAGAAGCAACTGCGATTACAGCAACAAATATAGTAGCTAAGCATGTTTACAGCTATGCCTGAGGCAATATCCCAATAGAAATGTAATCATAACAAGAATCATATACAAGAATCATAACAAGAATCATGTACAAGATATATAATGAATCATTAGAAATATACATGAGCTATAAATGGTAGGCCTACTGAAGAAAGATGGTCATCCATTCTCCCTCCCTCCCTGATAGTAAACAACAAAGTAATTACTATTAAAGTGATTATTACTATACATTTATTAACTTTAACTTTATGAAGCAGTTTAATTGGAGTTGTGTTAGCCACATAAAGAAAATACATATCTAGAACTGAATTATGAAGGTTACTATGGGGATTAGGTTAGAGAGAGAGAAGGAATGAGGATTGTGTTACAAGCAATATCCCCCTACCTGGTCGTACCCTTAAATGTCCACTAGATGACAGGCATGTATCAGCATAAAGCAGGGGTCTCCAACCTTTTTTAATCTGAGAGCTACTTTGAAAAAATGTAAGTGGCCGAGAGCTACTCATATCTTATTACTTACATTCATTCACATAATGTATTCTTTTGTCTTTTTGTCTGTTTAAAAAAACATTGTGCATGTGTGTAGTAAGTGTGTTGACTCATTCCTACACTTAGTGAGATGACTGTCACTGCATGGAGTCTATAACAGTTGTGTATGCTGGAGTGTATCCACTTAGGTTCACTCTTATAGAGTCATTTAAATGCTCATCTGTCAGTCTTGTTCTGAATGTAGATTTCATTACATTCATATCAGAAAAAGCTGATTCGCAAAGGTATGTAGACAAATAAAGCAAATACTTTCAGGGCTGCTTGGTGAATATTCTTATAGTTGTCTGGGTCTACCAGGCTCCAGAAATGTTGTGAATGTTGTGAATGTTGTTGCGATAGTAGCTGGACATTATTCTGGAGATTTAACCTCCATCTCCATCTCTACAGGATTGACACTGAACAGTTCAGCTATCTGCTCTCAGTGTTTCCCCTAGGTTTGCTGCCATGGGGGGGTGGCATGGACTGTGGCATGGAACCCCCCCCTCGGTGATGATAACTCAGCATTAAGGGTTGGATTGGGGGTAAGACCCTGCGACATACCAGCGTCATGTCCAGGGGGTGTACTTGTACATCAAGCCGCCTCACGCTACAGAAACAGGAGAATCCTGCCCTATGGGTCATTAGGCTCGAGAACCATCGGTTCACAAGGCTACTTATGTGGTCTTGACTACCTGTCCACTTTCTCACCTGGTTCTTGCTCTCTCTCTGGTGTGCCGACACCATCCTGCTCTCTCTCCTTCTCTCCCTCTCTATCCTCCTCTCTCCCTCTTTTGCTGTCATTAGTAAATGATCATTTAAATCATTATAATCTACTCAATGAGTTTATTACACAATGTCAATAGTTCCACCTGTTGTGAAAAGGATTATGATGTCCCTAAACCAGTTTGACAGTGACTGGGTGTCTTTTGATCATATCAACCTGAATTGATTTAAATCGACTTTACCTGAGTCTAATCAGAGCTGTCGGCACATTCTACAAATGGACAGTTATTTATTTTGAATAGCAGAAGTCTGAACAGCAACAGTACAGGTATTTGACAGGCAAAATTACTGTAGCCTAATATGTAGTCAGTATAGGCCTATGCTGAAGAGAGTTAGTCCCAGTGCCCACCTGTTCAGCATTCAATTGGCTACAATTGTCTCAAGACTCCAAGAGGCCAATTCCAGTAGATTATAGCATTTTATTGAGTTAATCCTGGGACAGTCATCTAAAATAAAACAACATTGGCATTATCTGATGGGACTTGCAAGATCTTTTAAGTGTGAGTGAGTGTGATGTGCTTTATTAGTTAGAGCTCCCACTTTGTAAACATACGTGGCATAGAGGGGTCTCAGCCCGAATGGCTGCGGCTAATCAGTTGGTGAATTCACTGCAGAACAACGCCACCTTTTGTTACACAAGGGAAGGTCCTCGGGACTAAACTAAGCACTAACGTTCGTTAATGAGGGAGCAGAGACATTAATCCAATTTAAAGATCAAGACCCCAACAGCTTGTCATGCCCCTTGCTGTCGTTCCCAGACTTGGACGATGTGGTGATGTCAGAGAGCCCCGGGTCCGCCTCTCTCATGTGCCCTGTGTTGTTAACGAACAGCGGCAGAGGGATCATGTTGATTTCCACAGCGGCTGTGGCAATGCCTGCGGCGTTGGAGGCCACACACTTGAACGCCCCACTGCCCTTCAGCGTGGTGATGAGGATATCCAGGGTGCCATCGTCATACAGGATGGTGCGGGAGTTGTTGTGCACCAGCTTGCCATCCGGGAAGCGCCAGTGGATGGCCGGGTCCGGGTCTCCCATGGCCACTTGAGGGTGACCCCCTGGCCCTCCATAACGTAGGGCTTGGTGACCACGTGCTTGGTGATCAGTGGGGGGTCACAGATGAACTCCTCCTCCTGAATGGACCAGAAGTACTTGTCCATCAGGTGGTCCGGGGAGGCGCAGGTCTCCAGGTCATCCTCCCGGGTCAGTCTACGGAGCCACAGAAGCTCGCAGTTGCAGTGGAGTGGGTTTCCCCCGAAGCTCACCGCCAGGGAGGAGGGGTTGGAGCCCGTGTCACCGGAGAGCACCTTGGCGAGCTGGAACAAGCTGGCAGCTTCTGCAGGCGGTTGGACGTCATGTCCAGACGCACCAGCTTGGTGAGCAGCGTGAAGGTCCCTGCCCCGATGTGGTCAATCAGGTTGTGGTCCAGTGTAAGTGTGTTGATGTTGGTCATCCTGCCTATTTCCTCCCACGGCAGGGTCCTCAGGTTGTTGTTGGACAGATCCAGGTCCTCAATGGTCGACACAAACTCATGGAAGGAGGTGGGGGCCACATGGTGGATCTGGTTGTTGCCCAGGATGAGGTGGCGCAGGTTGATCAAACCTTTGAAGTGGTCACTCTTGATGACACTCAGTCGGTTTCCATCCATGTGGAGTGCTCTGAGCGAACGCAGGCCCAAGAAGGCGTGGGGTGTGATCTGGCTGATGGTGTTGCGGGACAGGGTAAGGTGAACCAGGCTGGTCATGTTGAAGAAATCTTTTCTACGGATGACAGTGATGAAGTTGTCGGTGAGGTGCAGCTCCACGGTCTTGCGGTCGATTGTGGGGGGCACGAACAGCAGGCCGGTCTTGGTGCAGAGCACAGTCAGAGTAGGGGAGAGGTGCTGGCAGATGCAGCAGCCTGGGCAGTTGTAGCCTCTCACCAGTACCGCACACAGCAGCACACACAGAACCAACCGCTCCATGTTCTATCAGCTTCCAGATCCTGGAGCAGACACAGAGAAATGGTACAAAGTCATGTCAAAATCATATTTCATAAAGCAGGCACCAACCACGATTATTGAAACTGCCAGCAAGGCATCAATCACTAGATGATATGGAGCTTTGAAATTATGGGATTTGATGATGACTGGCATTATTGCAATGGTCTGTCATGACCTCCGGGCTTGGTATTATTCCAGTGAGGAAACACAGCACGGTTTGCCAAGTAAAAACAGGGTAAATATGCAGCCAGGCTCCATCAGTGCCGAACCCTGGAGTATAATATAAAAGGATTGCAGGGTCGTTTTAAATATTAAGCTAATATATAATATGGGTCACAATATTATTTACTGTGCTGGTGTTGTGCTGCCGCTGTGTTTAGGACTGTAAGACATGGATGCTGTCTCCGATGGGGGTGATCCCCCCATATATTATGGCATTTGTTGTGCTTTTGTACAGAAAACAACAAATGCCATAATATATGGGGGGATCACCCCCATCGGAGACAGCATGTTACGGCTGGGCCTTCACACACGCCCTCCCCCGCCCCACAGCTCGAGCACAGCGTGCTCTCCGCCGCAGCTGAGGCTTGTCCCCACTAATTAGATCTTCAGCCAAACCTGCACACCTGTCTCCACTCCAGGCGCTGCTCTGTAGCGACCCGGGCTGCCTCGTACTAGATGTTTGTTTGTTTGATCGTGTTTTTAGCAGTTTAACGCTGTGTGAGCCTGTATTCATACCTGCGTGGTAAGATGATGGTTTTAGCAAGACTTATTTTTATCGTCTGGGAGCTTATAAAACAATGTCGCTCCATACCGACGTGTCGGGAATCCACGCCGGCGTTCCTCCGCTATCCCCGTGACCTACTACTGCTGCTGCGCTCCACCGACACACCTGCTCCCCAGCTACCGAGGGAGGTGTGGGCTCGGCCTCCGGACCACCGCGGTCGCAGACTGAGGAGGAGGGGGAGACGCGGAGGGGTGAGGCAGCGAATGCGGAGAAGAGCGGACAGGCCACCTCTGCCTTCTATGGTCCTCTGCAACGCCCGTTCATTGAAGAACAAAGTCGACGAACTCCGATGCAACACCAGGGCCCAACACGAGTACCGGGACTCGTGTCTGCTTGTTTTCACCGAGACCTGGCTACAGGAAGACGTACCGGACTCGCTTGTCGACCTTGAGGGCTTCTCTCTTGTGTGCTCCGATCGGAACTCAAACTCCGGGAAGCGTATAGGAGGAGGAACCTGCGTCTTCATCAACCAGAAGTGGTGCTCCCAATTCACTACGAGAGAGTCTGTCTGCAACCCTGACATTGAGCTGGTATGTTTAAGCCTCAGGCCCTTTTATCTTCCTCGAGAGTTCGGGAATATTGTACTAGTATGTACAGTTTACATTCCACCGAGTGGTAATGCTGCTAAAGCAGCCAGCGCGATAGTTTGGTTTCACAGTACGGTATATTACTTGAAATATAAATGTTTGGATATGTAAACAGGTGATGTTCGATTACCCTACAGCAATGACATTGCAAAACATAATAATAAAAAACAATGTTCAGAAGATGTGGAGATGTTTCTAATGGAGAGAGTGATATGGGAGTAGTTTATAGGAGGAGTTTGTAATGGGAGAGGAGATTCCCGTTTGTTAGGGTTGATTTATTACGCCAATGATTCAACCTACTGTTCATTCATTAAAGTTTTATTGTTGTTTCATTCAACCTACTGTTCATTCATTAAAGTTGTATTGTTGTTTGAGTACTGTTTGAGTACTGTTTGGTTTTTGTTTGGCACTGGTTTGGGCTCTGCAGCACTTTGATGTTTATGTGTGCACAGACAATTGAACAGCTGGAGGTGAACACAGACAATTGAACAGCTGGAGGTGAACACAGACAATTGAACAGCTGGAGGTGAACACAGACAATTGAACAGCTGGAGGACATCTTCATACATTCTGTAACACATTCTGTTTATTTTACAGATAAACGGTTCAGTTATTTGTTGAGAGGTAGCAGTTTGATGTCTGTATTTGCTTAACCCTTGTGTGGTGTTCACTTTTTGGACCCTTTCGTACTCTTCGGGTCAAGTTGACCCGGGACATCATTGGGGTTTTGAAAGCACTTTTCCTGACACGGTGCTCCTAGTCCCAATGGTGACCCGTACAAGGGAGTATGCTCAGGGTGCAAGATAGCCCCAAAATAGCCCATAATATTAAAGAGCGCCTCCTGTGGGCACAAACAGGTACTGTACCCATTAATGCACAATAGGTACTGTGTTCACATTCAAAAGTGTATATTTTGTTCTGGTGGACCTAGGGGGCTGCCCTTTGGAGGGGCTGGAGCAGAGGGTGCCTAATTATAACCCTCAAAGTGTCAGACCCCTGGGAATAGGTGGGGCCGAACGGCAGCATGATGAGTAGAGGCGTTTTTACGCACATGATGCTCCTAACTTCCACTAAACAAAATCCACTATAATAAAGACTTGGTTGTCATAAATCATACTTATCTAGGAAAAATGTAAATGAAACAATGTTTTTATTGATGTTTATTATTTTGAACTTATATTCTCAATTGATTTTCAAAGCATTATAATCAAAGCTGTAAAAAATACAGGTGAGGAACAAGAATAATGCTACAAATGCTGAAACACAAAACATGTGGAAGGTACACTGTTTTAGTCACTGAAATAACACTTCAATTACAATTGTGTGTGCATGGGCATGTCTGTCTACACAACACATGAAGTACAGCATTTGACAGTATGTGTACCACAAATGTACTTTTTGCAGTTGCTGCATGTGGTCCCTGTCTTTGTGTCCTTTGAGGGTCCACACACCTCGCAGCGCTTCCTCTTTTTGCCATCGGCTGCAGTCTAGAATAATGAAAAGACTTAGTTCAGGATTTTTTTTTCCACCACGTCTCCTAATACTCTAAATCACTCACACACACACACACACACACATGCACACACAGACACACACACACACACACACACACACACACACACACACACACACACACACACACACACATATTTACATTTACATTGAAAATTTTGGCATTTAGCAGACGCCTTATTTCAAAGCGACTTACATTTACCAAAGCGATCAATACATTTGACTAAGCAAGTGAATCAACACAGACACACACACACACAAACAACCGCAACAGGACACTTACCTCAGGCACTGGAGATTGTGGTTGTGTGGGTTGTGCAGGTGGAGCATCTGTAATCCTCCTCACTATGGCTAGAGAAGTTGGGGTCCTGGGCATATGTTGTCTCCTTTGGATATGCGGTGTCACCAGTGCCATACCTAGCTCCTCAAGGAAAAGACGTCGTCTTTGGAGCTTCCTTTGGTTCCAGTCTGGGTTGACTGCCATCCAGATTGAAAATGCATTGTAGGCTGAAACATCCAGGATGTTGAAGAAGATCACGAGAGGCCACCGTAGAGTTCTTCTTTGGCAGCTGTAGCATGCCAGCAGCTTGTCCAGGTTGTCTACTCCACCTTTGGTGGCGTTGTAGTCAAGTATGACCTCTGGCTTACGGTCCTCCCGGCCACTGATTCTTCCATCCCTATGTAGAGTGCTCATGAGCATCACATTCTTGCCCTTTTTTGGTATGTAAGACACCAGGGTAGTGTTGGCTGTAAACACAAAGTTGGAGGAATGGACTGGCCTGTTCTTCACATTTAGAAACTGGGGTGGGAGCTCTGTCTTGTTTTTTCGGACTGTTCCAACCATTGTCACCTTTCGTTTGAGAAGTTCCTGTCCCAGGCTGTAGGATGTAAAGAAATTATCACAGGTGATGTTATGGCCACTGAGGCCCTGTGACATATCCAACACCACCTGTGTCCCCTGGTTTCTTTCAGGGGCTCCTCCCTCTGGCTTCCCTGTATAAATTTGCATGTTCCATGCATACGATGAAACGGCATCACAGGCAACCCAGATTTTTATTCCGTACCTTGCTGGTTTGGAGGGCATATACTGCCTGAAGGGGCAACGACCTCTAAACCCCACAAGCCGTTCATCCACGGTTAGATTGGGCCCAGGGTTGTAAAGAAGTGGAAGCCGGTCCACCCACTTGTCCCACACCGTGCGGATTGCAGCCAACTTGTCCCTACGCCGTCTAACAGGTCTTGATTCCCGGTCATCAAAACTGATGACCCTCGAGTAGATATGGAAGCTCTTCAGAGACATTGTGGCTCTAAAAATTGCTCTCCCTGTCTCCACATCCCACAGACTTTCAGTCGACTCCCCTCTTGACCTATAGACACCTGCTAGGATGAGGATCCCAAAATAGGCCTGTAAGTGTGTGTTGTCCATTTCTTTCCACTCCTCCCCGAAAACACGTCTCCCCTCAAGGTTGGTCATATCAAGAATTATTTTCTGAATTGAATCAGTAATCAGCAGCTCAAAGGATGACTTGATATCGTCAACATGAGTCACTGCCAATCGTGTGGGCCCTGGTACCATCCTTATAATGTTAGCAGCTGAGCGGGGGGGCTCTCTCATTGGGGATGAAGACCATTCAATTTGGCCATTCTTGGACAAATATGTGTGGGCTCCTGCAGTGGCTGGCTGTGGGACTCCTGCAGTGGCTGGCTGTGGGGCTCCTGCAGTGGCTGGCTGTGGGGCTCCTGCAGTGGCTGGCTGCGGGGCTCTTCCAGTGGCTGGCTGTGGGGCTCTTCCAGTGGCTGGCTGTGGGGCTCTTCCAGTGGCTGGCAGTGGGGCTCTTCCAGTGGCTGGCTGTGGGGCTCTTCCAGTGGCTGGCTGTGGGGCTCTTCCAGTGGCTGGCTGCGGGGCTCTTCCAGTGGCTGGCTGCGGGGCTCTTCCAGTGGCTGGCTGTGGGGCTCCTGCAGTGGCTGGCTGTGGGGCTCCTGCAGTGGCTGGCTGTGGGGCTCTTCCAGTGGCTGGCTGTGGGGCTCTTCCAGTGGCTGGCTGTGGGGATCCTTCTGCTGCATGCTCAGAGTGAAACTCATCTCCAAATTCACTTTCAGAATCAGAATACTCTGAATTAATTTCTACATTATCCTCATCTGAAACATCCTCCCCCCCTTCAACTTCACTATGTTGCTCACTCTCTTCAAATAGTATCTCCACGGCCCTCTGAACACTGAATCTTTTCTTCATGTTGCTGGTGGAGGATTGTAGTTGAAATGACCTATACACTGGGATGGAGAGCTATTTCTCTCTTTTATCCCTCCCATGATGTGCAGGTGCAGTACAATGTTATTATACATTTTTTTTTACAAAGCTGGGGAACAACATTGCAATTCAAAGGGTAAAAAGTGCGAGAGCAGACAGCTTCTCGGCGCGGGAAAGCCAGAGCAGACGGCTTCTTGTGCAGGTGTGAGGAGTCCAGTACAATATTATTCTTTATTATTATTATACAATGTTGCATTTCAAAGGGTAAAGAGTGCGAGAGCAGACGGCTTCTCGGCACGGAAAAGACAGAGCAGAGGTGTGTGAGTGAGTGAGTGAGTGAGTGAGTGTCAGTGTGAGTGTGTGTATGTTTCTGTGTCTCTGTGTATCCGGGTCAAAATGACCCGAACACCTTATGAAGGACATAAATGTGTTGGGGTATTGTAGGATGTGTAAAAAAAAAAATAATAATTGTTTTTTGTTTTTCATATAAAATGAGCCAAGGCCATGGAGTTTCAGATTGATAAAATGTATTCTTGTACCATTTCTCTTTAAGTAAAAATTGAAAACGGGTCAGGTTGACCCGAACACCACACAAGGGTTAAGCACAACAAGGGTACTTTCTGAACAATGATCAACACTTGACCTTGTGAATACCATTTACTGTTTGAATTGGAATTGAATTGTGAATTCTAAGTTGGGACAGATACAATATAGAAGTTCTAACCTATTTATACCTCTAAGTGCATAAAAATGACACCTAGGAGAAGTGTGTGTAGTTGCATGTATCAAGCACCCACAATATTCGAGAGAAAAAAGAGAAAAAGAAAGCTTGGTACTTTCCCTTTTATTTATGTTAGTTCTTGTTTGTTTGATTGAAGGTCTAGATCCCTAGCTCTCCTCAAACTTGACTTGAATCGAGTTCACTTGATTTAGGTTTTCATCTTCTGTTGTGGTTCTGGCCTTTCTGAAGTGGCAAACAGCTGTCTCCTCTTTTTTGAGTTTCAGCAATCTCATTACTTTTCTGAAAGTCATATCAGTTTCTTTTTCGCTGTCATTGTTTCCTTTTTTGATGCAGCGGACCTACATCTTATAAAGGTGTATGTTTTTTGTATTGTGTTTGCCATTAGAAAACAGTTGACATGTTTTGTCTTGCATTTTTTGTAATAAACCTTTGATGAAAAAAAAAAAAAAAAAACATGACCCTGACTCAGAGTGCCCCCCTCCCGCTGACAACAACACACAAATAGTTCTGAGGTCAAGTTTAAACCTGAGCTCCGTGTCACAGACCTGTTCTTTGGGTGGCAAGAGTATGTCTCTTTCCATGACCATTCTGTCACCTGACCTCCAAGCCCCTTTTACAGCGTACAGCAATGGCAGGCCCTCCCAGACCCCTCTCACCTCTGCAACCCTGGATCCAGTCCAGGTGGTACTACTATGCTCCCTGCCACTTTGCGGAAAGCTGGGGAACCACAGCTGCAGGAACCCAGCCCGATTTCCTCCAGCTCATCCTGTTCCCCTGTTGGGGAGGCGGATAAGCCTCTTGAACACCCCTTGGATGCCCGGCCTGGATGACAGGCCTACAAGTAACCCCAAACACGTTGTGCAATAACCTGTAACTAGTTATGAAGTTAAGTTAGATTGATGATTAAAGATGATTGATGATCTTAGATTGATGATTTAATCATGAGTCTGAGTCTGTTGGTTGGATAAAGTTTGTATTAGTAAATGATCACTGATCACTGTTGGTGAGTGAAGCAGGAGCTGGTTGTTGATAGTTCTAGTTGAGTATTTAGCGAAAAGCAAGCTGACGCAACAGAACTGTCAGTTCTGACAGCTAGCATCTCTCTATCATAAGACACTGACAGTGACAGCTAGCATATCTCTATCATAAGACACTGACAGCTAGCATCTCTCTATCATAAGATACTGACAGTGACAGCTAATTACAGAAAAGGTAAATGACATTTCTGTCATGGCTTCCGCATTTTGGTCTATGAGAGAGTCGGAATCATGTGCTACCAAGCGGACCAATCACAGAGCTTACGGTTGCGTAGAAACTGACGCGTTCTTACATTTTTGGAGATGTGCACGTCAACCTACGCCGTAGGCAAGGCGGGCCCACGCGGGACTACGCAAGGCTACGGCGTTGATTTTACGCAGAAGTCTAAATCGGCCTTTAGCGGAGAAGTTTCTGAAGTTAGTTCTGAAGGGAGTGATATTGATGATGAGCTGCAACGTTTGCAGAAAAAGCGCTATACAAATAAAAGTTATTATTATTATTATTATGACAATGTTATAGCTGATTCGGATGATTTCGAAGTCTTTGAAACAGAATGGAAGACGGACAACTATTTTTAGTTTTGTCACCTCCAAACTTGTTGTATAGGTGTTCCCCTAGTTTAAGAATGCATTTCTCTTCTTTGATAATAGCTGACACTTCATCTAGATTCATGTCACTAACCAGGTCCCAAAGTTACTTCTTCACGCCACGCACACGCCACGCACTGGCTGTGCATTAGGGGTGCAACGGTTCAGTTGGTCCACGGTTCGGTATGAACCTCGGTTTTTGGGTCACGGTTTCGGTACGTGTTTTTGTGCCTAAGGAGAAAAAAAGGTACTATTTATTTACAAACTGTTACTTTACTTTATTTTGCTTATACTTATGGAACACATTCCAGAATATGACTGGTATATTGTATAATATAAACAAATATAAATGTATATAAACAAAAAATAACAAAAACACTTTCAAATGTGACACCAGCAAGTGTTTTGATAACATTACTTACTGAAACTGCAGATTGTCAGCTTTCAAATGACATGTCATACATTGAAATCCGAAAAAAGATGACGAAGTCCAATGTTGTTGGACCTCAGGCACATATAGAGTTAAACTCTGTCATGAAACCGGAGGCAAACGCTGCTAACAGCTAGCGGCTAACAAAGTACAGCGCTACGAATGTCTAAACTGGATTTTAATAACATCACAACATGCTGATAGAACATCAACATGCTAAAAACACATAACTACACATAATTATATGATCACACGGTCCTTGCTTTTGAACACGTCCTAAAACTAAAGTATATTTACAAGCCATGTAAACCGATAGCCTCCGGACAACAATAAAGGTCTTTGCACACCAATGCGTGCGTTTTCGCATGCATTGTTTTTTAATCCGTCATCCGAAAAAAACGTTACGCACCGAGACCTTGCACACCGATCCGATGCGTTTTTTTAGAGTCCATTGTGTTTTTTTACTTTGCGAACTTTCGCTATATGCAACATGGAGTCTTCAAGCAGTGAGGATGATTTTGTGCTCCTCTCACTTCTTGAAAATAGGAAAAGGAAATATTGGATCCACACCATCCTCAGAACTCGTCGGCAGCAAGGGGAGTTTCACCTGCTAATAAAAGATCTGAGGAATTATCCAGATCGTTTCCAGGTTTACCTCAGGATGTCGGTGGTCCAGTTTGATTCGCTGCTAGCAATACTGGAACCACACATCATAAAGAAGGCCACCAATTACCGCGATCCAATTGATCCAGAACAGCGACTGGCAGTATGTCTAAGGCAGGGGTCGGCAATTAGGTTTGGCCTCGGGCCAATTTTTTTTGAGCCACCAGATGGCGTGTCAAAACATAATCAAAGGCTAATTTAAGTAATTGATTGTTAAAAAATGAAATGTGTCACGTTCGAATGCTTTGACTTTTCTTTCGAAAAATGTGAAAACATTTCTGCGTTGTTGTAAATCAATGACTCATCGCTAGTCAACTAACACAGCTTGTTGTGTGAGCCTGCTAACAATGTGAAGTAGTGTTATAGTTAACTAGGTAGCAGTGGGGATTACTCACCCAATCCATTGCGTTGCTATTCTGGCTTGACTAGCGAGTTTGTGTTGTGATTCTCAAATTGAAACGTAGTTCCGTGTTTCAAAAGAAAAGTCATTTTGATCATCCGATCGTCACAAATGTTACTGGAACTCCGCGACGGACCGCCTTATAAGACATGCATTTGTGGGAGATGCAGAGAATTGATCAAGATAACTGTAAACAAGCTGTATAGGTGGCGTAATAAACTTAACTGTAAATGAGTTTTTTTCCCTTTCCATATTTTTGAATAATAAATGTGTGGACTGACGATGTAGCGGAGCCTAACTTATTCTAATATTTGTTTAACATACTTTTATTCTGATAATTATTCCCCGCTCCTCCCAGACGTACAACGTCACATTATTATTGGATTGGCAATATTGTACCCTACTTGAGTGAGAAGTTAGCTACACATTTAACCTGCTAGCTAGCAAGAGAAAAAGAAAAATGTCATCCAAAGGTCTAAAGAGGAAGGTTGACGGTGAAAACAGGGCATTTAAAGCGGAATGGACAGAGAACTATGCGTTCATCCTACCTGGTTTCATTAATGCAAAGCCGATGTGTCTTATCTGTAATGAAGTTGTGGCTGCTTGCAAAGACTATAATATTAAGCGGCACCACGAGACGAAGCATGGCACCTTCAAAGTGGCCTTTCCACCCAAGACAGAGGCACAACAGCGCAAGAGTGTCCTTTGCGCCAGACTCATTACGTTTGAATGGTTTACTGAGCTGGTGTTATTTTTTTCAAACCACACACCGCATGTTGGCTATTTCAGCACCACGCGTTGTCCACCTACTTATTGATTCACTATGAGGGGTTCAGCGTCAGTGCACCTCGCTGCCTGATTGCCTGTCCCTGTGTCATTCACTCTCAACATGGATAAAAGTACAATAAGCATTCTTTAGGTGGTGGTAGATTCTCTATTCGGACAGTATAGCCGCTATATGTGGGAATGTCGGTCCGATATTGTAAAAAAAAAAAGAAAAAAAAAAGAAAGAAGAAGCGGATTCTCAAAATAGTCTGCTGGGACAAATATTATTGGTGATGGGCCAGCAATGGCCCACGGGCCGCCTATTGCCGACCCCTGCTCTACAGGGACGTAGAGGGGACAGAGAGGTTTCAGTAGGGACAGAAGATAGGGAAAACATTTTGCCCCTGAGTGGGATAGAAACCTATACGCCACAGAGACCTTGTGTTGTGCCTTGTGCAAACCCATTGCTCAACCTTAGTGTTTGACTTAAAGGGTCACTCAGCTTTAAAGCAATTGGTTATAGTATAAATAACATTTAATTCTTTAAAAAAAACATACAGCACACAACCATTACAGCTCAATGAAAGCATGTGTGCATGTGTGTGTTCTGGATATGTTATCTGCAATATTTTCTGGGTGTGAGGTGGTCTATGATGCGCGGGCTGCAGTGGCTGATGTAGTGCAGGGCTGGATCCGAGTAGTTGAACGGCGGAGGGTTGTACTGGTCTTGGACGTACTCTGGCAGCAGGTTTGGAAGTCTGGACAGAAACAGAAGAACAGAGACATGAGAGACCTGGAACACCCACATCTGGCAGTAGAGACTTCAAATATCCATTAGACATACACGACATAATCCAAATAGGCCGTATATATAAGCTGAATACTAAGACTGGGTCCATATAACTAGGAACAATGGGACAATGTCCTTTCATTCAACCTACCTAATCCCACACTATCCCCCTGACCTCTGGAGCAGTACATCAGTACATAACAGGGTAGGGTTAATACTATGAGGGTTAATACTATGAGGGATTATGTTTCTCTCCAGCTCCAATGACACCTGTTTCAAATACATCTGCAGGCTGCAGCTCTGATAGAGCTGATCAACTTAGCTACATGGCCAAAGGACATGTACCAGATGTGCCTTGTACCCAGCACACATCATTTAAACTTGTTTAGCATGGTTATACACTGTTTATTTTTCTTTAAAAATAAACTGCGGTAATGGTACTCTTTCTGTAGTTATGATACTGTGTATTTGATTTTTTGATTTTTTTTTCTGAACATTTTCACTTTAGGTATAAGAAACTCACAAACAGATAGAGCTTCTTTACCAACATAACACAATAGTATACAAAAGAAGAGAGAAAGAAAAACATAAAACAAATGTGAGGTCATGGGATGGTCAAATTAAATCACTACAGAATTAGTCTCGAACCGTACTGTACAGGTTAGGATGATGTCCTTTACCAGTATTTATCGTCCACGACTCCTTGAAGCACTAAACTGGGCCATCCTTTCCCATTCACGAAGTCTCTGTAGCCATCGCTGGGGGGCAACACGGGGATATGAGACCCATCCACACAGCCAATAATTTGTGGGAGGAAGTGTGTCTGCTCAAATCGCTCTGCTATCACGCATGCTTCTTCAACAGAGAAGAGTACTTGAAGAAGAGTACTTGAATGAGCTGACTGCACCATGCCTTTGCAGAATATGTAGATGATTTTTTTCACGGTACATTTGTGGACTCCAAACTGGTTGGCAATAACACAATACTCAGCGCAACTTCCTAGCTTGTACACTACGATAGCCACACACATGGGAAGAGGCACTGGGGCACGTACTGTATTAACAGAATGAGACATGACCGGTTCCATCAACACGCACAGTCTGTTAAAAGAGGCTCTGGACATCCTGAAGTTTTCTCTCCAGTCTGCATCCGCGAACTCCTTTACAACGACACGTTCCCACCAGTCTTGGCTTCCTACCTTCATCCACAGTCTCCGGGGGGGCTCTGGCTGACGTGAACGGCATAACATGGAAGGCGATACACTCGTTTGTTCTCGCTCTTGTCTTCCAGTGTTGAGGATAAAGTGGATCAGCAGGAGTGTTGTAGTTAAATTGTGGTTCAAAAGCGCAAGCAGGAGAACACAATAACGAAGGACTATGTTGGAAACAAGCATTGTGGCTAGCTGTGGGTTAACGCCCGCTCAACGACCACAGCCAAGCTACCAACACTAACGTTACTATAGTAGCAACTATTGTCCCTCCCGCCGAATCGGATTATGCTAATAAACGGAATACACCAGTTGCTACAGCGCATGTAAACACCTTAATCGGAATATTTCAATTAGCCGATTATTGCAGCTTAATACAGGATTATGGTGTGCATGTAAACGCAGTCATTGTCTATTCAACAACTATTTCAGCAACTACCGTGGCTGCATGACCAGGGCAGCCCAGTGCAGCTCAACTGGGTTCAGCTCAGCTGGGCTCTGTCATGGGATAGGGTTTGGTTACAAGGAGGAGGTCAGAGGTCACTCACTCTCCTGTGATGGTCTTGTTGCAGGAGCAGCAGAAGCAGGCCAGGACGGTCAGGAGCAGCAGGAGGAGGAGAGGGATCCCGATACCCAGGACCAAGCCCAGGATCAGGGGCTTTTTGTCCTCACCAGAAAGGGCCTGAGATACACCAGTCCTGTTCACACCTTCCTGGCCTGGAGAGAGAGAGGACAGTGTGTAAACCTGGGCTTAAAAAAAACCTGGACACCAGACCTGGGTTCAAATACTATTTGAAATCATTTCAGACTCAAGAAAGTCATTTCAAATACATTTCATTGACAGATCTTTATGTCATACTGTGAATCATCAGATAACCTACAGTATATATACAGTCATGTGAAAAAGATAGGACACCTCATGAAAACCTTTGTCTTTTTCAACATATGGACATTTGATCTTCATTTTAACAATATTGAGAGATGGTAATATAACTAAACAAATAAAACAGATTTTCTTTTTAAAGTATATATATATATTATAGTAAAATGTAATTAATAGACATTTATTACTTAGAATGCCTACAATTAGAATCAAATGCACCACTTGCAAATGATTAGAACATTGTTAGAGAGGATTTTGGAGGAGATTGTCTTATTTAAACCTCAGACATTACATTTTAGTTTGGTTTGCTCTTGATTGTTGAAGTGTGTTGTAAGATCGGTGACATGGTGAGATCAAAAGAACTCTGAAGGCTTCATGAAGAAGTAAAGGTTGTAGATGCATATGAGTCTGGGAAGGGATTTAAAAAGATCTCCAAATCATTCCAGATCTCCATTCCATCGCCATTCCACTGTCTGGAAAATCATTTACAAGTGGAGAACATTTAAAACAATGACCTGAGGAGGGTCATCCTCATGCTAATTTCATCTAGGCTCGACTACTGCAACTCACTCTATGCTGGACTTCCTGATAAGACCATCTACCGCCTGCAGCTAGTCCAAAATGCCGCTGCCAGGCTGGTGTCAGGCACTAAAATGAGGGACCACATCTCCCCTGTCCTCATCTCCCTTCACTGGCTCCCAGTAAAGAAGAGAGTGAAGTTCAAGATCTGCACCTTTGTCTACAAAGCTCTCAACAGTCTCGCCCCACCCTACATCAAGGACCTCCTGGACCTGTCTTCCACCTCAAGGCCCAGGCTCAGGTCCGACGCCCAACTCAGCCTGAGGGTCCCCCGCACCAACCTCAAGAGGAAGGGTGACCGTGCCTTTGCGGTGATAGCACCGACCCTGTGGAACGCGCTCCCTTCCGCCATCAAGTCTGCCCCCACTCTGGACTCCTTTAGAGCCAAGTTAAAAACCCACCTCTTCGTCAATGATGTTCCCTAAGTCTACTCCCTATTTGTTGTAAATTGTATCCCTTGAGATGTTCGTTTAAGTAATCTGTGTCTGTTTGCTTTCTGTGTTCCTTGTCCTTGTCCTTGTCTTTATCTGTTCCTTTACCCGGGCTGCGCCCCGGGCCGATGTAAAAGTTGGATGGGGGGCGGATTATAAATAAAATTAACATTAACATTAACATTAACATTAACATGACAATGACCTAAAACAAGGTAAAGCCGAGATCATAATCCTGTTGAGATGCTGTAGGGGGATTTGAAACAGGCTGTGCATGCAAGACACCCCTCAAACATCACACAGCTGAAAACAATTTGCGTTGAGGAGTGGGAAAAACGTACCTGTCAGAGACTGGTAGACAGTTATAGTAATTGAGGTTATTTCAGCCAAAGGGGGCAATACCAGCTATTAGGGAAAATGGTGTCGAGAATCTTTGTTCATTATGTTCAAATAAAACATTTCCATTGTTTTGGGTTAAATTACATCACCTTTATCTATAGATATTGTTTGAAAGAAGATCAAATATTGATATGTCCATATTTCTTAAAAATGAACTAAATATTTCATGGGGTGTCTTAATTATTTCACCTGACTGTCTAGTACATAAATGGTAATAGTGGTGAGAAGGCCAGCCCTTTATGGCCTTGCTTCTATCTGCCAATTACCTGACAGCTGCAGCTGTTCATTATTTTATTTTATTTTAAAAATATTTTATTGATTTTTTTTTCTAGCTTGTAGGGGCAGGGCGGGCAAATTAATTGACATATTTAACATAGTAGGCATCAATGTGTAAATAAAAGCAAACAAACAGAAAAACAATGGCAATGTTGGCAGTAAGACTTTAAAATAGGGTAGTCCTACCCCCGCTCCCATCCTCACCTCCTCATCCAGTTACTTATCTGAAATAAGGCACAATGTCTAGGAAGAGGTAGATAAGATCATATGGAAATATGAATTGAATAAAACAAAACAAAATAGATAAATAAACATAAATAAATAAGTCTATTAAAAAATGAAAAGTAGGTATTTTCATGAAGTTGGAATGCACAGCATGGCATTCGTTTGAGTGTTATGGAAATATGTCAAAAAGGCGAAGCACACATTTCCAGTCCTATCTATTGTATGTAAGTATTTTTGGCCATCAGACCCACGTTTCCTACTTTTCAGTTATTACTGCATGTGTCTCTATCCTCACCTAGAATACATGACTGGGTCTCCTCCACGTCAGTGGTGCCATTGCACACACACCTGTAGCCCCCGTAGGTGTTGGCACAGAGAGCAGGCTGCACACACTCAGCCTCCTTTGAATCACACTCGTCCAGGTCTGCGTGTTGAGATGGTGGAGAGAGTGTTTGTGTTAGCTGGCAATTAGCAGATCATCATATAAAACCATCTCAATTCTTATGGCAGAATTAAACTCTATTGATTCTAATAATCATGATTATGATCATTTATTATACCATCACAAATATGATCATTATTCTCCACACAGTCTCAGACCTCCTTGTCGCCACCTATAGTTGAGCTGAGGTAGTACACTATAATGTACAGTGGTTTTACCTCCGACATCAGCAGCTTTGATGCCGTAGTATCCACTGACACGGGTGAGGTAGTCTCTGATGTACCAGTGTGGGGTGTCGCTGGACACGTTGATCCTGAACTCCTCCAGGCTGGCTCCAGGGCCCTTCACACTCGCGTTGTAGAACTTGTTTTGGAAGCCCAGAGCCAGAATCTCCACCAGCTGCAAATGATCCATCATATGATCTACTACATCAACAATACTCTCAAAACTCCTTCACTCACCATCTAAATCTTATCACAATCTTTAGTGTTTCTCATTAGCCAACATTAGCTTGGATGCATGTCTGTTACGTAATTACCATTTAACTGGCCCACAAACTTGAGGAAACATTTTCTTTTTTAAACGTGGTGTACGCTTCACTCAAAGTAACCAAGCTAGTTGACGGTCTGTTAGTCTGGTCTTTTAGTCTGGTCTGTTAGTCTGGTCTGTTAGTCTGGTCTGTTAGTCCTGTCTGTTAGTCTGGTCTGTTAGTCTGGTCTGTTAGTCTGGTCTGTTAGTCCTGTCTGTTAGTCTGGTCTGTTAGTCCTGTCTGTTAGTCTGGTCTGTTAGTCTGGTCTGTTAGTCTGGTCTGTTAGTCCTGTCTGTTAGTCTGGTCTGTTAGTCTGGTCTGTTAGTCTGTTCTGTTAGTCCTGTCTGTTAGTCTGGTCTGTTAGTCTGGTCTGTTAGTCCTGTCTGTTAGTCTGGTCTGTTAGTCTGGTCTGTTAGTCTGGTCTGTTAGTCTGGTCTGTTAGTCTGGTCTGTTAGTCTGGTCTGTTAGTCTGATCTGTGAGTCTGGTCTGTTAGTCCTGTCTGTTAGTCCTGTCTGTTAGTCCTGTCTGTTAGTCCTGTCTGTTAGTCCTGTCTGTTAGTCTGGTCTGTTAGTCCTGTCTGTTAGTCTGGTCTGTTAGTCCTGTCTGTTAGTCTGGTCTGTTAGTCTGGTCTGTTAGTCTGGTCTGTTAGTCTGGTCTGTTAGTCTGGTCTGTTAGTCCTGTCTGTTAGTCTGGTCTGTTAGTCCTGTCTGTTAGTCTGGTCTGTTAGTCTGGTCTGTTAGTCCTGTCTGTTAGTCCTGTCTGTTAGTCCTGTCTGTTAGTCTGGTCTGTTAGTCCTGTCTGTTAGTCCTGTCTGTTAGTCCTGTCTGTTAGTCTGGTCTGTTAGTCTGGTCTGTTAGTCCTGTCTGTTAGTCTGGTCTGTTAGTCCTGTCTGTTAGTCCTGTCTGTTAGTCCTGTCTGTTAGTCTGGTCTGTTAGTCCTGTCTGTTAGTCTGGTCTGTTAGTCCTGTCTGTTAGTCCTGTCTGTTAGTCCTGTCTGTTAGTCTGGTCTGTTAGTCTGGTCTGTTAGTCTGGTCTGTTAGTCTGGTATGTTAGTCTGGTCTGTTAGTCTGGTCTGTTAGTCTGGTCTGTTAGTCTGGTCTGTTAGTCCTGTCTGTTAGTCCTGTCTGTTAGTCTGGTCTGTTAGTCTGGTCTGTTAGTCTGGTCTGTTAGTCTGTTCTGTTAGTCTGGTCTGTTAGTCTGGTCTGTTAGTCTGGTCTGTTAGTCCTGTCTGTTAGTCTGGTCTGTTAGTCTGGTCTGTTAGTCTGGTCTGTTAGTCTGGTCTGTTAGTCTGGTCTGTTAGTCCTGTCTGTTAGTCCTGTCTGTTAGTCCTGTCTGTTAGTCCTGTCTGTTAGTCTGGTCTGTTAATCTGGTCTGTTAGTCCTGTCTGTTAGTCTGGTCTGTTAGTCTGGTATGTTAGTCTGGTCTGTTAGTCCTGTCTGTTAGTCCTGTCTGTTAGTCCTGTCTGTTAGTCTGGTCTGTTAGTCTGGTCTGTTAGTCCTGTCTGTTAGTCCTGTCTGTTAGTCCTGTCTGTTAGTCTGGTCTGTTAGTCTGGTCTGTTAGTCTGGTCTGTTAGTCTGGTCTGTTAGTCTGGTCTGTTAGTCCTGTCTGTTAGTCTGGTCTGTTAGTCCTGTCTGTTAGTCTGGTCTGTTAGTCTGGTCTGGTCTGTTAGTCTGGTCTGTTAGTCCTGTCTATTCTGTTCCCACTGCGCGTAACCAGGGCGCAACTTCCACAGATAGCGAACACACACTGACACATAAATGAATCCTCAGACGCTGGAGTAAAGTTTAGTTTTTTACTCAATCCTCAGAAACATGAGTGGTCGTTTGGTTATTTTGTAAAACTGTAAATAAACATAAGAGTACAATTACTGTAATGCTCAAAACTATACTGTTACACTTTCAACATCAACAGTATGTAGCCAACATATAATATCAATATAGCAATACAATTAGTTATACTTAAATAATATAAGCTATGTATTTATAAACATATACATTATACATTGTAGTTAAACAAGAAAAGAAAAGGCAACTTACAAGCAAAGCCTTTTCCAGGGCAAGAATGTAAACAAAGAGATTCTCCGGAGCTTTTTCTCTCAACTAGCTGTTGCACGAGCTATCACGTCTGAACAGTGTGCTCACGTCATGTGACTAATGTTCGTCATGTGACTAATCAAAACCGAAACTAAATAAAGGCAGTAACAAATGTAATGTCATAAAATGTCCACTAGATGTCTCTAAAATGAAAACCTAAGAAACCATGACACTCCCCGTCTGGTATGGAGGAAATACCACTAACTCAGGGATACTCAGTCCTTTGGCGACATGAGAAGCACTGTCTCAGATATTGGTCTCAAGAACGTTTTAGCCGTCCCATGTTTGGTGATCTTCACTTCGATTCTTCTGATCTTCCCGTCCTTGTCAGGGAATGTCTGGCTGACTAGTCCTAAGGGCCAGTCGTTGCGCTTAGCTTGAGCATCTTTGAGAAGGACCAAATCCCCTACTTTAAGGTTCGGACGTTCCTCTTGCCACTTGCTGCGACTCTGTAGTGTCGTGAGGTATTCATGTCTCCATCGGCTCCAGAAAGTATTTGCAAGGTGCTGAACCTGTTTCCACTGCTGTCTGTGGAGGTCCGTATCACTAAAATTTCCCGGAGGAGGAAGTGGAGTGCACATCTTCTGCGTAAGAAGCATAGCTGGTGTTAGAAGAAAAGGAGTCTGGATCCATTGAGATGGGGGTGAGAGGTCTGGCGTTGATTATGGCTGTAACCTCTGCCATCAGGGTGGAGAGAACTTCATGAGTCAGGCGAGAAGGGCAAGCCTTGAGCAGCATGGAGTCAAGTATGCGCCTTGATATCCCTATCATCCTTTCCCAGGAGCCTCCCATGTGGGATGAATGAGGTGGGTTGAAGACCCATGAGCAGCCCTCTTCTCCCGGGTACTTTCGAATGCTAGGCATGTTGGGGTCGGTCAGCAGAATGTTCAGCTCTCGGCATGCGCCTGTGAAATTTGTTCCACAATCTGATCTAATCTGTTTGGCAGGTCCTCTTAGACTAAAGAACCTGCGTAGCGCATTGATAAAGCATGATGTGTCCATTGACTCAATCAATTCGATGTGGACAGCGCGCATACTTAGACATGTGAAAAGAACAGCCCATCTTTTACTGTTTGCCTGTCCTCCTCTTGTGCGTCTTGTGCTTACATGCCAGGGGCCGAAGACGTCCAGTCCCACGTAGGTGAATGGGGGTTCAGTACTCAGGCGATCAACAGGTAGGTCGGCCATCCTCTGTTCCGTCACTCTGCCTCTGAGCTTCTTGCAGGTTACACAGTCGTGAAGGATGCCTTTGATCAGTCGTCTTGCTCCCATGATCCAGTACCCTGCAGTGCGGACAGCGCCTTCGGTAAAGACCCGGCCTTGGTGCATCACCCTTTGGTGATGGTGTTCCACAAGTAGCTTTGCGATGTGTTTCCGTCCCGGAATAACAAGAGGGTGTTTTTCCTTGTAGGCGAGATCTGAATGTCTGAGCCGTCCCCCTATTCTCAGGAGGCCTTCTTCGTCGCAATAGGGATTGAGTTTCTTCAGAGGACTACTTCTTGAGATGTCCTTTCCACTTGCTATGCACGCAAGTTCGTCCTTGTAAGCCTCTCCTTGCACGCATTTGATGATGATGAGTTCAGCTTTTGTCAGTTCTTCAGCTGTGCGAGGCTGCTTGCAGTGATGCCATGAACTGCAAGTTTGATCCTGATCTTTGCTGGTAGCCTTACAGGATTCCACAATGTGGATGAGTGAACTTGTTGCTCTCACAAGTCGCTTCCATGAGGAAAAACGCTCGAATCTGTGAGATCTAAGGTGTGTTCTGTCGTTGGGCAGGTTGGTGATGTGTGCCCGCACCTCTATGCCTGAGTCCGGGTTGATGAGGTCAAAGACTTCAGGTGATGATGGTTCCTCTACTTGTAGCAGAAACGTTGGTCCTCTAAGCCAGGTTGTCTCACCTAGCATAGCTGCAGGCACAGAACGTGTGCCAAGGTCAGCTGGGTTATGGCTTGTGGAGATGTAGTGCCACTGGGTTGGTTCAGAAGACCGCCGTATACGCTGCACTCTGTTGCTCACATATACATAGAACCTTCTTGTCTGGTTGCTAATGTATCCTAGGACAACTCGGCTATCTGTATAGAACTTGACAGCATCCAGAGCTATATCTAGCTCGCTTGTGACTAGCTCAGCGACTTCCACACCCAACACGGCAGCTCCCAACTCCAATCTTGGGATAGTGTGAGCCGACTGTGGAGTTAACTTAGCTTTTCCAAGGACAAATCCTACTTGACATTTTTGTTCAACATCAATTACTTGGAGATAGGCGACTGCTGCAATAGCCTTCACTGAAGCGTCTGAGAACACGTGTAGCTCCTTTCTTATGGCTGTTGAGATTGTAGAAGCAGAATAGGTTCTTGGGATCTCCAACTGCCTGAGGTCTTGAAGAGAGCTTCTCCAAGCGTTCCACTCATCTTCCCTTTCTGGAGGAAGAGGAGAGTCCCAGTCGGAGGCTTCGTTTGTGAGCTCTCGTAACAGGATCTTTCCCTGTATCGTAACTGGTGCAACGAATCCAAGTGGATCGAAGAGGCCGTTGACAGTAGCTAGAACACCCCTACGTGTGAAAGGCTTTGTGGATTCTGCTACTTGAAACGTGAAGACATCTTTCTTCAGATCCCAACTCACTCCAAGGCTCCGTTGAATAGGAGTGGGATCGACATCCAAGTTTAGGTCTTTGAGTCCCTTTGCTCGGTCCTCAGCAGAGAATGCTTCCATAACCTCCTGGCTGTTGGAAGCAACTTTGTGAAGTCGCAGGTTCGACACAGCAAGCATCTCCTGTGTCCGCTTCAGTAGGTCGATGGCTTCACGTGCTGTGGGCCTTGACAGGAGTCCGTCGTCAACGTAGAACTCTCTTTCGATGAACTGTTTGGCGTCAGACCCAAATTCTTCTTCACCATGAGCTGCAGCACGTCTGAGACCATAGATTGCCACCGCAGGAGAGGGACTGTTCCCGAATACGTGAACCTTCATGCGGTACTCACATATGTCGTTCCTAGGATCGTTGTCCTCGTACCACAGAAAGCGGAGAAAGTTCCTGTGGTCTTCTTTCACAACGAAGCTGTGAAACATTTGTTCTATGTCCACAGTGACAGCGATCGGTTCTCGTCTGAATCGCACCAGTACTCCTAAGAGGCTGTTATTTAAGTCCGGACCAGAAAGGAGAACATCGTTCAGTGACACACCTTTCCATTTTGCACTGGAATCGAAGACGACTCGAATCTGGCCTGGCTTCTGAGGGTGATAAACCCCGAAGATAGGTAAGTACCAACATTCTTGTCCGTTCTCCAATGTAGGAGCCAGCTCAGCATGATCACGGTCGAAGATGTTCTGCATGAACGCGATGAAGTGCCTCTTCATCTCGGGCCTTTTCTCCAGTGTGTTTTGAAGAGAGGTAAGTCGTGTGAGGGCCTGGCCTCGGCTGTGAGGGAGTTGCTGACGTGGTGTTCTGAATGGCAATGGTGCCACCCAGCTGTTGCAGTCATCCATATACATTTCTTTGTCCATGACCTTTAAGAACAGTCTGTCTTCAATAGAGAGTCCAATCTTGTTGTCATCCCCGGACGTGTTGAAGATGGTGCTCCCTAAGTTGCATTCCCGGATACTGTGGGTGCCTTGCGCTGGGGCAATCTGATGTGCTGGCTTCTGAACATATTGCTCCTTCACCTGGATCCTGTTCGGACATGGGCTGAAGAATGAAGGGCGTTGGTTCTCAAGCACATTGGTGCGGTAGCTTTGGATGTCTGAAGGCTTGTGGGCTGCCTCTAGGCAGACTTCTCCTATGATGACCCATCCCAGGTCGAGTCGTTGTGCGTAGGGGGCGTCATGTGGACCGTTCCGTTGCTCCCGCACTTTATGAACTCTAAGGATGTCTCGGCCTAGCAAGAGAAGGATCTGTGCTTTAGAATCCAAAGGTGGTATACCATATGCTATGGGTTTGAGGTGGGAATGATGCAACGCTGCTTCTGGCGTAGGTATCTCAGCTCTTTCGGTGGGAATGTTGTTACACTCTATTAGTGTAGGTAGTGTCACTGTTGTAGCTCCATCCACAGATTCCACCACAAAGCCTGTGGCTCTCCTTCCTGTCATCTGAGTTGTACCTGCACATGTACGAAGTGTGAATGCTGAATCTGACCCCTTGATGTGGAACATATCAAAGAATTCAGACCGTGCAAGCGACCTGTTGCTTTGGTCATCCAGCACAACGTATGCTCTGGTTGCTCTCTCTGGGTGTGCTTCTGGGAATATATTCACCAGGCAAATCTTCGAGCAAGATCTGCCTCTTCGACCCTCTCCACAGACTTCTGTGCAATTTGAGGTGACTGCAGATTGGTCTGATCCTCCTTCTCCCTCCCCGCCATCCTCAGATGGGGCTGAAGGCGGAGGTCCTGGATGAAGAGCCGTGGTGTGGCTGTTACTCTCACACTCCATGCACTTGATGGCTGTGGTGCAGTTCTTGGCTAGATGAGTAGTTGTGGAACAACATCTGAAGCAGACACCGTTGTCTTTGAGGAAGGCCTTGCGCTCCTCGAGGGGCTTGCTTCTGAAACCTCTGCAGCGTGTTAGGGGGTGTGGCTTCTTATGGAGAGGGCATAGTTTTTTTATGTCCACTGCTGTTCGGCCTGAACCGTCTCGTGTGTCTTTCTCGTGAGAGACATCTGTCTTATGTGCAGAGACCATGCTCTTACTTTGTCTCTTGAATGGCTGCTCTGACTTCATCTGGGCTGTGTTACTCATCGATAGCCTGAAGCTTGGGTCATTGCGAGCTCGTGCCTCTTTGGTGATGAACTCGCAGAAGAATGTGAATGGGGGAAAAACTACCTGTCGCTCAGCTTTGTATCTGGAACCCTGTGATATCCATTTCTCTTGGATGTTGTAGGGCAACTTGTCTACGATGGGCAAAATGCCGCGTGAAGTGTCCAGATAGCTCAAACCAGGCAGGTAACCTTCGAACATGGCTGCTTCCAACTCTTGGAGAAGGTCACTTAGCTCTCTCAGCTTCACAGGATCTTTATTGCTGATCTTTGGGAAGTTCTCCAGCCTGTCGAAGAGGGACTTTTCAATTACCTCTGGAGACCCGAAGCACTCTTCTAAGCGTTCCCAAGCTTTGCATAGACCTTGAGATGAATGACCTACATGTACTGCTCTTATTCGTTTCACGTGCTTTGCAGATTCACTCCCTAACCACTTAATCATGAGGTCCATCTCTTCATTAGCACTGAGTAGTAGTCCGTCAATGGCGTTCTTGAAGGACGACTTCCATGCCCAGTAATCTTCTGGGTGATCATCGAACTTGGTGAGACCGGAGGTTACGAGGTCTCTGCGTGCTAGGTACCGAGCCACATCACTGATGTCGCTTGTGTCACCGCTTCCTGTTGGTTTGTATGGTGAACCCTTGGGCCTGCTGGGTGTGGGCTGCTCTGATGAGGGCTGCCCTGATGTCTTTGGCCTACTAGGTCGCAGTGATGGAGAGCTGTGCTCATGCTTCACAGTGGAGGAGTGCTGTCTCTCGTATGAAACAGTCAGACGCTGTCTGGGTGGTGAGGAGGATCTCAGCCTATGGACTATCGGTTCCAGATTGGCTATAGAGTCCTTAACATCTTCGGCAGATAGTGGTAGCTGTGACTGTTGTTCTACGTACTGGCGTGTGCGGTCAACAGTGGCATGAATGACAGCTTCGATACCGTTGTTTTCTTCCTCCGCTGCTGCTTCAAGAACATTAGCTTCAGCGATGGCTTCTGCCACTTCTTTCTCATGCAGCAAGTTCTTTAATTTTGCTTCCATTTGGGCTTTTTCGATCATAATCTCTGATTCCATTTTTGCATAGCTAGCACGTGTGCGTGCTACTTCCACTTTGACACGTGCATTGACAGCTGCCCTACTGGCTGTTGATTTAAAAGACCTAGATGTGCTAGAGGCCACTGACCTTGTCTCAGCATTGCTCAACTCTTCCATCATGAATATTGCTGTGTGCTTGGCGTGAGCAAGGATGATGGGGAGCAGTGCTGAAGATCTCTCTCCTTGAGTCGATCCGCCCGCTGAGTGGTTGCTTTTTTACTATTCTGTTCCCACTGCGCGTAACCAGGGCGCAACTTCCACAGATAGCGAACACACACTGACACATAAATGAATCCTCAGACGCTGGAGTAAAGTTTAGTTTTTTACTCAATCCTCAGAAACATGAGTGGTCGTTTGGTTATTTTGTAAAACTGTAAATAAACATAAGAGTACAATTACTGTAATGCTCAAAACTATACTGTTACACTTTCAACATCAACAGTATGTAGCCAACATATAATATCAATATAGCAATACAAATAGTTATACTTAAATAATATAAGCTATGTATTTATAAACATATACATTATACATTGTAGTTAAACAAGAAAAGAAAAGGCAACTTACAAGCAAAGCCTTTTCCAGGGCAAGAATGTAAACAAAGAGATTCTCCGGAGCTTTTTCTCTCAACTAGCTGTTGCACGAGCTATCACGTCTGAACAGTGTGCTCACGTCATGTGACTAATGTTCGTCATGTGACTAATCAAAACCGAAACTAAATAAAGGCAGTAACAAATGTAATGTCATAAAATGTCCACTAGATGTCTCTAAAATGAAAACCTAAGAAACCATGACACTGTCTGTTAGTCTGGTCTGTTAGTCTGGTCTGGTCTGTTAGTCTGGTCTGTTACCCTGGTCTGTTAGTCTGGTCTGTTAGTCCTGTCTGTTAGTCTGGTCTGTTAGTCCTGTCTGTTAGTCTGGTCTGTTAGTCCTGTCTGTTAGTCCTGTCTGTTAGTCTGGTCTGTTAGTCTGGTCTGTTAGTCTGGTCTGTTAGTCTGGTCTGTTAGTCTGGTCTGTTAGTCCTGTCTGTTAGTCCTTTTCTTTTAGTCTGGTCTGTTAGTCTGATCTGTTAGTCTGGTCTGTTAGTCCTGTCTGTTAGTCCTGTCTGTTAGTCTGGTCTGTTAGTCCTGTCTGTTAGTCTGGTCTGTTAGTCTGGTCTGTTAGTCTGGTCTGTTAGTCTGGTCTGTTAGTCTGGTCTGTTAGTCCTGTCTGTTAGTCCTGTCTGTTAGTCCTGTCTGTTAGTCTGGTCTGTTAGTCTGGTCTGTTAGTCTGGTCTGTTAGTCCTGTCTGTTAGTCCTGTCTGTTAGTCCTGTCTGTTAGTCTGGTCTGTTAGTCCTGTCTGTTAGTCTGGTCTGTTAGTCTGGTCTGTTAGTCTGGTCTGTTAGTCTGGTCTGTTAGTCCTGTCTGTTAGTCCTGTCTGTTAGTCTGGTCTGTTAGTCTGGTCTGTTAGTCTAGTCTGTTAGTCTGGTCTGTTAGTCTGGTCTGTTAGTCTGGTCTGTTAGTCCTGTCTGTTAGTCCTGTCTGTTAGTCCTGTCTGTTAGTCTGGTC
>NC_137674.1:17051605-17154105 GCF_963989245.1 Nansenia antarctica
ACTACCCAAAATGGAGACAGAACCTTATAATTCTAAGCTCACGAAATGGAAATGGAAAGGTGTTTTGCCAGGACACAGACGATAGTGTCTGGCAGCCTCCTCACCAAACACTTTAGCCAGGTTGTTGTACTGCTCCTTGGACCTCAGGCTCTGCAGCCCCAGGTCAGTGCTGTCGGAGGCCAGGATGTCATGAACACACTGGACGCTACCCTGACATGTCTTCATCAGCCTGACCGTCTCAGCCGGACTGACGGACATCATCAGCTCCTCTGTCGACGCGGGGTTAAAGGCCGCGGGCGGGGGGGCGGAGAACAGAAGGCTCTCTGGCACAGGCACGGCCCCTACGACACAACACACACACACAACCTATGTTGGACAACACATATGGACTACATGCTTTTTAATAAGCAATAAGACTAACAATCTGACATTAACTACGCTGGCTGTGGCTCAGGACGTAGAGCCGGCGTCTAATGATCGCAAGGTCGGCGGATCGGCGATTCGAACCCCGGCTGGCCACGCGTCGAGGTGACCTTGGGCAAGACACTGAACCCCAAATTGCTCCCGGTGAGCGGGACCGGAGCTTTGCATGGTAGCTTGCCGCCATTGGTGTGTGAATGTGTGTGTGAACGGGTGAACGAGAGGCCGTCGTAAAGCGCTTTGGAATAAGGCGCTATATAAGTCAGTCCGTTTACCATTGAAATACATTTATATGATCTATATGTCAAACGAAAGGGCCACTCTCGTGCTTATTATTTAGAATTCACTACTCACACGACATCCCGAAGACGTGCAGGTCGTCCCCTGAAGGCAGGTTGTCGTTGGGGGAGGTCATCAGCATGCCGTTGGAGAGGAGGAAGTCGTCGGTGCGGTTGGAGCTCCAGAGGCCTAGCAGGCCCACGGTGCGGTTGTAGAAGACCTGCGGGACCTCTACCAGGGCCGCCAGCCTCCGCGTGGCCCCCCTCCACACCACCACATGCAGCCCCCCGGCGTACACTGCCGCACAGCGACGAACTGAAGTACAGCGCACGGCGAAGCCCTCCTCGCCCATGTGCACCACACCTACAGGGACAGCAGGGGGCGCTGTCATCTATCAGGGGAGTTTAGGATTACAATGTCATAAACGCTACCGTCTGTCTGTCACGAGGGTTCCAACAATGCGTTCATGTGGTAGTGTTCCATGGTTCAATGGAGTACTAATGGGAATTCTTTTATAGCAGTTTATTTTTAAGTTGCCTTCAGGGTTCCCTTGGGTCCTTGAAATCCTTGAAAGTTTGTGAATTTGAAAAAGAAAATCAAGGCCTTAAAAGTTTTTGGAAATAGACATGGGTCATTGAAAGTGCTTGAATTCCCCTCTCTCTCTCTCTCTCTCTCTCTCTCTCTCTCTCTCTCTCTCTCTCTCTCTCTCTCTCTCTCTCTCTCTCTCTCTCTCTCTCTCTCTAAAACGTAATTATTTACGTAATTATAGTAGATAAGTCTCTGTATTGCTTAAGTTAACACAGTAACTTTACACATATTTCACAATATATTGTTTTGCTGTGCTGTGGTAGAGAAGCCAAGAGACCATCTAGTGTTCACACATTCAAAAGCCTCTCTTTTTAATTGTTGTCTGTGAGCGGATAGTTCCTATTATATAAGTTCTCATCTAGATCTGTCTCAAACGATGTCGTGTTGGGTCCTTGAATTTGTGAGAATTGAGTCTTGAAAGTCCTTGAAAGGTGCTTGAATTTGATGTTTCAGAAGGTGTGGGAACCCTGGATGTGTTTGGTGTTATGTATGGTTTCTTTCCTACCAACAGAGACAGGAACCGCAACGTCATCCACCAGAACCTCCAGTCCCTCCCCTGACTCAGCAGAGCGCCACTCAACCTGAATACACACATACACACATACACACATACACACATACACACATTATGTACAGAGAGAGCGCAGGAAAATTCACCTAATCTAGCTCATTAAACATCTTATTGCACGCACATCCACACACACACACACACATAATTGACGCACATATACACACACACACGCACGCAAGCGCACACACATACACACACATACACACACACACACACACACTCCACTTCAATGTGGTTTCCCTGACCTTGCCGATGCCCTGGTAAAAGGCAGCAATTCTCATTATGTTTGGGACCCGTCTGGCCCGCCCGTCTGTCTCCAGCACGCGCATCTCCCCCTGCAGGGTGAAGATGTTGGAGCCTGTGTTGGTGGAAAGGCGCACAAGGACAAACTCCCCCAGGGCCTTGAAGGAGTACTCAGTTCCATCAAAGGTGATGAAATGAAGGCTGCCGTACACCATGCCTACAGGTGAAAGAGACACACAAGATTGGGGAAAATCGATTCACTAAGAAAATATTGGACAACCATAGTATATTCATATTCACTTTTTACGTATGTAGTCGAGCATGACTATTCAACTATTCAACAGGAAACCAGGATGTTATGTATGAACCCCACTGGCCTGTGACAGATTGAAGAACGTTTTTAAATGACGTTCCACTATTTTCCTGTGTCGACTGTGAAGTGAATGAAAGCAGGGGGCTCTCACCAAGGCCGTCCGTCGTCTTTGCAGCCGGAACGCAACTGTCAGGGTTCATCCAGCCGTAACCTTGGCAATTGTCGAGAGGCCTCTTGGCCAGGTAGAGGTGGCAGAGAGGAGACTGGACGCAACACCACTGAAACGGTAGGAGATCCTCGTCTAGAAATGGAAGGAGGGAATGAAAACGAAAATAGGCTAAAATAACTATATTTGAAGACCCGTGTTGCTAGTTCATGGGACATGGTGTGGGGGTAATTAGATACGTTTCGTTTGTTCATTCACAACGGCATTAAAAACAGTCGGTTTCACTATAACATGTACTGTTACTGATGTGTACCAATGTGTTTCTGTGACGTGGCTCCTGAAAAGTAGCGCTCGTTGTATCCAGCCAACAGTGGTCCCTGTGGGTCATACACACATCGCTTCCCCGAACCGTGCGGATTGGATAGGATCGACTGGAAGACGTGACCTCCTCTGCCCCCCCAGCGAAGCCCCCGTAGCTCCCTTACCCGTACCCCCTGGTCGGAGGGGGGGGTTTCAGGGCCGAAGGCCAGGTCCTCAGCAGCCTGGGCGCGGGTACAGGGGCATGACGACACCCCCTCGCCCCACACTTCAGGCTCTGGCTCCTTTAGCGCCCACACCTGGCACTTCATCTGGGGGTCCGGGTCAGCCCCTGTGGTGCCGGTCAGGTCGTACACCAGCTGGCCCAGCTGACCCGTGTTCCCCATCACCTCCTGGGGTCGGTATCGCCCTCCCGGACCAAACAGGTTCTCTGCAGGGATGGTGGTCTCGTTGTGAAAGTGGCTCCACCCGTCTGTGTAGCCGATGAGAGCCCTGTGCTGGAGCCTCTGTCCAGGGCCCCAGTGCATCTCCCCGAAGCGGAGCAGAGCAAAGGAGCGCTCGCCATCCGTGGTCAGGATACACTGGAAGGTGTTAGTCTGCAAGAGACCACCAGGGGTCAGCACAGAGACCATAACTTCAGAAGACATTCAAAGTAAAGGGTGAAAAGTAAAGGGGTCAGACACTCGGGAAAACAATACTACACCCTGTGCTATTTAACCATCAACAACTATAACCCACTTTCCGTCATGTTTATATGTGTCTGTTAGAGGTCAAGTTAAGCTAAGACAGGATTCGTTATCCCTGGAGGATGTAAACGTATACAAATTTGTATACAAAACCTGTAATTGTATACAAAACCATATCCCATCCTTCCAAGTAAGGATTACAGGGCATAGCTGTCATTGATCAACCAATGGAGCAATAATTACTTCAAGGAAGGAAGGGAGGGATGTATTTCAAGGCCAGCAGAGCAATTACCTCTGAAAGGTTGATCTTCTGGTAGGAGACGGGCATCACATGATCCCATGTGATCTTCAGAATCCAGGCAGGGGTGAATGAAGGGTTGTCTCTCTCCTCCTCAAATGTTGTGACGTCCTCCACCGTACGATTGAAGACAATTTGAGAATAGATATCTGACATATTGAGCTTGTGGTACTCCTAGAAGAGAAAAGGAAAGAGAGGGGGAGACAGAGAGAGAGAAACAAAGCTCATCTCATAACTGAGTGACACACCTAGATCAAAGAGAAACAGTCCGTCATCATCTCAACTACTTCCTCACTCTCAGAGCCGTTGACGTATCATGACTGTCATTCTGACCCCTGACCCCCTCACCTGATAGAGCAGTTTGCCCTCCCCCAGAGTAAGGTCGGCATCGTCCCAGAACACCGCCAGCATGGCCAGGCTCTCGTTGCCTTGGAAACCCTCTGGGTAGGGGAGAGGAAACAGGAATTGCTCATTCTCCATGACAGTCTGGAACTGGATGAGTCCGTTATCTGAGAACTGACCCAGAGAGAGAGAGAGAGAGAGAGAGGGAGAGGGAGAGAGCATGTATTTAATCAGAATACTCCACCAGACTGAATGTCCACAGCATGGGACATTTTCAAATGTCAAAGCCTCTGCCATTGTTGATAGCTTTGTGCACTTTATTCACTAGAGATGAGAGACTAGTTTCCCATCGTCGTTGAATTTGAGAGGTTTGGGTTTTACTGCCATACAGTGTCCTTTTCAGTACTTGAAAAAAACCTGAATTAAAAAGTAAATACTTACATATAGCCTGTTATACAGTAATAATACTTACATACACCCTGTTATACAGTCTGCCCAGGAAAGGGAACCCCATAGGCGGTGTGATGTAGGGGGAGTTCCCATCTGCTGTGGCCACCTCCACTCTCCCATCCCCCACTTCTTCTCCAAATGGGTACAACTCACTCTCTGTGGATCAAACACAGCAGACAGATCAGTCCAAGCAAGTCATTATGTCATGTGACCCATCATCATTTTGTTACTTAACTCAGCCAAATGCAAAAAGGTCCCCATAACACAGTCATATGGCGCTTTTCCATTATCGGCCCGGGTCGCTTCGGGTCGGGTCGCTTCGGTTCGCTTCGGCACGCTTTTGAACAGTTCTGGTTTTCCACTATACACAACAGACCAGGAACTAGTAGGAGGAGTAGGCGATAGTAGGCGGAGTTATGGTGACGTATATTTTCACGAGACACAACACAGCCACAACAACAGCGACATGGAGGAACTTGAAGCTATCGTATGCCTTTCCCTCGGCATGTGGTATATTATTAACCGTGGTTTTTTGGAGAGAAAGAGAAAGAGAGAGAGGAAGCTATGTACACATAATAAAGTCATGTTTTTTGAACCCTTAAAACCACTGCCTTCACTTGTCTGCTTTATGAACTGTAGTATCATTGTGTGCCGTGTTATTCATATTTGCGGGTTAATAACTTCGGTTTACCGTGGGTTAGGATAACAATTCAAACGTGTCCGGATAGGGGAGAGGACAGGGAATCCAAAACCATTTGAATGGTGTCGATCCTACACTCCTATCACGGCCGACACAGCGCGGAGCGAATTCCCTGGTAAAACGTTTCTCTCCCCCCGCTGTCAACGGGAGATTCAACCAGCAGGCGCGGTGCTGCAGGAAGCAGTGGGTGAACTCCCGGTTCATTGAGTTTACGGTTAAAAGCATAACTTCTCGGGGTGTCAGCGCGGTGGTTAAGGGCTCAAAATGACCGTATACCGATGGTGAAGTTAGCAAAGGAGTATTGTGTTTGTACCACCTCCACAGCCGGTGTTATTCACGGGCAAAGACGGTGCATAATAGCGATTTTTGTGTTATGCTTGTTGTAAATAAAAGTTCTATGATGCATTGAAATGACATTAAACTAAGATAATACGATGGTCAGCATAGTTTTTCGAATCTTTATTAATAAGCTATTACAGAAACTGTAGTGACATTTTCCAAGAGCGAATGTGGTATTTAAAGATGGCGGTCAGCGAAGAAATCTATGAACATGGGATGACGATTTCCATTGACCAATCAATGGTGTGCAGCGTCACACGTCACACGCAGCCTGGCAAAAAGGTTCCGGGTCTCAATTTGGTTCCTGGTATCGATTAGTAGCTAAAGAAGCGACCCGAACCGAGCCGAGGCGACCCGGGCCGACAAATGGAAAAGCGCCAAAGAAGCAGGCCAGCCCGGGTCGACCCGGAGTCAGGCCAGGAGTCTCCCTGTAATGGAAAAGGGGCTATAGCCATCCTGCCACAACACTCTATCCAAAACACACCAACTTAATGACTGACATCATGTAACTAATGCTGATAACTATGTTACAGAGAGGGCCAGGATCAGGGTGTGTCCTGACTCCAGATCTACTGCTACTAAATGTATGAAGCAGACCTTGGGCATTATACAGAACACAACAGATAAGTGATACTGACTTAATAAAGCAGTAGCCCACCCTTCTTAGCCATCTCTTTACAGAACGTGTCGTTTGTGTGACAGCTGCAGTTGAAGGACCCTGGGGAGTTTCTACAGGAGCTGCTAGTGGGACATGCGGAGGGTGACACACACTCATCCAGGTCAACGCACCCTGCCTTCCCGTGCCCTTTCTCCCCTGTGGTATCCCAGCCACTGCCACACTGGCACTCGTACCCGCCCACCCAGTTCGAGCAGGTGGCCGCGGGATGGCAGCCTCCGTTGTCCTGTTGGCACTCGTCCAGGTCGACACATAGGGGCCCGATGCCCAGAAAGCCTCGCGTGCACTCGCACAGGAACGACCCGGGGGAATTGTGGCAGCGGGCGCGAGGGTGGCACGGCGCCAGGACGGAGCATTCGTCCACGTCCTCACACCAGGTCCCGTTGCCCGCGTGGCCTGGGGGACAGTGGCACGAGAAGGAGCCCGGAACGTTCCAACACCTCGCTATGGGATGGCACGCCGGAGTGCTACGATTCTCACACTCGTCGGTGTCCACGCAAGCGGCGTCCTCCTCGTGGTACCCCTCGGGGCAGGAGCAGTAGTGCGCGCCAGGCAGGTTGGAGCACACCTGGTCGGAGCGGCACGTCGCGTCGAGGCGGCATTCGTCCACGTCCTCGCAGCCCGACCCCCGGGGCTGGTACCCCTCCACGCAGGGGCACAGGAAGGAACCCACCGTGTTGTTGCATGCTGCGTGATTCGGGCACGGGCTCTCCTCTGGGTCGCTGCACTCGTCTACGTCCTTGCACTCCGTCGTACCGTTCGGGAGGAAGCCGCGGTCGCAGGGACACCGGTAGGAGCCGGGGACGTTGACGCAGGTGGAGTAGGGCCGGCAGATGGAGGTGTTGTCGTCCGACTCGGAACACTCGTCCACGTCGACGCACTCGGTGGCGTTTTTGCTCCTGAAGCCCTGGTGGCACGAACAGACGAAGGAGCCCACGGTATTCACGCACGACCCGTCGGCGCAGAGCTGCCACGGAACAGCCGACGAGCACTCGTCTACGTCCTCACACCGGTCGTCTCTGCTAGAGAACCCCCTGTCACACGGGCACAGGTAGCTTCCCGGGGTGTTGACGCAGGTGCTGTGCTCAGGGCATGACGAGTTGTCGGAACATTCGTCGATATCCGTGCAGTCTGTGGCGTTGCGTTGGTATCCCTCCCAGCAGTCGCAGAGAAAGGAACCGGCTGTGTTCCGGCAGTCGGAGACGTTCGGGCACAGCGCCAAACCCAAGGAACACTCGTCCACGTCCGAACACAGCGAGTGATTGGTTAGGAAGCCCAGGTGGCAGGGGCAGAGGTAGCTACCCTCCACGTTGGCACAGGCACTGTTAGCAGGACAGGTGAAGTTGCCCGTCTCGCACTCGTCCTCGTCCTCGCAGTGTGTCCTGTTGCCGCGGTAACCATCCCAGCAGTCACAGCGATAGGAGCCGTCCGTGTTGAAGCAGTGTGACGACTCCGGGCAGGACCTCGCCTCTGATTGGTCGCATTCGTCCACGTCCCCGCAGTTTGTCCCGTTGCCGTAGTAACCGTCCTGGCAGCGGCAGTAGAAGGAGCCCTGCGCGGGGCGGCACTGGGCGCGGATGTGGCACTCGCTGTTAGCATTCAGACAACTGCCTTCAGTCACACACGTCTCCTGGCCGTAGAGCAGACCCAGGGTGCAGGTACAGTCAAAGGCTCCAGGGGTGTTATGGCAGGTCATATTCCCCCCGCAGGAAGAGGGTGAGAGGCACTCGTCCACGTCCTCACAGACATACCCGTCACCCTGGTATCCTGCCAGGCACCGGCAGACGTAAGATCCGTCTGTGTTGTTGCATGTGGCGAGATGGCTGCAGTCGTCGGGCTGGGTGGACTTTTCAGCACACTCGTCAACATCCTGGCAGTCAAAGCCAGTGCCCTTGGTGCCAGGCGGGCAGGCACAGGCAAAGGACCCAGCCATGTTTGAGCAGCTGGCGACTGGATGGCATCCTCCATTTTGTGTTTGGCACTCGTCAATGTCTATAATTCATCCAAAATGGGACAGTGTCAGGGAAACAGGCCCAAACAGTGCTAAAAGAAAGTTCAAAGGACAGTCCACACAAACACAGTAGATCACTCTAAACAAAACAGTGATAATGAGGAATACAATTGTGCTTCTTTTGCACCAGGCAACCTCAATCAAGCACAGATAAGTATTTAGAAATAATGTTTAGTACTATTTGAACCTATGTCTGCACATTGATGATAAGGGAGAAGGGGCTTACCAGTGCAGTTGATCCCATCGCCAGTGAAGCCACTGAGACAGAAGCAGACGTGACTCCCTACAGTATTGAGACACTGGGCAAACTCATTGCAATCCTGCTCCCCAGTCCCACACTCATCCACATCTGAGAGACAGGAACAAAGATGTAGCAAGTAGGCAGAGATTAAAAAATATATATATATATGTTATGGTACATGGGAAAACGGTTTATGTCTGCATTTCCGGGGACATGGCAGCATAAAACACAGACTTGGTACATGTATATATATATATATGTTCATCTGACAAAACATTTAAAAATCTTTAAACTCACATCATGTAATTGAAGATCATGTATTTTGCAAAATAGTTGCCCCTAAATCTGTGTAGTAACTGTGTTAACATGCTGTTACACAGTGAAGTAAGAGCTGTTTTTGTAATTACACGTGTGGAACAAAGATCATGATTGATGCCCCCCTGTATTTTTATATCAAGTGTCCAAAAAAAATCACATTTCAACAATGCTAAACTATGTGCCATCTAAATCCTGTCTGAGGGAGAGAGCGCTGCAGAGAATGGATAACTATATACGTGCTCTTACCCACGCAAGTTGTCCCATTTAGTCGATAGCCCAGTTTGCAGATACAGGCGAAGGATCCTGGCATATTCACACACTCGGTCTCATTCTGGGGACACATGTTGTTCTCACACTCATCTATGTCTGAGCAGGTGAGTCCATCTCCCTCGAAGCCCAGGTCACACACACACTGGTACCCGGCGGGAGAGGGGTGGCATAGGCCGTAGGGGTGGCAGGCGGGGGCACACCGGCGACTGGGGGCCACGCACGTATCGTTGTAGGCCACTGTTCCGTTTGTGCAGGAGCAGACGAAAGCTCCTGGGGAGTTGACACACTGTGAGATGGAGGGGCAGGCGGAGACACCGGGGAGGGCACACTCGTCCACGTCCCGGCAGGAGAAGCCATCCCCCTCGAAGCCCCCCTGGCAGGAGCAGGAGAAGTCCCCGGGCACGTTGGTGCACCGGGCCCGCGGGTGGCAGGTGGCCTCGGCGCCGCACTCGTCCACGTCATCACACCGGGTGCCGTTCCCTGTGAAGCCGTGTTTACAGGTGCAGGTGTGGGAGCCCACCGTGTTCAGACAAGTGGCGTTCCAGTGGCAGGGAGTGCCCACTTTACACTCGTCCACGTCTGCGCACGCTGTAGTCTCCGTGGGCCGGGTGAAGCCCGGCTGGCAGGGGCACTCGTAGGAGCCCTCTGTGTTGGAGCAGTGCTCGTTGGTCATACAGGGATCCTCCAGCTCCTGGCATTCGTCTATGTCCTGGCAGATGGTGCGGTTGACCAGGTCGAACCCTTGCAGACACTGGCAGGTGAAGGAGCCCTCGCTGTTGACGCAGCTGGATTTGTTATGACAACCTCCGTTGTCCGCCAGACACTCGTTGACGTCGCTGCAATGGATCGCCCCGTCCCCGGAGTAGCCCTCCTGGCAGCTGCAGTTGTACGTCCCTGGCAGGTTGGCGCAGAGGGCGTTGGAGTGGCACTGCTGGGCCAGCGAGCACTCGTCGACGTCCGCGCAGGTGATGCCGTTGCCCGTATACCCCGCTAGGCACTCGCAGCTGAAGGTGCCTGGGGAGTTGGCGCAGACGGAGTGCGGGCTACAGCGCCCCATGACGCACTCATCCATGTCCTGGCATTGGGATTCGTTGAAGGTGTAGCCTGCGAGACAGTCGCAGTAGAACAACCCCGCTGTGTTGACACACACGGCGCTAGTGGGGCAGATGTCAGGGGTGGCGCACTCGTTGATGTCTGTGCACTCGCGTCCGTCCCCTACAAACCCGGGGAGGCAGGAACAGTCGTAACTGCCCAGGACGTTGCTACACGCGGCGTTGGGGTCACACGCGTTGTCTCCATTACACTCGTTGATGTCCACGCAGGTCACTCCGGTCCCTACGAAGCCGTCGTGGCAGGTGCACCGATACGAGCCCAGCGTGTTGACGCAGTCGGCGAACAGGCTGCAGCGGCTGTCTTCACACTCGTCCACGTCCTCGCACGTCTTTCCGTTGCTCCGGTACCCGGGGCTGCAGGTGCAACGGTAAGAGCCGGGCAGATTCTTACAGCCTTTGTAGCCGAAGGAGGCAGAGCAGACGCCAGGAGTCTCAGAGCACTCGTCTATGTCCAGACACAAGTAGTTCCCATTGCCCTTGTAGCCCGCGTTACAGATGCACACGTAGGAGCCGGGGTTGTTGGTACAGGTAGCGTTCCAGTGGCAGATGCCCCGGGTGGTACATTAATTAATGTCAGTACACTGGAAACCATTCCCTGTGAAGCCGGCCCTGCACTTGCAGTCCCGTGAGCCCTCTATGTTGGTGCAGACAGCATCGCCGTGGCACCCTCCATTTTCAGTCTGGCACTCGTTGACGTCCTGGCACTGGAGGCCGTCTCCTGAGTAGCCCGGCAGACACACACAGCTGTAGCTGCCCAGAGTGTTGTTACAGCGGGCACGGGGGTCACAGCCGTGGTGGTCTGTTGTACACTCGTCGATGTCTGTGCACAGTTGTCCATCTCCCTTGTAGCCAATCAGACACACACAGAGGAAACTACTGTCTTTGGTCTTGAGGCACTCTGCATGGGTGTGGCATAGTTCTCCCACCGATTCACAGTCACTCAGGTCTGAAACTGAAAGAATAGAGGGGGAAGGGAGAGAGAAAGTGACATGATGAGAGAGGACCACACCCGATTAGAGATAAGAATATTAGTTTCAAGTTTCAAGTTTTATTGTTATGTCACATTACACCAGTGTAAAAGAGTAACATTTGTAGGCTTCGGTTCCTGACATTGCAGCACAAGACAATGAGGCAATTAGCTATTTGATTTAGAAATTCATAAGAGACACTTGATCCTATTAATCCAACACATATTAACATTACAAACTCAACTAATCCGACATTACAGGTGCATCTCAAAATGTTTTAATATCGTGGAAAAGTTCATTCTTTTCCGTAATTTAATTCAAAAAGTGAAACTTTTATATATTCTAGATTCATTACACATAAAGTGAAATATTTCAAGCCTTTTTTGTTTTAATGTTGATGATTATGTTGATGATTATGGCTTACAGCTCATGAACATCTAAAATGAAAATGTTTCACTTCATGTGTAATGAATCTAGATTCTAGAATATATGAAAGTTTCACTTTTTGAATTAAATTACAGAAAATAATGAACGTTTCCATGATATTAAATGTTTTGAGATGCACCTGTATATACATATATACGTTTATATGATCTATGATGTCTACAACGGCAGGACGTGTCGAGACAGAATCACACATTGCAAAGCCACTGACTCATATCTGTAACCAATCATTTCAAACGGCATATTTCCCAACCAAATGAAAATAGCAAAGGTCATTCCTATCTACAAAAATGGAAACAAGCACAGTTTTTCCAACTATAGACCAATTTCTCTCCTTCCTCAGTTTTCAAAAATATTAGAAACACTTTTTGTAGTAAGACTGGACGATTTTATAGAAAAACAAAACCTACTGAGTGACCATCAATTTGGATTTAGAGCAAATCGATCCACTACAATGGCAGTGATGGAATTGATTGAAAAAATATCCACAAAAATTGAAAGTAAAGATTATACTGTAGGGATATTCATAGATCTAAAGAAGGCATTTGATACTATTGATCATAGATTATTAATAAGAAAACTTGATAGATATGGCATTAGAGGGATAGCAAATTTATGGATTAGAAACTATCTTGATAATAGACACCAGTATGTACAAATAAACAATGATAAATCTGAACTGCTAAGGGTCACATGTGGGGTCCCACAAGGTTCAGTGCTGTTTTGTTTGCAGATGATACAAATTTATTTTGTTCTGGCAAAGATTTGGAGCAGCTTCTGGATACAGTGGAAACGGAACTAAAAACTATAAAACGATGGTTTGACACAAACAAGTTGTCATTGAACTTAGAAAAAACTAAACTTATGATATTTGGAAATCGAAAAATGAATAGTCAAGTACAAATCAAGATAGATAATGTTGAAATTGAAAGAGTTTATGAAAACAATTTTTTGGGAGTTGTTATAGACCACAAACTATGTTGGAAAACACACATAAACTACTTAAAGACTAAAATATCAAAGTCTATTGCAATACTGCATAAAACGAAAGACATACTTAATTCAAATTCATTACACATACTGTACCGTTCTCTAATAGTTCCATACATAACTTACTGTGTGGAAGTGTGGGGAAACACATACAAAACAATCACAAATCCAATTTATTTACTACAGAAAAGAGCTATACGAATTATAAACAGAGCTGCCTATCAAGAACCAACTAACAAATTATTAATAAACACCTATGATCTCAAATTTAAAGAATTGGTGGACTTCGAAATGGCACAAGTAATGTATAAAGTAAAAAATAAGATGCTTCCAGACTGTATCCAGAGACTATTTCAAGTTAGACAGAGTAATTACGAACTCAGAGGAATATGTATGTTTATGAAAACAAAGATTAGAACAAATGCAAAACAAAGATGTATAACAGTTAAAGGAGTTAATCTATGGAATACTTTTGAAAAGGAAATGAAAATGTGTAGTACACTAAAAGGATTTAAAAAATTACTTAAAAATAAGATGATTAACAAGTATAAAACAGAGGTTTAAATATATATATATATTTTTTTTACTTTTTGTTGACATGCGTAAGTGAAATTTTGTTTATAAAAGTCTCAATGTTTTGATTATGCATTCATGGGGGAACATGCATACATGTAACAAGGGTAGGCGCAATAAGCCATGGCTTCAGCCTACACCTTTTTGGTCATGGTGTTATGCACTGTGACTGTGTACATTTTTTATATCTGTATTGTGAATTGTATAGGGGACCAAAATAAACATTCTCATTCACTCATTCATTCACATGCGCAAAGTAGAACCTTTTTTTCTTCAAACCCTGTAGCCGTCCCTTCAACTCTCGCTACTTTTAGAAGTCCCTGTGACTGACTGACCTGCAGAGCCGTGTCCCAGCACTGCACACAGACACACTCACCTGCAGAGCCGTGTCCCAGCACTGCACACAGATACACCACCCGTAGCAGGGGAAACCTGAAAAAGGAGTAAAGAGAAAATGTGAAAATGTAATTATACAGTATAAATAATATTCTTATAGAATAATTTCTAGTTTGGACTCAGGCAGAACCTGGCTGTGGTTTGAGGGCTCTGACAATGTGTTAATGGTCAGTGCATTAAGCAACATGAATAAATCCCCCATGCGCTTCAATTTTAATGAGAAATGTGACATTTTCATGAGAAATGTGTAGTACAGCGTGCGCAGACGTGGACGAGTGTAAAGTGGGCACTCCCTGCCACTGGAACGCCACTTGTCTGAACACGGTGGGCTCCCACACCTGCACCTGTAAACACGGCTTCACAGGGAACGGCACCCGGTGTGATGACGTGGACGAGTGCGGCGCCGAGGCCACCTGCCACCCGCGGGCCCGGTGCACCAACGTGCCCGAGGACTTCTCCTGCTCCTGCCAGGGGGGCTTCGAGGGGGATGTGTTGGTGAAAAGGTGTGTTGTTTTTGTAACCCACTTCCATTCTTCAACAATGGCAGAGGAGAGTCTACTGTTACTTACTGTTACCTTAACATATTTTTTCGAAAAGTTTAGTTAATGGCAACATTAGTCAATGAATACAGTAGTCAATGACAAAATTAATCAGTGAAAAGTTGTCAAACATTGAGAGTACATTATTACAAATGCATGTCGTTTGCTGTTTTTGCCATTTCAAAGAATGTTTTGCATAATGTCCAGGTGAGACATTGAGTCAAAAGGGTGGGACATAACCACAAAGTCTCTTTGAATAAAGGAAAATTCTCACCATAATGTCATTGGGTTACATGTCAAATCCTAAAAGTCCCCCAGGCCAGATCCTGCCTTTGTCCCAGTGTGGGGAACCAGTTCCATGGAACTGTGTGGATTGACTCATTACATTACATGTTTGGCATTTAGCAGTCGCCAAAGCGACTTACAACCAATACATTTGACTACTAAGCAAGTGAATCATCAATCCACCAGTCGTAGCAGGAAGAGTAATCCAGCTCAGGCCCGGGGCCATTGATAGAAGGGAAAACCTTCTTCTATCACCTTCTTCTAAACTTTTTTTTTTTTTTTTTTGAGAAACAGAGAAACCGTACAAGGGGGGCAATATAAGTTTTTAGGGACACAGTAGAGGGGAAAGCGGGTGTCTTCAGGAGACGCAGTGCTGAGGGGCAGAAGATGTCTCAGGAGGAGATGTTACGTAAAGAGGCGGTTTACTGTACATCCCAGTGGAGGACTTCACTAACTAAAGTAAACCAACCATCTAACCTTCTAACTAACCTTCATCATTATGCAGTCCAGTATCAAATGTGGCCTAATTTAATTCTCAATCTTCGTGACAAGGCCATTACTATAGAGATCCCTGAAGATATGTGTGTTGACTCATGTATTTGTATCATGTGTATATGAAAGTGTTTCAATTTACTATATTGTTTCATATACGTAACGTATATGTTACGGTACCTGTGGGAAAACGGTACATGTGGGAAAACTAGTGTTAGGGTTAGGGTTAAGGTTAGGGTTAGGGTTAGACATGCCAGCATGTACCAAGTCACCCTAGCACCTAACCCTAACCCTAGTTTTCCCACATGTACCGTAACATATATATATATATATATATATATATATATATATAAATATATAATATATGCCATTTAGCTGATGCTTTTATCCAAAGCGACTTACATTGCAGTGAGTGCATACATTGTTCACTATATGGTCAGCGGGAATTGAACCCACAACCTATGCGTTGTCAGCGCCATACTCTACCAACTGAGCCACAGAGGACCATGTTTCAAGGTTACTGTCCATGTTAAAAGGCTTAAAGATCAAAACTAGGGGAATTACGGTAAGATAACCATGTCTGAACATAAGGATGAGGTTGATTAACACATTCATACTGTAGATACATGTTGTACAATTCTCTTTGTTGAAGACTTTGATTATAAAATAGAACAACATGTCAATGTAGAACAATCAGTATTGCATGGATTGTCTTTGAAAAAGCTCTATTACATTAGATTGCAAAACGAATAGTAGAATGTGACTGGAGAAGACCACTATAGTACTAGAGATGAGGAGGTATCAGACATTTTAACTCACCGCATATTTGTCAGTATTCAGAAGGTCTAGGAGGCTTTCATTGTGGCTGAGAGTGAGGGACTCCTCTAACCTGGAACTGTGTCTCTCTAACCTGGAACTGTGTCTCTCTAACCTGGAACTGTGTCTCTCTAACCTGGGACTGTGTCTCTCTCTGAGGTGGCTGGCTGTCCCTCCTCAGCCCGGCTACGCCTCTTCCAACACTGCTGTCCCTTGTCGTCGTCGTACCCCACCCCCCCCCCCCCCCCCAGGGACACAATGCTACACCCATTTCTGACATCTTAAACCACTGAGAAGGGGAACAACACCCATATTTTATCTCTGTTATGTATCATCTTCTCCACAATAACAGGACTACTCCCCTGAGGCGTTCATTTGTGCTCTTCATTGTAAAAAACTATCGTTAGACACAAATACCCCAGGACGACTGGGCTGGACTTCTGATGAACCCATGTGGTAATTTTACAGTTTGACTCATTACTGAGCATTGTTTTCTACGTATCGATTAGTAGATGAAATACTGATGATGATGTGCTCAAACTCTATAGGGAAATCATGACACAAATAAGACAACAGAATGCCAGTGGGATTTTCTCAGGTATCGGAGGTCCGGCTCTCACCCAGTCCAAATGTGTCGCCTGTTCGTAGCTCCCCCCTCTGTGGAAGCTCTCCTCCTCCTTATGTGTGTCTCCTGTGAGGAGGACGTCCCGGGACACTGGGGAGATAGAACATAACCGGTTAATAACCCCTGGCGTTTCTCCCCTGCCGGATTCCGAGCCACAGGTGCACTTGCTCACCCTGCTTCATCCCGGGTGCCCTCTCCGCTGAGTGCTTGGTCCTAAGGCCCCCATGCGGGGAGGTAGTGCTGGCGCTCCATGACGCGTCCAGGTGCCTGTCTGGGTCGCGGTCTGTGGGGTCGCTGGCCCCTCCTCCCTGGCCAAGGGCTAGGGGTGCCACACTCCCCTACCCTCAGTAATAAGCCCGGGTCTGCGCGGCCTGCCACTAGGCACACTTCGTGTTGCCTCCTCCTGGCTGGGTCTCGGAACATGGGGGCCCCCTGTCTTGTCTGGGCCTGCTGCACGATCGGAGCCTGTTGTCACGGTGCCTCTCCGTGGGGCCCTGCTGTGCCGTTGCGATGCCCTCTGTCTCCAGGGAGCACGGCTGCTCCTGCGGCCTCTGACTCCGGGGAGCACGGCTCCTCCTGCGGCCTCTGTCTCCGGGGAGCACATTTACATTTTTACATTTTTGGCATTTAGCAGACGCCTTATTCCAAAGCGACTTACAATCAATACATTTGAATACTAAGCATGTGAATCATCAGACCACCATTCGTAGCAGGAAGAGTAATCTAGCTCAGGCCCGGGGCCATTGATAGAAGGAAAAACCTTCTCCTATCACCTTCTTCTAAAACCTAGTTTAATTATTATTATTTTTTTATATTACACTGGAGAAACAGAGAAACAGTACAAGGGGGGCAATAGAAGTTCTTAGGGACACAGTAGAGACTGTAGTGCTGAGGGGCAGAAGATGTCTCAGGAGGAGCAGTTAAGGTGTAACCTGAAGAGATGGGTCTTCAGTCTACGACGGAAGATGGGTAGTGACTCTGCCGTTCTGACAGCCGTGGGGAGCTCATTCCACCAGCGGGGAGCCAGTGTTGTGAGGAGACGTGATCGGGCAGCACGACTGCTGTGTAGAGGTGGTGGGGCCAGTCGGCCAGCCGAGGTGGAGGAGCGGGAGATGACCAGTGCCTGGGTCAAGAGTTGCGCTGCCTCTCTGGTAAGGAATGGTCGTATCCTTCTGATGTTGTAGAGGAAGAATCTGCAGGAGCGAGCCGTTGCTGCAATGTTCTCCGCACAGGATAGTCGGTTGTCCAGGATCACTCCAAGGTTCTTGGCTGTCAGGGAGGGGGTTACAGTAGAGTTCTCCACTGTGATAGAGAAGTCTTGGAGAGGGCAGGCTTTCCCGGAGATGAAGAGGAGCTCGGTCTTGTTAAGATTGAGCTTGAGATGGTGGTCAGCCATCCATGTTGAAATGTCAGCGAGACATGCAGAGATACGGGTTGCCACGTGTAGATCAGACGGGGGGAAGGACAGGAAGAGTTGAGTGTCGTCTGCGTAGATGTGGTAGGAGAGCCCATGTGAGGAGATTAGCGAGCCAAGAGACTTGGTGTAGAGAGAGAAAAGTAGGGGCCCTAGGACGGAGCCCTGGGGTACCCCAGTGGAGAGGGTTCGTGGAGAAGATAGAGATTCTCTCCAGGTCACCTGGTAGGAGCGGCCCTGCCAGGTAGGAAGAAAACCAGGAGTGTGCGGTGCCAGAGATGCCCAGTTCTGAGAGGATGGAGAGAAGGATCTGGTGATTGACTGTGTCGAAGGCAGCAGACAGGTCAAGGAGAATGAGAACGGAGGAGAGGCAGGAAGCTTGAGCAGAGTGGAGGGCTTCCGTGACAGCATGGAGCGCAGTCTCAGTGGAGTGCCCAGCCTTGAAGCCGGATTGGTGGGGGTCTAAGTGTTCCATCTTCCGGAGCACGGCTCCTTCTGCGGCCTCTGTCTCCGGGGAGCACGGCTCCTCCTGCGGCCTCTGTCTCCGGGGAGCACGGCTCCTCCTGCGGCCTCTGTCTCCGGGGAGCACGGCTCCTCCTGCGGCCTCTGTCTCCGGGGAGCACGGCTCCTCCTGCGGCCTCTGTCTCCGGGGAGCACGGCTCCTCCTGCGGCCTCTGTCTCCGGGGAGCACGGCTCCTCCTGCGGCCTCTGTCTCCGGGGAGCACGGCTCCTCCTGCGGCCTCTGTCTCCGGGGAGCACGGCTCCTCCGGCGGCGGCTGACCTCTCACCAGGTCCTAGGTAATACATGTTTGACAAGCACAGCTTCTGTTCTGATAAGGAAGCAATCTACCTGCTTTATTAGCTCTGCTCACACACTTCAGAATCTGGGGAAAGTCGATAAGGCACAGTGTAATAAAGGTCGAGAGTTTATTCTTTTAACCAGTTGCCTCAGGTCTGCCAACCAAACCACCCTCAAGACCACCAGGACCAAGCTCCGGACCTGGGGTGATAGGGGCCTTTTCAGCCGCAGCCCCGTCCCTCTGGAACGCCCTCCCCAACCACATCAGACAGGCCAACACCCTCCTAACATTTAAACAGGCCCTCAAAACCTACCTCTTCAAGCTTGCCTTCACCAGTTAAACCCTCTCCCCCTCCCCTTTTGTTTCTTTTTTATTACTACTCAGTCTTTTCAATTTGTAAAGCGTCTTTGAGTGTCTAGAAAAGCTCTATATAAGTCTAATGTATTATTATTATTATTATTATTATTATTGTTATTATTATTATTATTATTATTATAATAATAATAACCAAAGGACTTTTATTTGGTATCAGCTAAATACCTGTATATTATCTATAAATGTCACTGTTTATGTTGTTTATTGTGTCTGTAGGGCCAAGAACCAGCCTATATGGTTGTACAGTTTGTGTAGGTTACAACATACATTTGAAATGTACAGTATGACCTTGGGGAAAGGTTTAAAGAGTTTAAAGAGGCCTTTTGAAAATGGTGAACTAATAGTTGATCAATGACTTTCTATCAGGGTTGGGGTCCGTTATAATTAAGTTAATTCAGGAAGTAGGTTATATTGAAATTGCATATTGGGAATTTATTTTTACAGCAACATGTTTTCCATTTTTTATTTATACATTTAAAGCACTTACTGAATGTAAATAGAATTGACTGACCTGTTGACTCTGCTTTCTAAAGAATAGGTTTCAATTGCCCTCAAAACACATCTGTTCTCCAAGGCCTTTGGCCCATAGTCATTGTTTCAGTTTTTGTTTTGTTGTTTTCTGTTTTGTCTGTCCGTTTCATTCCCTTGTAAAGCGTCATTGGGTTTTTGAAAGGCGCTATATAAATTAAAGCTATTATTATTATTATTATTATTAATAATAATAATATTATTATCCTGGATCACATTCACATGAAAACCATTCTAGCCTGTAGAATGACACATTATTCACCTCAGATAATCAGTTCAGGTTCACATTTACGTTTGTCTTATGTAATACCCAAATACATTTAGAAATGGTGGACCAGAGAATAATTTTCCACATTACCAGATACTGTTGTGTCATATGACTGATGTGAGAAATATGACACCAGAATCCCTGGGACCTGCTGCAGTGACTCATAGTCATTAGTCAACCACGTGGTGGAGCCTTGAGGCACAACAACACTGTGTTCATCCTGGTTTCAGTTGGTGAGAATTCCAATCAAGAGTTTTTCCAGATGATACTGGGTCTCATACTGTATCTAATGTTTCTTCTGACAATGCCATTGTCCCATGACAGTTTGACTCCATTGTCTCATTATTGAGCACTGTTTTCTATGTATTGACTAGCAGGTGGAATACATGTGCTCAAACTCTACAGGGAAATCATGAAACAAATAAGACAACAGAATGTCTGTAGCTTATAGTTTTAAATCATCTGCTATGCCTGTAACAAGGTATGCCCAGTTTTGGGAGAGATATTGAAAAAACGATACATTTTGGATATTTCTGTAAAATGTCTCTCACAGATGAAACAGATATAGGGTAACACATATTGATGTTGTAGAATCAATAGAGTATGTACACTCACTGAACACTTTATTTAGGAACACTATACAGGCCTCCCGTTGCTCTCAAAACAGCCTCAATTCTTTGTGACATTGATTGCATTAGATGTTGGAAACATTCCTTTGAGATTCTGGTCCATGATGACCTGATTGTATCACGCAATTCCTGCAGATTTCAGGTGCACTTTCAAGCGGTGAATCTTAACTTTAGGCGAAATGCAATAAAACCAGAAGATGACTATAATTGTAGCGATAAATCAATCAAACAATTTGGAAAAATCTCTTCTTTCTCTCTGGAACCCAAATATGGTCAGGCGGAAAAAAAAGGTGAGTCCGAGGTAATACCTCACATGCCCTCCTTATTTAAATGATCCTGACGTCATGAGACTGATTCAGTTCCTATAAATATAGTACCTCAATTCTTATCTTATCAGCAGTGTGGAGAACCTCCGAACTATCTTCATCGGACACGTTTCTTCGATTTATATCGAACATTTCCAGGATTATACAAACAAACTAACAAACAAACAACAAATCTCATTCGTTGATCAAAAGCTCATTTGGAGTTTTCTCTCGAAACTGGTTGGACGAGACCGCACCTGTGTTTTAGAAAAGCACGCCCGTGTCCTCCAGGTGTTTACTCCATCTTGGTGCTTCGTGCTGAACGGTCACACACAGCCGGCGAGGGACTTTCATTCATCGTTTTTGTTCTAAAAAGGTTAATTAGAAAGTTAACCATGAAGATTTGGATTGCGGTTGTTCTTCTGACATTCGCAGTGGGAGCGGCGGCTCAGTGTAAGTTATTTTAATTGGACTTTTTCCATTTACTTTTCAACGCAGGTGAAACATTTGCCTTTCTTTGTTCTCTAATGTCATAAATAACCTCCCCGTAGATAGTGTGATGGCCGGGGTACAATTCTAAAAGGTGTTGGCGGCCAGTGTATGGCTATGAGGAAGTTGCGCCCTCTGCGCCACACCGACCCGAACAGGCCAGCAGCGGCTATTTGTAAATTAATGATCAAAACCTGTTGAATGATTACCACGAAGCTAGGCGTACAGTAACACTTTGTTGAAATAGTCTAGTACCGTCGAGTTTCGGTGCTCAAAGTGGAGTGGGGGTGGGGAAGAAGACTTGTTCTCCACCAGCAGACCTGGGTGTTTTGTGTAACCAACGCCCAGTTAAGAGATACCTGTACCCAGGAGACTGGCCTGCGTTCAGAGGCTTCACCTGGGGCTTTCCCAACTGACAGGGTGCTCTTCTTTATGAAGAATCTTTATTTATTTATTAGATCTTTGTTTCCATGATGCACAATTCTGATTATTCTGATTGATTTTCACAGGTAGATGTGACACTTTGAAGTGGGCCACCTGCGATGGTGAACCTTGCAAGTGTACCATCCAGCTGGATGATGGGATTGAGAATAAGCAAGCTCTGGACTGCTCAAAATGTAAGTAACATTTAGCAGTTTTCTATCCCAAACTTCTTTGATACTCCCAGTATGTACTCTCAATTGAATTACAGCCATGTTAAAAGTGTAAGCCACAGGCTATTGATGGACATTCTATTAGGGGAGAGGCTTGTGGGTTATCATGCCCTGACCTTTGGACATGTTTCATTCATTCCTTCCATTTTTCCATAGTGGTACCCAAGTGCTACCTGATGAAGGTGGAGATGTGGCGTAAAAAGAAGAACCTGTCTACTCGTACAGTGGGTGGAAAGCCTGTTGAGACCGCCTTCGTTGACAACGACGGCATCTATGACCCAGAGTGTGAGAACGACGGCAAATTCAAGGCCAAGCAGTGCAACAACACAGAGGAGTGTTGGTGTGTGAACAGCGCTGGGGTCCGCAGGACTGACAAGGGAGACAAGAACCTCAAGTGTGAGAAGCTGGTGGAGACTTAGTAAGTTACATTCTTCTTCGGGTAATCTTGTACAACCTTTACTCCCACAAATGACCAGACACTGGATTGATGTGTGTCGTGATGTCAAATAATAAGGCGTGGTCGCTTGGTGGTGTAGCACACTAAGGCGTCAGGCGTGTCATCGCAGTTCGATTCTGGCCGTCGACACATCCTGCATGTCATCCCTCCTCTCTCTTCCATCCTTCCTGTCAATCTCTACTATCTAATAATCTACTATCCCGATAAGACAGAAATGCCCTAAAAACATATTTTCAAAAATAACGATAAGGTGCATAAACATTTGACGACTAGCCTTTTTGTGCCAGCTATGGAAGTCTAACCTTGTGTCTTCCCTCTGCCCCCAGCTGGGTCCGTCTGCAGCTGAAGCACAAGGAAGTGAAGAATGCAGTGGATGCTTTGAAGTTGAAGGCGTACGTATTGATGTCCATTGTATCTCTCTATGATTTCATGGTTATCTGCCCAAAAGAAAAAAAAAGAGATTTCTGCATGTAATGTAATTGAATATATGTTTGTCCCCATGCAGTGCCATTGAAACTGCCATCCAGGGCCGCTACAGCTTTGACAAGTCCCTTGTGGACCAGGTGGAGGTGAGAAACAAATCCTAAATATATCCAGAAAACGCCTTTGACATTGAATTGTTTCAGTGTGTGGTTGTAAGCAAAAACATCTTCCAACCCTATTTTGCAGTACGACCCTAAGGCCCGACTGATAGTTGTGGATGTGAAGAAGCCGATGGGAGACCGCAAGACTGACCTGTCTGGTTTGGCCTACTACATGGAGAAAGACGTAAGTCACACACTTAGTACTCTTGCCTTCAACAGGACTATCTCATCACTGTTCTGCAAGCACAGATCATTGACTGGTTTGTTTGTTGCCTTCAGGTCAAGGTACTGCCTCTGTTCAAGGACCAGGCCAAGTTTGAGCCCAGTGTGGACGGTCAGAAGCTGGAGATGGAGAACATCCTCGTGTACTATGTGGATGAGGAGGCCCCCACCTTCACCATGAAGAGGCTGACCGGAGATGAGAGGAGGAGAGAGAGATGAGAGATGACAGGAGGAGAGAGAGATGAGAGATGACAGGAGGAGAGAGAGAGAGATGAGAGATGACAGGAGGAGAGAGAGATGAGAGATGAGAGATGACAGGAGGAGAGAGAGAGAGATGAGAGATGACAGGAGGAGAGGAGATGAGAGATGAGAGAGAGACAAAAATAAACCACTAACAGATTAAGATAAGTACTGCCATCTCAAGAATAAGTGGTTCAAACGTAACCATAATTACTCTAAAACGAACTTTGGTGAAAAGCAATTACGCTATAATATGGGAGGATTAGAACATGTTTGTATTAACACAACATGACAAGGACTTGTTCATTAATATGTTACATTTGAACCAACAGTATTATGGCGTTTATACAGTTTGTTTAACACACCTGAATTAACGAGCATCATGGACAAGGTTTTAACATGAACGTTACTGTAGTAGAGGTTATCTGCCTGGTTAGGAAGGTCCCGTAGGGGGCAGCATAGGTTCAGTTAGTCTAATGTGGGCATCTGCCATGCTCTGTAATGCTCTGCACTTATTAATATAAACCAGTTAATGTTTACCCGCTGTCCGCTCATCATTATTATATTAGGAAGATATCACAGTTACTCCGTTTGTTGAGGAACTGAGCAGTAACCTCTAATGTCCCGCTCCACTACAGCGCCACCTGGTGGAGGGAGATGGAACCAGGCGGATTTTGAGTTACCGTTGTGTGAATAAAATCACAAAAATTACAAAACGTGTTTCAGATTGAATTTGCAGGGGGAAAATACAGGGGTTTTAAGGCGAGTGCCATTAATTGACATACCAAAACGATGCCTATCGAGACACAGAGAGCAAGCCGTACACAGACAGGCAAACGACCCATGGACTAAACCATTTTGCGCCAAAGAGATCTCTCTCTGTCTCACAGATCTTCCAATATGTTGGGAGAGCTGTGGCACAAAGTTCATGCTCTCAATTGACTTTAAAAATAACCCGGATCAAGCAAGAGCGGTGTGGGGGGTGGAGAGATGGAAGGACGTCATCCTCTAAACCGCCCCCCATGCCGCGCCGCATCGCCCAACCCCCCCCCACCCCGGGCCTACCTCACTACACCACCAGTTCCTGCACTATCACCTTCACCACCGTTCCAGCACAAGCCCTGGTCAGCAGTATCACCATCACAAGGTCCAGGAGAGGAGCAGCGCACAACACCAACAGGGAAGTTTACTGCACCTTCCACCACCTACACATGTACACAGCACTGACCCACTTCCTATCCTCACCAGAATATCACCACACACAACCCACAGCCGAACCAGCCGTCTCTGCCAGCACCACCAGCACCAGGATGACCAACATCACTGGGTCACAGGGAAGTACTGATCACCCGCCTGACACCAAAATGCACACTACACAAACCATGCACACCTCCCTTCTCTCACTCCCCTATCTTTTCAGGCACATGTCATATCCAGCTCTGACACCTACCCAGGCTTCCAGACCCAGGAGCAGAGACCGGCGGGAACCACCACGTCACCCCAGCACCAACCCCAGGTTCCAACTCAGCGACCCCAAACCCCCTGTTCCGGGCCCCCCCCCCCCCCCCCCAACTCCAGGCCCCCAGCTACAGGCCCAGTCCCCTACCCGCCAACCCCCAACCCCCAGCCCGGAACAAGCTGAGAAGAGCCAGGGAGCTTTTTTCCTGGATAAGCTGTGTACAGGTTTTTCGCCTCTGCTTGCCTGCCATGCGCCGAGCTCTCTGGGCCTCTCCTCGGGGGCCTCCGATCGGCCTGCGTGCTCGATCTGCTCCGTCGCTGGGGCGCCTGGTCCGGCTAGCCTCGTGAAGGGCTACAGGAGTCTGAGCCTGGTGGGCTGGGCCGGATGCGCCGGTGGTGGGGCGGGTCGGTAGGGCTGCAACGATTAGTCGACATAATCGACGACGTCGATCATAAAAACTCGTCGCCGTGGAATTTTTGTGTCGACTAATCGTATTAAATAAATAAAAAACAGGATTTTTTTTATTTTTTTTAAACGGGAGCCATGCAAGAATCAGCTGGGTAAGTTTTAGCTAACGTTGTTAGCCAACTGGCTAACGTTATATTGTTAGGGTCGTAATGTTTATGTTAGCTTTACTGTTACATGTTGGAAAACAACGTCTCATGGACAGGGCTGTACATGCTATGAGCGTTTGTGCTATTAATTTATTTGCCCTGTGGCACGCGTGTGACAGACAGAGGCGCTTGTATGTAACGTTACGTAGCAGGGGTTTTCCATGTTGAAGCCAGGAGAACGCGAGATGAAATGAAGTGAGGGGTGGTCGCTATTAAAATACCAGGTAGTCATGGTGGATGATCATGAATGATGCTTGATAAGTGAATGCTATTTCAATTATGTTGAGTCCACCAGCGAGCTGTCTGTAAGATAAACAGCGCCAAGCGTAGCCTACTAACGTGAGCTGTCTGTAGTCTAGCCAGCAATGCTAGCTAGCCAATCAACTAGCTCTGTGAGCAGCTGTAGCTTGGCGTAACGTTAGGTTAGATAGCTAGTTAAGCCGGATTTATGCTTCTGCGTCGCCATTTACGCGCAGCGAAAAGCCACACGACTAATCGCGACTAATCGAAAAATAATCGACAGATTAGTCGACTACAAAAATAATCGTTAGTTGCAGCCCTACGGGTCGGGTGAGTCGGGTGTGTGGGGTCCCTCGGGGGAGGGAGGTGGGGGAGCCACGGCTTTGCACTGGTGGGCAAACGGGATAGTAGTCGCTCTACAACTAGAGGGCTGCAGGGGAATATTTTCCCGGATGCACAGAGAACAGTTTTTTTTACCCCTGCTTCCTACCGACACTGGAACCTGGACACTGAACACTGAACATTACCTGGACAATACACTGAACACTGAGCACTTTAGTTAGTTTAATGTTGGTTGTTGTTGAATGTAATGTCTTAAATGTCTGATTGTTTGATGATTGATTAATTGATTGTATACATGGTGTTGCGTTTTTATAAAAACCAATAAAAAACACCTTAAATAAGCTGTGACACTAATTCACTCGAAATAAAGAACATTACAAAGAAAACAAAACTTTAATTCCAGGACTTTCAAGGGCCCTCTCCCTGCTGGGGCCCTGGGTAGTCAGGTCCACTTTTCCCCCAACTAGTGCGCCACACCATCTCTCAACCCCGGGTCACGTGTGCTACAGTCTAGCCATTGCAATGACAGTGAGTGTTCCATAGCTCAGTGGGTGAAGAGGGATGGATGGGGACAGGGCTGGACTATAGTATTGTATAACACTGTCAAGACCAGTATAGTATTGTATAACACTGTTATGACCAGTATAGTATTGTATAACACTGTTAAGACCAGTATAGTATTGTATAACACAGTTAAGACCAGTATAGTATTGTATAACACTGTTAAGACCAGTATAGTATTGTATAGCACTGTCAAGACCAGTATAGACACAAACGGTGGCACTTTTTGTCAAGTCATATTCGAAGGTATTTGACAGAAATGACATGAAAGATTTCACCTCGTCTAGAACTTTCCTTTTTGCTGCATCAGCGGGACCAGCTTTGTCTGCTGCCTATCAAAATCAAAAAATATTTTTTGTCGTTTAAAAACAAACAAAAACGGAATGGTTAAAACCCTTAATATGTAATAACCAACGTGATACAAGACAGTCATAAATAAATTATTTATTTTAAATATCATTTTTTATTTTCATAAAAAAAAAATTTTTTTAAATGTCCTCGGCGGGCCACTTGTAGATGGCCTCTGATTGGCCGCCACTGATGTGTGACATCTCCTACAATGTATTATGACGTATTAGAGTGTACCACTATGAAACCACGGTGCGTCTTGTCATCAATCACAACTTGGTAGACATCTCATATCATATGTCACGTTGTATAATAAAACAACAAGAAGATTGAGAAGATTGAGAAGATTGAGAGTCAAAAGAAACCAAGAGTCAAAGAAACCAAGAAACGGTAAGAATACCTATTTGAAAGCACTGTCAAGAGTAATAAGCCTATTCATTGTTGGAATAATGGAATTAGTATTTGTCCAAATTTAGACAAAATACAACATTATTTAGTACTGGGGACGGAAAAGGCACCATATAAAAAAATGACCCATATGTCATGTGCAATTAGTAAGCTCACCAACAGTAGCCTAAATTATATTAAGTGGGTGCAATGTATTGTGTAAGAATAACACTATTTACAGCGCTGTCAATTTCAGATTACATTTAATTGTCATTGGCAGTACAAGTACAGTGACAACAAAATGCATTTGGCATCCAGACAGATTTTTTCAGATCACAGACATGATTTCACCTCGTCTAGAACTTTCCTTTTTGCCTGCATCAGCGGGACCAGCTTTGTCTGCTGCCTATCAAAATCAAAAAATATTTTTTATCGTTTAAAAACAAACAAAAACGGAATGGTTAAAACCCTTAATATGTAATAACCAACGTGATACAAGACAGTCATAAATAAAGTATTTATTTTAAATATAATTTTTTATTTTCATTAAAAAATATAAAAAATCCTCGGCGGTAGATGGTCTAATCTGATTGGCCGCCACTGATATGTGACATCTCGCACAATGTATTATGACGTATTAGAGTGTTCCACTATGAAACCACGGTGCGTCTTGTCATCAATCACAACTTGGCAGACATCTCATATGTCACGTTGTATAATAAAACAAGGAGAAGATTGAGACTCAAAGAAAGCAAGAAGAAACGGTAAGAATACCTATTTGAAAGCACTGTCAAGAGTAATACGCCTATTCATAGTTTGCAGTCACGTGACTGGCGCAGAGCCCTGGCGACCTGTCATTTTCCCACCTGTTTCAAGCAACGATTAATTAGATCACCTCTCAAAAGAAGAAAAACAAAGATATGTCAACAAACTACACATTTTGGACACTTGCGATCCATATAGAGACCCGCCGCAGTATTTCAATCAGTAAAAACAGCGAAGTCGCTGCCAGAGCTGCAGGTCGGTGATGTTTACATATATCTGGTGGAGAATCCTTCCCCTCACACTGCCGCCAGGATGAAAGCGGACAAAAGTACCGGCACTTATCTGTTTTTATCTGGATGGGTCAATAATGCTAATGTTAGCTAGCTAGCTAAAGCACCTACATAACCAACTCCAAGCTGGTAGCGTCCACAAAAACAAACCATGTCAGAACGATTATGCAAAGATAATGACTACAAATAGAATAACTAGGCTAGTCAAAGTCAAAGTCAGCTTTATTGTCAATCCAATATACGTACAGACATGGATTATATGTACAGTCAATCCAATATATGTACAGACACAAGATTAAAAAATAACTATCTATACAAAAAATACCAGATAAAAGATTTGAAATGTGCGGTACAATGTACAGGGGTGGAATACAATATGAACAATGACAATAGTGCAATAGTGGTAATTGGCTCAGTATAATAGAGTAAAGTGGCTAAAGTACGTAAATAATTAAAATAATCAGTGTTTACCTGAGCTTATCTTTGAAATGTTCAGAGCTGCAGAGACGTGTGTACTTTGATGGTTTGCCCTCCACAGGGACTGAGACACGTCTAATAGCACAAATCCACAATCTTCTCTCTGGGTTTTCTTTTTCTGAGGGAATTCTGTAGAAGCACAACCCAGGGTCGTCTCCTCGTCGGTTAGTGCACCCGATTGCATAGCAACTATCCAGCATTTTGTCAAACAACTAATTACTTGGTAAAAACCTGATAAAATAGCTGGCAGGCAGCGGAAGAAAGATTTGTTTCGCCAGGTGGGCGTTCCCCTTATGCCGTGACGACACGTGCAAACTAGCACGGTCAAGTGGCATCAGGGATGCCAGATGGGATTGTCAATTTCCAGCCTAAAACCCGCCCAAATGCTTTTCTTCCAGCCCCATCTGGCAATACTGAGTGTAATAGGCCTATATAGCACTGTCAAGAAGAGTAGTATACTATAGCACATATAACACTTAACCCCTGGGGTTGGGTCAGATCGTTTGATGTATCTCTGATTTCCATTATACTGTGTGTCCTGTCAAAGGGCTGTACACCCAGGCCCCATCCTAACATGAACAGAACAAGCCTGTACACCCAGGTCTTATCCTAACATGAACAGAACAAGCCTGTACACCCAGGTCTTATCCTAACGTGAACAGAACAAGCCTGTACACCCAGGTCTTATACAAAGGCCCATAAAACAAGACTCCAGACAGCCCAAAATAAACTGGTTAGGCTTCTGCTAGGCCTCAACCCTAGGACACATCTAACCGCTGCTCATTTTTTGAGCCTTGATTGGCTACGAGTAGTTGACAGAGTGCAGCAGCTTGCACTGGGCCTGGTCTTCAAGATACGCTACACCACAAAGACACCCAAGTACCTGTCAACATACTTCCAAAAAGTGAACAATGTCCACACATACAACACCAGAGGAAGCTCCACGAACCACGTTCAACCGCGTTGCACCACAAACAAGGGGTTAAACTCGTTTGCAAACTATGCAGTAAAAATGTGGAACGCCCTTCCTATAATCTTAAAGGAGTGCAAAACACTGCCCACCTTCAAAACCACTCTCAAAAAACATTTACAGGAGGCTGCAATCCGTAACTGGACCCTCTAAATCAAAAATCAGATTAAAAGACCCGAACTACCCACTGTACATACTTTGTGTTTTGTCCCCCACCTGTGGTGTATGTCCCCACCTGTCCTACCCGCTGTACATACCTTATGTTTTGTTGTATTGTTCTTCCCATGATGGATGTATGTTTATCTTGTAGATAGTAATAGTTATTTGTCTGTATTATCTTGTAGATAGTACTAGTTTTTTTGTCTGTCTAACGATGAATTGAGAATCAAGGACCCCAATTGAAATAAGCCAGTGGCTTTCTTGGGTTTTTATCCTGTTAGTTGACCGTGTATGTAATATGTACTTTCATGTACCTACTTCTGCAAATCTTCTAATAAAGTTTTCAATCAATCAATCAATTATCCTAACATGAACAGAACAAGCCTGTATACCCAGGTCTTATCCTAACATGAACAGAACAAGCCTGTACACCCAGGCCCCATCCTAACATGAACAGAACAAGTCTGTACACCCAGGCCCCATCCTAACATGAACAGAACAAGTCTGTACACCCAGGTCTTATCCTAACATGAACAGAACAAGCCTGTACACCCAGGTCTTATCCTAACATGAACAGAACAAGCCTGTACACCCAGGTCTTATCCTAACATGAACAGAACAAGCCTTTTGCTGTTGCCTTCTGACTGATTGTCATTTTAATCCGTTTTTATGTGATCCCGTCTGAAGCTACTTTGACTTCACGTAACAAGTTGACCAGAATGTGAGATCTGAACTCTGTTGTGTTGCAGATGTGTGGCATGAAGAGGGCCAAGAGAGCCAACAAGGCCTCCAAGAGCACTAAGAAGTGCGCCAAGAGCGCTAGGAAGAGCGCCAAGGGCCTTAAGAAGAGCTCCAACACTGATGCAGGTGAAAGGGTTTTCTGTTTACTTCTCCCTGTAAAAGTCCCTATGTTGACTATTTGAAGACTTGTTTGATGAGAAGAAAAAATGTCTTTCATTCCATTAAACATCCAATCACAGACAATGATAATGACTTGAACATCATTCCAATATCCACATGCTAACATTCATTATGAATGCAAGGCTGGGAAATGACTCCATCATGGTATGCTAGTGTGAATATTGTAACACAACCATTGATTGTCTTAATGTACTACAGACTATGTCATAGGTGGCAATAAAACCCCAGAATCCTCTCTGTTTGGTTCTTTTAGCTCCTTCTGTGATGTCCTCCGCTTCCGGAACGAAGTGTGAGGACAGAGAAGCAGTAATGAAGCTGCTGGCGGAGGAAGGTGTGGTTGGTGCGTTAAACATCAACACAGCTGATCAGGCCTCCTTCCCCATCCTGATGACCTTCATGAAGGGTCTCAGTGATGAGTAAGTATTATGCGCTCTACTGTATCTATGCTCCTTATGTTTCTATACACACCCAATATTTTGCACCCTGCGCATAAACAGTACAACAAGTGTGAGCCAAGACCAAACAACTGAAAATGTTGACTTGTTTCTTCACCAGGCAGTGGACGGTGATCCACGACGGCATGAGAGACCCTGTAAGTGTATTTGATGTGTGTGACTTCAGAGTTAGCAGGCATACCATACCAGTCATTGTTTGTGTTGTGAATCAGTGAATCGAAATGATTACCTTCTTTAAGCTGAACACCGACTAATTCTTCACTCTCTTTTGAATGAACACAGATGACCAAGGCAAAGCTTGAGTTCACGGGTCGGAGGATTGTGAAAATAATCGCCAACATGGCCATAGAGGTCCTCCTCCCGACTCTTCAGCGGGTCATAGAGCTGAGTAAGGCCAGGGAGGCTGCAGTCTCTCAGAGTGGGTCAGGGCTCTCCTCCACCACCTCACTGGAGGAAGGAGAGGCCCAGTCCCCCTGCCACTCAGACACTGAGTGGGAGACCAGCACATCAAGGTCTTCCTCTGCGAGGTATGCTATAATCACAGCCACGCCTCTATGACTACAATGATCATAACATCACAAATAACTTAAATCAGGGGGTAAACCCACACTTTTTTTTTTTTACTTTGTTTTGTTTTAGAACCAAATGTTTGTTGCACAGTTTAAGTGTTGGACTTTGTCAATGCTGATAATACAATGATTTTTTTGGTGATGAAATGTTTTGGCCATAGACAAAATACCAACAATAATCAGAATGAGTAACAACGTACTGTAAAAAGTCAAATCCCTCTCCACTACATCAGAGTCTGATGTGAGCCACCAATGTGATAACTCTTATGCTTTTATCCCCCAGGGATTGATAAAGTTGCATTCGATTGAATTGAATGTCATATTTGTCTTTATTTTGAAGTTCCCAGACTTTGCGGCAGTGTGTGTCCGGAGGATCCCCCCCCCTGGATGATCCACTCCAGGTCCACTTTGGGATCACAGAGGACACCATCCTCCAATCACTGGGCTCCGTCTCCTCTGGCTCATTTGATCTGACCAGACCTGTGGTGAGAGACGTCCTGAAGCAGGTGAACTCTGACGTCTCCTTGATAATCTCCTTATCAAGGTCAGATAAGTCCACCCCCATAGTCTGCGACAGGGACACCACCATGTCCGCGGCTAGGAGGATGTTGCACGTGGTGTGCACCAAGCTCCGGGAGTTGGGGATCACCAAACCAGTGGTGCCAAAGGTCAAGTTCACGACCTCTAAGACCGACCTGGGGCCAGTGGCGGCAGAAGTCATGACTGCCATCGTTGAGACGGTGGAGTCCTGCAGCACAGCTGATCAGGGGGCAGCTGACATGCTCAGACAGTTGGCAGAGAAGATCAGCACGATCAGCTCTGTCTCTGATGAGGACGGATCCTCTGCTGGAGCGCCGCATAGACGCGTGTCCTCCTCTGGCAGTGTGGGACACCTCAGGAGTCTGTGTCACTCTGAAGCCACCAAGGCCGTGAGTGCAATTCTGAGCCGGAATTGCTTATCTTATAGCTATCTTATCTTAGCTTATCTTATATCTATAGATATAAACATGGAGGAGGCCTCAGATATTGTTGATGAGTTTGTGGCAGACATAAGGTCTATCACTCACTCAGCTGGGTCTGGTGCTTCAAAGGAGGAGTCTCTGCCTGTTGCCCTGACCCTAGTTCAGAGGCTTCAGAGAAGGCTGAGAGCGTTTTACGCGCGGCTGGTGTCTTTTAAAGGCACAAGCCAGAAGAGTAAACTGCCCTCAGACCAGGATAGATTCATCCATGGATCTACTCTGGTAAAAGCGGAGTCTTCTCGCAGTGAGCCTATGTTTCCATCCAACTCACTGGTTGGAGTAGAGCTGCGTAGAAGTCAGAGTGAATGCTCTCGACCGATGCTGGCTCTCCAGAGCCCTCCGGTGAGCCAGCTCGAACTCGACCGCACCACCAAAGAGGTTCTGAGCGAGATTCTCGTCTTTTATAAGACAGAAGACGAGAGGACAGCCTCCGCTGGACCAACGGCGTCTGATGAATCCCTCGCTGCCTGCGAGTTTGTGGAGGACGTGTTAACATGGTTATGGGAGTACTCCTCCTCCTCCTCCTCCTCCTCATCAGAGAGTTTGTGCGTGTCTCCGAAGGCAGTCGTGAGCGAACTGTCCAAGGAGGACTTTCAGAGTCAAGCCACTGAGAAAGTGAGGGATGTTCTCATGAGATCAGAGAGATGCTCCCTCAGTTCTTCCCACCACTCTGGGTCAACTACCTCCTCCTCTCTGTCACCTGCCAGTGCTGACTCGTCAGCATTAGACCTCGTCTGCATGGTTGTGAACAGTGTGAAGAGCCTGTTCCAGGACGAGGAGTCCTCAGCTGGTCCCGGTGTGCTGCCCACACACACTGAGGCCTCTGAGGTGTCTGAGGCTGGTGGCCTTAGTGCTGGTGATGGTGTGTCGGAGCTGAGACTGTGGTCTACAGCACAGACCATCTGCAGAGATCTGAAGAGGAAGCTGAAGGAGTTCTTCACTCGGCGTGAGATGCATGCCTCTGAGCAGAGTGCATCGATGGCTGAGGCTAGAGACAGCATTAGCCAGATCCTGGTCGCCATTCAGGGTGACATGGAGGCACAGTCAGGGGAAATGGAGACCTCAGTGGAGCTACAGCAATGGCACAGTGCTGTAGGATCTCTGCTGGAGAATGTAGAGAGGGTGTGTAGTGAGGGTAGTCTCACATGTCAGCCTCCCACAGAGCTTCCAGCAGAAAGCAGTTTCCCCGTCGTCAGAAGCAGCTCTGACGAGTCTGTGCCGGAGGATTCCGTCGGTGACTCCAAACAGCGGATGGCCGACGTGGTGCAAGTCCTGATGGACCACATGGACCCAATGGTTCTTGAAGAGGTCACCTCTCTCGGAGCTGACCTCACCAGACGGGAGGAGCTGCTGTCCCAGGGGGGGATCCGCACCCTGACCATCGCCCTTGTGGACAGACTCCAGGAGCTGATGTCACTCCACAGCAGTCTGCCTGTGGCCGTTGGGACCAGTGTGTCGGACAGTGTTCTGTACAAACGGCCACCGGCAGAGAAGCGTGCGATGGTGTGCAGTGAGGTGGTCTCCGCCTTTGTGGAGGAGTCGGTGAAGCGTTTGCTTCTTCAACTGATCGTCCCTCCCTCATCATGGAGCATGGAGGTGGAAGCTTCCAACAGCAACGCCCCGACCAGAGACTCCAGCCACAAGAGCCTGCTGTCCACCAGCTCTTCAGAGATCTACAACGACACAGTGGATCTGTTCTCCAGGGCCCTGGTCAACCAGGTCAACCAGGTGATGGCCCTATCAATGGGATCCGACACCTCCACAGCCTCGGTCACACAGACTCAGAGGGATGCTAGTGGGAAGAAGAAGAAAGGGAAATTCAGCAAATTCCTTTCAATGATGAAGCGCAAGGTCAAGGTAAAACAGAAATATACAGTGAATTTATAAGAGAGCCACATTCCACATAATTTCACATTAAGGAAATGTAATGTAAAGGTAAAGTCTTACCAGTTTATCATAAGACAGCAGACAAGCTATGCATTGTTGTTGTAGGAATAATGGGATTTTAAGAGATATGTTCTGTCATTGATTCTTCTTCTGTAACAACTGATATAGTGCAAGAGGTCCAGCCTCCAGCCTCCACCCCCAGGACCGGAGGACATAAAGGTTGGTCTCCAGCCTCCAGCTCCAGAACAGAAGGATATAAAGGTAGGTGTCCAGCTTCCAGCCCCAGGACAGGAGGGCATCGAAGTTGCCCATGACGATGGACACAGCAGAGGTAAGTCAACATGTAGAACACATAGACCAAGGACATACTAACCAAATTAATGAAGTATTCTATTCTGTAGCTATAGGCCTGGTGAAGCTCATATGAACTCTCTCTCCTCTCTCTAGCGGCCAGCCCAGTGACAGCTGAGACAACGCCTTGTGAGGAGAGCGGAGCTTCAAAGAAACAGAAGCGTTCCCTCCTCCAGAGGATGCGCACATCTGTGAAGAGCCTTGGGCTGCTGAGCTGCTATCCAGGCAGACGGCCTCCGTCCAACGAGACCCTGTAACCATCTTCACAACGATGGACCCACAGAGGTAAGTCAACACATAGAACACATAGACCAAGGACATACTAACTAAACTAATAAAGTATTCTATTCTGTAGCTATAGGCCTGGTGAAGCTTATATGAACTCTCTCTCCTGTCTCTAGCGCCCGGCACAGTGGCGGCTGTGACGACTCCTCCAGAGGACGCACACAACTGCAAACAGCCTTGGCCGGAGCTGCTGTCCACCGTGAATAAAACATTATTTGGATTCAATTCCTTTTGCTTGTGCATTTTTCATGTTATGAACTTGTTATGCTGAAGATTGTGTAACTAGATCAGTGGTCTTAAAAATATCATAGCTAGAAGCAACTGCGATTACAGCAACAAATATAGTAGCTAAGCATGTTTACAGCTATGCCTGAGGCAATATCCCAATAGAAATGTAATCATAACAAGAATCATATACAAGAATCATATACAAGAATCATAACAAGAATCATGTACAAGATATATAATGAATCATTAGAAATATACATGAGCTATAAATGGTAGGCCTACTGAAGAAAGATGGTCATCCATTCTCCCTCCCTCCCTGATAGTAAACAACAAAGTAATTACTATTAAAGTGATTATTACTATACATTTATTAACTTTAACTTTATGAAGCAGTTTAATTGGAGTTGTGTTAGCCACATAAAGAAAATACATATCTAGAACTGAATTATGAAGGTTACTATGGGGATTAGGTTAGAGAGAGAGAAGGAATGAGGATTGTGTTACAAGCAATATCCCCCTACCTGGTCGTACCCTTAAATGTCCACTAGATGGCAGGCATGTATCAGCATAAAGCAGGGGTCTCCAACCTTTTTTAATCTGAGAGCTACTTTGAAAAAATGTAAGTGGCCGAGAGCTACTCATATCTTATTACTTACATTCATTCACATAACGTATTCTTTTGTCTTTTTGTCTGTTTAAAAAAACATTGTGCATGTGTGTAGTAAGTGTGTTGACTCATTCCTACACTACACTTAGTGAGATGACTGTCACTGCATGGAGTCTACTACAGTTATGTATGCTGGAGTGTATCCACTTAGGTTCACTCTTATAGAGTCATTTAAATGCTCATCTGTCAGTCTTGTTCTGAATGTAGATTTCATTACATTCATATCAGAAAAAGCTGATTCGCAAAGGTATGTAGACAAATAAAGCAAATACTTTCAGGGCTGCTTGGTGAATATTCTTATAGTTGTCTGGGTCTACCAGGCTCCAGAAATGTTGTGAATGTTGTGAATGTTGTTGCGATAGTAGCTGGACATTATTCTGGAGATTTAACCTCCATCTCCATCTCTACAGGATTGACACTGAACAGTTCAGCTATCTGCTCTCAGTGTTTCCCCTAGGTTTGCTGCCATGGGGGGGTGGCATGGACTGTGGCATGGAACCCCCGCCCTCGGTGATGATAACTCAGCATTAAGGGTTGGATTGGGGGTAAGACCCTGCGACATACCAGCGTCATGTCCAGGGGGTGTACTTGTACATCAAGCCGCCTCACGCTACAGAAACAGGAGAATCCTGCCCTATGGGTCATTAGGCTCGAGAACCATCGGTTCACAAGGCTACTTATGTGGTCTTGACTACCTGTCCACTTTCTCACCTGGTTCTTGCTCTCTCTCTGGTGTGCCGACACCATCCTGCTCTCTCTCCTTCTCTCCCTCTCTATCCTCCTCTCTCCCTCTTTTGCTGTCATTAGTAAATGATCATTTAAATCATTATAATCTACTCAATGAGTTTATTACACAATGTCAATAGTTCCACCTGTTGTGAAAGGGATTATGATGTCCCTCAACCAGTTTGACAGTGTCTGGGTGTCTTTTGATCATATCAACCTGAATTGATTTAAATCGACTTTACCTGAGTCTAATCAGAGCTGTCGGCACATTCTACAAATGGACAGTTATTTATTTTGAATAGCAGAAGTCTGAACAGCAACAGTACAGGTATTTGACAGGCAAAATTACTGTAGCCTAATATGTAGTCAGTATAGGCCTATGCTGAAGAGAGTTAGTCCCAGTGCCCACCTGTTCAGCATTCAATTGGCTACAATTGTCTCAAGACTCCAAGAGGCCAATTCCAGTAGATTATAGCATTTTATTGAGTTAATCCTGGGACAGTCATCTAAAATAAAACAACATTGGCATTATCTGATGGGACTTGCAAGATCTTTTAAGTGTGAGTGTGATGTGCTTTATTAGTTAGAGCTCCCACTTTGTAAACATACGTGGCATAGAGGGGTCTCAGCCCGAATGGCTGCGGCTAATCAGTTGGTGAATTCACTGCAGAACAACGCCACCTTTTGTTACACAAGGGAAGGTCCTCGGGACTAAACTAAGCACTAATGTTCGTTAATGAGGGAGCAGAGACATTAATCCAATTTAAAGATCAAGACCCCAACAGCTTGTCATGCCCCTTGCTGTCGTTCCCAGACTTGGACGATGTAGTGATGTCAGAGAGCCCCGGGTCCGCCTCTCTCATGTGCCCTGTGTTGTTAACGAACAGCGGCAGAGGGATCATGTTGATTTCCACAGCGGCTGTGGCAATGCCTGCGGCGTTGGAGGCCACACAGTTGAACGCCCCACTGCCCTTCAGCGTGGTGATGAGGATATCCAGGGTGCCATCGTCATACAGGATGGTGCGGGAGTTGTTGTGCACCAGCTTGCCATCCGGGAAGCGCCAGTGGATGGCCGGGTCCGGGTCTCCCATGGCCACTTGAGGGTGACCCCCTGGCCCTCCATAACGTAGGGCTTGGTGACCACGTGCTTGGTGATCAGTGGGGGGTCACAGATGAACTCCTCCTCCTGAATGGACCAGAAGTACTTGTCCATCAGGTGGTCCGGGGAGGCGCAGGTCTCCAGGTCATCCTCCCGGGTCAGTCTACGGAGCCACAGAAGCTCGCAGTTGCAGTGGAGTGGGTTTCCCCCGAAGCTCACCGCCAGGGAGGAGGGGTTGGAGCCCGTGTCACCGGAGAGCACCTTGGCGTGCTGGAACAAGCTGTCCGGGGGCAGCTTCTGCAGGCGGTTGGACGTCATGTCCAGACGCACCAGCTTGGTGAGCAGCGTGAAGGTCCCTGCCCCGATGTGGTCAATCAGGTTGTGGTCCAGTGTAAGTGTGTTGATGTTGGTCATCCTGCCTATTTCCTCCCACGGCAGGGTCCTCAGGTTGTTGTTGGACAGATCCAGGTCCTCAATGGTCAACACAAACTCATGGAAGGAGGTGGGGGCCACATGGTGGATCTGGTTGTTGCCCAGGATGAGGTGGCGCAGGTTGATCAAACTTTTGAAGTGGTCACTCTTGATGACACTCAGTCGGTTTCCGTCCATGTGGAGTGCTCTGAGCGAACGCAGGCCCAAGAAGGCGTGGGGTGTGATCTGGCTGATGGTGTTGCGGGACAGGGTAAGGTGGACCAGGCTGGTCATGTTGAAGAAATCTTTTCTACGGATGACAGTGATGAAGTTGTCGGTGAGGCGCAGCTCCACGGTCTTACGGTCGATTGTGGGGGGCACGAACAGCAGGCCGGTCTTGGTGCAGAGCACAGTCAGAGTAGGGGAGAGGTGCTGGCAGATGCAGCGGCCTGGGCAGTTGTAGCCTCTCACCAGTACCGCACACAGCAGCACACACAGAACCAACCGCTCCATGTTCTATCAGCTTCCAGATCCTGGAGCAGACACAGAGAAATGGTACAAAGTCATGTCAAAATCATATTTCATAAAGCAGGCACCAACCACGATTATTGAAACTGCCAGGAAGGCATCAATCACTAGATGATATGGAGCTTTGAAATTATGGGATTTGATGATGACTGGCATTATTGCAATGGTCTGTCATGACCTCCGGGCTTGGTATTATTCCAATGAGGAAACACAGCATGGTTTGCCAAGTAAAAACAGGGTAAATATGCAGCCAGGCTCCATCAGTGCCGAACCCTGGAGTATAATATAAAAGGATTGCAGGGTCGTTTTAAATATTAAGCTAATATATCATATGGGTCACAATATTATTTACTGTGCTGGTGTTGTGCTGCCGCTGTGTTTAGGACTGTAAGACATGGATGCTGTCTCCGATGGGGGTGATCCCCCCATATATTATGGCATTTGTTGTGTCATTTTCTTTTCTGTTTATGTCTGATATGTGACATGGCCTCCTCCCCCCCTGTTTTTTTGTTTTTGTTTTGTTTTTGTTTGTTTTTTGTTTGTTAGTTTGTAAAAAAAAAAAAAAAAAAAAAGAGAAAGAACATTTTCTGTTGTTTATGGACAATGTACTGCATAAAAGTGCAAAACTAGTTTTCTACTATTAATGGGACAATAACCTCCCCCACGGATACTAGTTGTTGTTGTTATGTCCTGTTGTGTACATGTCTCTGTGAAACTCAATAAAAAATAAATAAAAAATAATGGCCATGGTTGAAAACACTTGAGGTGGCAAAGCCTTCCCCATTTGCCCCCAAAGTTCCACCTTTTCAGATGTACCCTTCACATAACCCACCACCATTCACACAAATATGATCAAATGCCCTCAATTGCAATGTCACCATAGCTTTCAAATATTGCCTGTATTCATACATTCTGTAACACATTCTGTTTATTTTACAGATAAACGGTTCAGTTATTTGTTGAGAGGTAGCAGTTTGATGTCTGTATTTGCTTAAGCACAACAAGGGTACTTTCTGTACGATGATCAACACTTGACCTTGTGAATACCATTTACTGTTTGAATTGGAATTGAATTGTGACTTCTAACCTATTTATACCTCTAAGTGCATAAAAATTACACCTAGGAGAAGTGTGTGTAGTTGCATGTATCAAGCACAGACCCAGTGTATTGCACCCACAATATTCGAGAGAGAAAAAAGAGAAAAAGAAAGCTTGGTACTTTCCCTTTTATTTATGTTAGTTCTTGTTTGTTTGATTGAAGGTCTAGATCCCTAGCTCTCCTCAAACTTGACTTGAATCGAGTTCACTTGATTTACGTTTTCATCTTCTGTTGTGGTTCTGGCCTTTCTGAAGTGGCAAACAGCTGTCTCCTCTTTTTTGAGTTTCAGCAATCTCATTACTTTTCTGAAAGTGATATCAGTTTCTTTTTCGCTGTCATTGTTTCCTTTTTTGATGCAGCGGACCTACATCTTATAAAGGTGTATGTTTTTTGTATTGTGTTTGCCATTAGAAAACAGTTGACATGTTTTGTCTTGCATTTTTTGTAATAAACCTTTGATGAAAAAAAAAAAAAAAAAACATGACCCTGACTCAGAGTGCCCCCCTCCCGCTGACAACAACACACAAATAGTTCTGAGGTCAAGTTTAAACCTGAGCTCCGTGTCACAGACCTGTTCTTTGGGTGGCAAGAGTATGTCTCTTTCCATGACCATTCTGTCACCTGACCTCCAAGCCCCTTTTACAGCGTACAGCAATGGCAGGCCCTCCCAGACCCCTCTCACCTCTGCAACCCTGGATCCAGTCCAGGTGGTACTACTATGCTCCCTGCCACTTTGCGGAAAGCTGGGGAACCACAGCTGCAGAAACCCAGCCCCGATTTCCTCCAGCTCATCCTGTTCCCCTGTTGGGGAGGCGGATAAGCCTCTTGAACACCCCTTGGATGCCCGGCCTGGATGACAGGCCTACAAGTAACCCCAAACACGTTGTGCAATAACCTGTAACTAGTTATGAAGTTAAGTTAGATTGATGATTAAAGATGATTGATGATCTTAGATTGATGATTTAATCATGAGTCTGAGTCTGTTGGTTGGATAAAGTTTGTATTAGTAAATGATCACTGATCACTGTTGGTGAGTGAAGCAGGAGCTGGTTGTTGATAGTTCTAGTTGAGTATTTAGCGAAAAGCAAGCTGACGCAACAGAACTGTCAGTTCTGACAGCTAGCATCTCTCTATCATAAGACACTGACAGTGACAGCTAGCATATCTCTATCATAAGACACTGACAGCTAGCATCTCTCTATCATAAGATACTGACAGTGACAGCTAATTACAGAAAAGGTAAATGACATTTCTGTCATGGCTTCCGCATTTTGGTCTATGAGAGAGTCGGAATCATGTGCTACCAAGCGGACCAATCACAGAGCTTACGGTTGCGTAGAAACTGACGCGTTCTTACATTTTTGGAGATGTGCACGTCAACCTACGCCGTAGGCAAGGCGGGCCCACGCGGGACTACGCAAGGCTACGGCGTTGATTTTACGCAGAAGTCTAAATCGGCCTTTAGCGGAGAAGTTTCTGAAGTTAGTTCTGAAGGGAGTGATATTGATGATGAGCTGCAACGTTTGCAGAAAAAGCGCTATACAAATAAAAGTTATTATTATTATTATTATGACAATGTTATAGCTGATTCGGATGATTTCGAAGTCTTTGAAACAGAATGGAAGACGGACAACTATTTTTAGTTTTGTCACCTCCAAACTTGTTGTATAGGTGTTCCCCTAGTTTAAGAATGCATTTCTCTTCTTTGATAATAGCTGACACTTCATCTAGATTCATGTCACTAACCAGGTCCCAAAGTTACTTCTTCACGCCACGCACACGCCACGCACTGGCTGTGCATTAGGGGTGCAACGGTTCAGTTGGTTCACGGTTCGGTATGAACCTCGGTTTTTGGGTCACGGTTTCGGTACGTGTTTTTGTGCCTAAGGAGAAAAAAAGGTACTATTTATTTACAAACTGTTACTTTACTTTATTTTGCTTATGGAACACATTCCAGAATATGACTGGTATATTGTATAATATAAACAAATATAAATGTATATAAACAAAAAATAACAAAAACACTTTCAAATGTGACACCAGCAAGTGTTTTGATAACATTACTTACTGAAACTGCAGATTGTAAGCTTTCAAATGACATGTCATACATTGAAATCCGAAAAAAGATGACGAAGTCCAATGTTGTTGGACCTCAGGCACATATAGAGTTAAACTCTGTCATGAAACCGGAGGCAAACGCTGCTAACAGCTAGCGGCTAACAAAGTACAGCGCTACGAATGTCTAAACTGGATTTTAATAACATCACAACATGCTGATAGAACATCAACATGCTAAAAACACATAACTACACATAATTATATGATCACACGGTCCTTGCTTTTGAACACGTCCTAAAACTAAAGTATATTTACAAGCCATGTAAACCGATAGCCTCCGGACAACAATAAAGGTCTTTGCACACCAATGCGTGCGTTTTCGTTTTTAATCCGTCATCCGAAAAAAACGTTACGCACCGAGACCTTGCACACCGATCCGATGCGTTTTTTTAGAGTCCATTGTGTTTTTTTACTTTGCGAACTTTCGCTATATGCAACATGGAGTCTTCAAGCAGTGAGGATGATTTTGTGCTCCTCTCACTTCTTGAAAATAGGAAAAGGAAATATTGGATCCACACCATCCTCAGAACTCGTCGGCAGCAAGGGGAGTTTCACCTGCTAATAAAAGATCTGAGGAATTATCCAGATCGTTTCCAGGTTTACCTCAGGATGTCGGTGGTCCAGTTTGATTCGCTGCTAGCAATACTGGAACCACACATCATAAAGAAGGCCACCAATTACCGCGATCCAATTGATCCAGAACAGCGACTGGCAGTATGTCTAAGGCAGGGGTCGGCAATTAGGTTTGGCCTCGGGCCAATTTTTTTTGAGCCACCAGATGGCGTGTCAAAACATAATCAAAGGCTAATTTAAGTAATTGATTGTTAAAAAATGAAATGTGTCACGTTCGAATGCTTTGACTTTTCTTTCGAAAAATGTGAAAACATTTCTGCGTTGTTGTAAATCAATGACTCATCGCTAGTCAACTAACACAGCTTGTTGTGTGAGCCTGCTAACAATGTGAAGTAGTGTTATAGTTAACTAGGTAGCAGTGGGGATTACTCACCCAATCCATTGCGTTGCTATTCTGGCTTGACTAGCGAGTTTGTGTTGTGATTCTCAAATTGAAACGTAGTTCCGTGTTTCAAAAGAAAAGTCATTTTGATCATCCGATCGTCACAAATGTTACTGGAACTCCGCGACGGACCGCCTTATAAGACATGCATTTGTGGGAGATGCAGAGAATTGATCAAGATAACTGTAAACAAGCTGTATAGGTGGCGTAATAAACTTAACTGTAAATGAGTTTTTTTCCCTTTCCATATTTTTGAATAATAAATGTGTGGACTGACGATGTAGCGGAGCCTAACTTATTCTAATATTTGTTTAACATACTTTTATTCTGATAATTATTCCCCGCTCCTCCCAGACGTACAACGTCACATTATTATTGGATTGGCAATATTGTACCCTACTTGAGTGAGAAGTTAGCTACACATTTAACCTGCTAGCTAGCAAGAGAAAAAGAAAAATGTCATCCAAAGGTCTAAAGAGGAAGGTTGACGGTGAAAACAGGGCATTTAAAGCGGAATGGACAGAGAACTATGCGTTCATCCTACCTGGTTTCATTAATGCAAAGCCGATGTGTCTTATCTGTAATGAAGTTGTGGCTGCTTGCAAAGACTATAATATTAAGCGGCACCACGAGACGAAGCATGGCACCTTCAAAGTGGCCTTTCCACCCAAGACAGAGGCACAACAGCGCAAGAGTGTCCTTTGCGCCAGACTCATTACGTTTGAATGGTTTACTGAGCTGGTGTTATTTTTTTCAAACCACACACCGCATGTTGGCTATTTCAGCACCACGCGTTGTCCACCTACTTATTGATTCACTATGAGGGGTTCAGCGTCAGTGCACCTCGCTGCCTGATTGCCTGTCCCTGTGTCATTCACTCTCAACATGGATAAAAGTACAATAAGCATTCTTTAGGTGGTGGTAGATTCTCTATTCGGACAGTATAGCCGCTATATGTGGGAATGTCGGTCCGATATTGTAAAAAAAAAAAGAAAAAAAAAAGAAAGAAGAAGCGGATTCTCAAAATAGTCTGCTGGGACAAATATTATTGGTGATGGGCCAGCAATGGCCCACGGGCCGCCTATTGCCGACCCCTGCTCTACAGGGACGTAGAGGGGACAGAGAGGTTTCAGTAGGGACAGAAGATAGGGAAAACATTTTGCCCCTGAGTGGGATAGAAACCTATACGCCACAGAGACCTTGTGTTGTGCCTTGTGCAAACCCATTGCTCAACCTTAGTGTTTGACTTAAAGGGTCACTCAGCTTTAAAGCAATTGGTTATAGTATAAATAACATTTAATTCTTTAAAAAAAACATACAGCACACAACCATTACAGCTCAATGAAAGCATGTGTGCATGTGTGTGTTCTGGATATGTTATCTGCAATATTTTCTGGGTGTGAGGTGGTCTATGATGCGCGGGCTGCAGTGGCTGATGTAGTGCAGGGCTGGATCCGAGTAGTTGAACGGCGGAGGGTTGTACTGGTCTTGGACGTACTCTGGCAGCAGGTTTGGAAGTCTGGACAGAAACAGAAGAACAGAGACATGAGAGACCTGGAACACCCACATCTGGCAGTAGAGACTTCAAATATCCATTAGACATACACGACATAATCCAAATAGGCCGTATATATAAGCTGAATACTAAGACTGGGTCCATATAACTAGGAACAATGGGACAATGTCCTTTCATTCAACCTACCTAATCCCACACTATCCCCCTGACCTCTGGAGCAGTACATCAGTACATAACAGGGTAGGGTTAATACTATGAGGGTTAATACTATGAGGGATTATGTTTCTCTCCAGCTCCAATGACACCTGTTTCAAATACATCTGCAGGCTGCAGCTCTGATAGAGCTGATCAACTTAGCTACATGGCCAAAGGACATGTACCAGATGTGCCTTGTACCCAGCACACATCATTTAAACTTGTTTAGCATGGTTATACACTGTTTATTTTTCTTTAAAAATAAACTGCGGTAATGGTACTCTTTCTGTAGTTATGATACTGTGTATTTGATTTTTTGATTTTTTTTTCTGAACATTTTCACTTTAGGTATAAGAAACTCACAAACAGATAGAGCTTCTTTACCAACATAACACAATAGTATACAAAAGAAGAGAGAAAGAAAAACATAAAACAAATGTGAGGTCATGGGATGGTCAAATTAAATCACTACAGAATTAGTCTCGAACCGTACTGTACAGGTTAGGATGATGTCCTTTACCAGTATTTATCGTCCACGACTCCTTGAAGCACTAAACTGGGCCATCCTTTCCCATTCACGAAGTCTCTGTAGCCATCGCTGGGGGGCAACACGGGGATATGAGACCCATCCACACAGCCAATAATTTGTGGGAGGAAGTGTGTCTGCTCAAATCGCTCTGCTATCACGCATGCTTCTTCAACAGAGAAGAGTACTTGAAGAAGAGTACTTGAATGAGCTGACTGCACCATGCCTTTGCAGAATATGTAGATGATTTTTTTCACGGTACATTTGTGGACTCCAAACTGGTTGGCAATAACACAATACTCAGCGCAACTTCCTAGCTTGTACACTACGATAGCCACACACATGGGAAGAGGCACTGGGGCACGTACTGTATTAACAGAATGAGACATGACCGGTTCCATCAACACGCACAGTCTGTTAAAAGAGGCTCTGGACATCCTGAAGTTTTCTCTCCAGTCTGCATCCGCGAACTCCTTTACAACGACACGTTCCCACCAGTCTTGGCTTCCTACCTTCATCCACAGTCTCCGGGGGGGCTCTGGCTGACGTGAACGGCATAACATGGAAGGCGATACACTCGTTTGTTCTCGCTCTTGTCTTCCAGTGTTGAGGATAAAGTGGATCAGCAGGAGTGTTGTAGTTAAATTGTGGTTCAAAAGCGCAAGCAGGAGAACACAATAACGAAGGACTATGTTGGAAACAAGCATTGTGGCTAGCTGTGGGTTAACGCCCGCTCAACGACCACAGCCAAGCTACCAACACTAACGTTACTATAGTAGCAACTATTGTCCCTCCCGCCGAATCGGATTATGCTAATAAACGGAATACACCAGTTGCTACAGCGCATGTAAACACCTTAATCGGAATATTTCAATTAGCCGATTATTGCAGCTTAATACAGGATTATGGTGTGCATGTAAACGCAGTCATTGTCTATTCAACAACTATTTCAGCAACTACCGTGGCTGCATGACCAGGGCAGCCCAGTGCAGCTCAACTGGGTTCAGCTCAGCTGGGCTCTGTCATGGGATAGGGTTTGGTTACAAGGAGGAGGTCAGAGGTCACTCACTCTCCTGTGATGGTCTTGTTGCAGGAGCAGCAGAAGCAGGCCAGGACGGTCAGGAGCAGCAGGAGGAGGAGAGGGATCCCGATACCCAGGACCAAGCCCAGGATCAGGGGCTTTTTGTCCTCACCAGAAAGGGCCTGAGATACACCAGTCCTGTTCACACCTTCCTGGCCTGGAGAGAGAGAGGACAGTGTGTAAACCTGGGCTTAAAAAAAACCTGGACACCAGACCTGGGTTCAAATACTATTTGAAATCATTTCAGACTCAAGAAAGTCATTTCAAATACATTTCATTGACAGATCTTTATGTCATACTGTGAATCATCAGATAACCTACAGTATATATACAGTCATGTGAAAAAGATAGGACACCTCATGAAAACCTTTGTCTTTTTCAACATATGGACATTTGATCTTCATTTTAACAATATTGAGAGATGGTAATATAACTAAACAAATAAAACAGATTTTCTTTTTAAAGTATATATATATATTATAGTAAAATGTAATTAATAGACATTTATTACTTAGAATGCCTACAATTAGAATCAAATGCACCACTTGCAAATGATTAGAACATTGTTAGAGAGGATTTTGGAGGAGATTGTCTTATTTAAACCTCAGACATTACATTTTAGTTTGGTTTGCTCTTGATTGTTGAAGTGTGTTGTAAGATCGGTGACATGGTGAGATCAAAAGAACTCTGAAGGCTTCATGAAGAAGTAAAGGTTGTAGATGCATATGAGTCTGGGAAGGGATTTAAAAAGATCTCCAAATCATTCCAGATCTCCATTCCATCGCCATTCCACTGTCTGGAAAATCATTTACAAGTGGAGAACATTTAAAACAATGACCTGAGGAGGGTCATCCTCATGCTAATTTCATCTAGGCTCGACTACTGCAACTCACTCTATGCTGGACTTCCTGATAAGACCATCTACCGCCTGCAGCTAGTCCAAAATGCCGCTGCCAGGCTGGTGTCAGGCACTAAAATGAGGGACCACATCTCCCCTGTCCTCATCTCCCTTCACTGGCTCCCAGTAAAGAAGAGAGTGAAGTTCAAGATCTGCACCTTTGTCTACAAAGCTCTCAACAGTCTCGCCCCACCCTACATCAAGGACCTCCTGGACCTGTCTTCCACCTCAAGGCCCAGGCTCAGGTCCGACGCCCAACTCAGCCTGAGGGTCCCCCGCACCAACCTCAAGAGGAAGGGTGACCGTGCCTTTGCGGTGATAGCACCGACCCTGTGGAACGCGCTCCCTTCCGCCATCAAGTCTGCCCCCACTCTGGACTCCTTTAGAGCCAAGTTAAAAACCCACCTCTTCGTCAATGATGTTCCCTAAGTCTACTCCCTATTTGTTGTAAATTGTATCCCTTGAGATGTTCGTTTAAGTAATCTGTGTCTGTTTGCTTTCTGTGTTCCTTGTCCTTGTCCTTGTCTTTATCTGTTCCTTTACCCGGGCTGCGCCCCGGGCCGATGTAAAAGTTGGATGGGGGGCGGATTATAAATAAAATTAACATTAACATTAACATTAACATTAACATGACAATGACCTAAAACAAGGTAAAGCCGAGATCATAATCCTGTTGAGATGCTGTAGGGGGATTTGAAACAGGCTGTGCATGCAAGACACCCCTCAAACATCACACAGCTGAAAACAATTTGCGTTGAGGAGTGGGAAAAACGTACCTGTCAGAGACTGGTAGACAGTTATAGTAATTGAGGTTATTTCAGCCAAAGGGGGCAATACCAGCTATTAGGGAAAATGGTGTCGAGAATCTTTGTTCATTATGTTCAAATAAAACATTTCCATTGTTTTGGGTTAAATTACATCACCTTTATCTATAGATATTGTTTGAAAGAAGATCAAATATTGATATGTCCATATTTCTTAAAAATGAACTAAATATTTCATGGGGTGTCTTAATTATTTCACCTGACTGTCTAGTACATAAATGGTAATAGTGGTGAGAAGGCCAGCCCTTTATGGCCTTGCTTCTATCTGCCAATTACCTGACAGCTGCAGCTGTTCATTATTTTATTTTATTTTAAAAATATTTTATTGATTTTTTTTTCTAGCTTGTAGGGGCAGGGCGGGCAAATTAATTGACATATTTAACATAGTAGGCATCAATGTGTAAATAAAAGCAAACAAACAGAAAAACAATGGCAATGTTGGCAGTAAGACTTTAAAATAGGGTAGTCCTACCCCCGCTCCCATCCTCACCTCCTCATCCAGTTACTTATCTGAAATAAGGCACAATGTCTAGGAAGAGGTAGATAAGATCATATGGAAATATGAATTGAATAAAACAAAACAAAATAGATAAATAAACATAAATAAATAAGTCTATTAAAAAATGAAAAGTAGGTATTTTCATGAAGTTGGAATGCACAGCATGGCATTCGTTTGAGTGTTATGGAAATATGTCAAAAAGGCGAAGCACACATTTCCAGTCCTATCTATTGTATGTAAGTATTTTTGGCCATCAGACCCACGTTTCCTACTTTTCAGTTATTACTGCATGTGTCTCTATCCTCACCTAGAATACATGACTGGGTCTCCTCCACGTCAGTGGTGCCATTGCACACACACCTGTAGCCCCCGTAGGTGTTGGCACAGAGAGCAGGCTGCACACACTCAGCCTCCTTTGAATCACACTCGTCCAGGTCTGCGTGTTGAGATGGTGGAGAGAGTGTTTGTGTTAGCTGGCAATTAGCAGATCATCATATAAAACCATCTCAATTCTTATGGCAGAATTAAACTCTATTGATTCTAATAATCATGATTATGATCATTTATTATACCATCACAAATATGATCATTATTCTCCACACAGTCTCAGACCTCCTTGTCGCCACCTATAGTTGAGCTGAGGTAGTACACTATAATGTACAGTGGTTTTACCTCCGACATCAGCAGCTTTGATGCCGTAGTATCCACTGACACGGGTGAGGTAGTCTCTGATGTACCAGTGTGGGGTGTCGCTGGACACGTTGATCCTGAACTCCTCCAGGCTGGCTCCAGGGCCCTTCACACTCGCGTTGTAGAACTTGTTTTGGAAGCCCAGAGCCAGAATCTCCACCAGCTGCAAATGATCCATCATATGATCTACTACATCAACAATACTCTCAAAACTCCTTCACTCACCATCTAAATCTTATCACAATCTTTAGTGTTTCTCATTAGCCAACATTAGCTTGGATGCATGTCTGTTACGTAATTACCATTTAACTGGCCCACAAACTTGAGGAAACATTTTCTTTTTTAAACGTGGTGTACGCTTCACTCAAAGTAACCAAGCTAGTTGACGGTCTGTTAGTCTGGTCTTTTAGTCTGGTCTGTTAGTCTGGTCTGTTAGTCTGGTCTGTTAGTCCTGTCTGTTAGTCTGGTCTGTTAGTCTGGTCTGTTAGTCTGGTCTGTTAGTCCTGTCTGTTAGTCTGGTCTGTTAGTCTGGTCTGTTAGTCCTGTCTGTTAGTCTGTTCTGTTAGTCTGGTCTGTTAGTCTGGTCTGCTAGTCCTGTCTGTTAGTCTGGTCTGTTAGTCTGGTCTGTTAGTCCTGTCTGTTAGTCTGGTCTGTTAGTCTGGTCTGTTAGTCTGGTCTGTTAGTCCTGTCTGTTAGTCTGGTCTGTTAGTCTGGTCTGTTAGTCTGGTCTGTTAGTCTGGTCTGTTAGTCCTATCTGTTAGTCTGGTCTGTTAGTCCTGTCTGTTAGTCTGGTCTGTTAGTCTGGTCTGTTAGTCCTGTCTGTTAGTCTGGTCTGTTAGTCTGGTCTGTTAGTCTGGTCTGTTAGTCTGGTCTGTTAGTCCTGTCTGTTAGTCCTGTCTGTTAGTCCTGTCTGTTAGTCTGGTCTGTTAGTCTGGTCTGTTAGTCTGGTCTGTTAGTCTGGTCTGTTAGTCCTGTCTGTTAGTCCTGTCTGTTAGTCTGGTCTGTTAGTCCTGTCTGTTAGTCCTGTCTGTTAGTCTAGTCTGTTAGTCCTGTCTGTTAGTCTGGTCTGTTAGTCTGGTCTGTTAGTCTGGTCTGTTAGTCTGGTCTGTTAGTCTGGTCTGTTAGTCTGGTCTGTTAGTCCTGTCTGTTAGTCCTGTCTGTTAGTCCTGTCTGTTAGTCTGGTCTGTTAGTCTGGTCTGTTAGTCTGGTCTGTTAGTCCTGTCTGTTAGTCTGGTCTGTTAGTCTGGTCTGTTAGTCCTGTCTGTTAGTCTGGTCTGTTAGTCTGGTTCGTTAGTCTGGTCTGTTAGTCTGGTATGTTAGTCTGGTCTGTTAGTCTGGTCTGTTAGTCCTGTCTGTTAGTCTGGTCTGTTAGTCTGGTCTGTTAGTCTGGTCTGTTAGTCCTGTCTGTTAGTCTGGTCTGTTAGTCTGGTCTGTTAGTCCTGTCTGTTAGTCTGGTCTGTTAGTCCTGTCTGTTAGTCCTGTCTGTTAGTCTGGTCTGTTAGTCTGGTCTGTTAGTCTGGTCTGTTAGTCTGGTCTGTTAGTCTGGTCTGTTAGTCTGGTCTGTTAGTCCTGTCTGTTAGTCTGTTCTGTTAGTCTGGTCTGTTAGTCCTGTCTGTTAGTCTGGTCTGTTAGTCCTGTCTGTTAGTCTGGTCTGTTAGTCTGGTCTGTTAGTCTGGTCTGTTAGTCTGGTCTGTTAGTCTGGTCTGTTAGTCTGGTCTGTTAGTCCTGTCTGTTAGTCTGGTCTGTTAGTCTGGTCTGTTAGTCCTGTCTGTTAGTCCTGTCTGTTAGTCCTGTCTGTTAGTCTGGTCTGTTAGTCTGGTCTGTTAGTCCTGTCTGTTAGTCTGGTCTGTTAGTCCTGTCTGTTAGTCTGGTCTGTTAGTCTGGTCTGTTAGTCTGGTCTGTTAGTCTGGTCTGTTAGTCTGGTCTGTTAGTCTGGTCTGTTAGTCTGGTCTGTTAGTCTGGTCATTTAGTCTGGTCTGTTAGTCCTGTTCTGTTAGTCTGGTCTGTTAGTCTGGTCTGTTAGTCTGGTCTGTTAGTCTGGTCTGTTAGTCCTGTCTGTTAGTCTGGTCTGTTAGTCTGGTCTGTTAGTCTGGTCTGTTAGTCTGGTCTGTTAGTCTGGGTCTGTTAGTCTGGTCTGTTAGTCCTGTCTGTTAGTCTGGTCTGTTAGTCTGGTCTGTTAGTCTGGGTCTGTTAGTCTGGTCTGTTAGTCTGGTCTGTTAGTCTGGTCTGTTAGTCTGGTCTGTTAGTCCTGTCTGTTAGTCTGGTCTGTTAGTCCTGTCTGTTAGTCCTGTCTGTTAGTCTGGTCTGTTAGTCTGGTCTGTTAGTCTGGTCTGTTAGTCCTGTCTGTTAGTCTGGTCTGTTAGTCTGGTCTGTTAGTCCTGTCTGTTAGTCTGGTCTGTTAGTCTGGTCTGTTAGTCCTGTCTGTTAGTCCTGTCTGTTAGTCTGGTCTGTTAGTCCTGTCTGTTAGTCTGGTCTGTTAGTCCTGTCTGTTAGTCCTGTCTGTTAGTCCTGTCTGTTAGTCTGGTCTGTTAGTCTGGTCTGTTAGTCCTGTCTGTTAGTCTGGTCTGTTAGTCTGGTCTGTTAGTCTGGTCTGTTAGTCCTGTCTGTTAGTCTGGTCTGTTAGTCTGGTCTGTTAGTCTGGTCTGTTAGTCTGGTCTGTTAGTCTGGTCTGTTAGTCCTGTCTGTTAGTCTGGTCTGTTAGTCCGGTCTGTTAGTCTGGTCTGTTAGTCTGGTCTGTTAGTCCTGTCTGTTAGTCCTGTCTGTTAGTCTGGTCTGTTAGTCCTGTCTGTTAGTCTGGTCTGTTAGTCTGGTCTGTTAGTCCTGTCTGTTAGTCTGGTCTGTTAATCTGGTCTGTTAGTCTGGTCTGTTAGTCCTGTCTGTTAGTCCTGTCTGTTAGTCCTGTCTGTTAGTCTGGTCTGTTAGTCTGGTCTGTTAGTCTGGTCTGTTAGTCCTGTCTGTTAGTCTGGTCTGTTAGTCTGGTCTGTTAATCCTGTCTGTTAGTCCTGTCTGTTAGTCTGGTCTGTTAGTCCTGTCTGTTAGTCTGGTCTGTTAGTCTGGTCTGTTAGTCTGGTCTGTTAGTCTGGTCTGTTAGTCTGGTCTGTTAGTCTGGTCTGTTAGTCTGGTCTGTTAGTCCTGTCTGTTAGTCTGGTCTGTTAGTCTGGTCTGTTAGTCTGGTCTGTTAGTCTGGTCTGTTAGTCTGGTCTGTTAGTCCTGTCTGTTAGTCTGGTCTGTTAGTCCTGTCTGTTAGTCTGGTCTGTTAGTCTGGTCTGTTAGTCTGGTCTGTTAGTCTGGTCTGTTAGTCTGGTCTGTTAGTCTGGTCTGTTAGTCCTGTCTGTTAGTCTGGTCTGTTAGTCTGGTCTGTTAGTCTGGTCTGTTAGTCTGGTCTGTTAGTCTGGGTCTGTTAGTCTGGTCTGTTAGTCCTGTCTGTTAGTCTGGTCTGTTAGTCTGGTCTGTTAGTCTGGGTCTGTTAGTCTGGTCTGTTAGTCTGGTCTGTTAGTCTGGTCTGTTAGTCCTGTCTGTGAGTCTGGTCTGTTAGTCCTGTCTGTTAGTCCTGTCTGTTAGTCTGGTCTGTTAGTCTGGTCTGTTAGTCCTGTCTGTTAGTCTGGTCTGTTAGTCTGGTCTGTTAGTCCTGTCTGTTAGTCTGGTCTGTTAGTCCTGTCTGTTAGTCTGGTCTGTTAGTCCTGTCTGTTAGTCTGGTCTGTTAGTCCTGTCTGTTAGTCCTGTCTGTTAGTCTGGTCTGTTAGTCTGGTCTGTTAGTCTGGTCTGTTAGTCTGGTCTGTTAGTCTGGTCTGTTAGTCCTGTCTGTTAGTCTGGTCTGTTAGTCTGGTCTGTTAGTCTGGTCTGTTAGTCTGGTCTGTTAGTCCTGTCTGTTAGTCTGGTCTGTTAGTCTGGTCTGTTAGTCTTGTCTGTTAGTCTGGTCTGTTAGTCCTGTCTGTTAGTCTGGTCTGTTAGTCCTGTCTGTTAGTCTGGTCTGTTAGTCCTGTCTGTTAGTCCTGTCTGTTAGTCATGTCTGTTAGTCTGGTCTGTTAGTCTGGTCTGTTAGTCTGGTCTGTTAGTCCTGTCTGTTAGTCTGGTCTGTTAGTCTGGTCTGTTAGTCTTGTCTTTTAGTTTGGTCTGTAGTCCTGTCTGTTAGTCTGGTCTGTTAGTCCTGTCTGTTAGTCTGGTCTGTTAGTCCTGTCTGTTAGTCCTGTCTGTTAGTCCTGTCTGTTAGTCATGTCTGTTAGTCTGGTCTGTTAGTCTGGTCTGTTAGTCTGGTCTGTTAGTCTGGTCTGTTAGTCCTGTCTGTTAGTCTGGTCTGTTAGTCTGGTCTGTTAGTCTGGTCTGTTAGTCTGGTCTGTTAGTCTGGTCTGTTAGTCTGGTCTGTTAGTCCTGTCTTTTAGTCTGGTCTGTTAGTCCTGTCTGTTAGTCTGGTCTGTTAGTCCTGTCTGTTAGTCTGGTCTGTTAGTCTGGTCTGTTAGTCCTGTCTGTTAGTCTGGTCTGTTAGTCCTGTCTGTTAGTCTGGTCTGTTAGTCTGGTCTGTTAGTCCTGTCTGTTAGTCCTGTCTGTTAGTCTGGTCTGTTAGTCTGGTCTGTTAGTCTGGTCTGTTAGTCCTGTCTGTTAGTCTGGTCTGTTAGTCTGGTCTGTTAGTCCTGTCTGTTAGTCTGGTCTGTTAGTCCTGTCTGTTAGTCTGGTCTGTTAGTCTGGTCTGTTAGTCTGGTCTGTTAGTCCTGTCTGTTAGTCTGGTCTGTTAGTCTGGTCTGTTAGTCTGGTCTGTTAGTCCTGTCTGTTAGTCTGGTCTGTTAGTCCTGTCTGTTAGTCTGGTCTGTTAGTCTGGTCTGTTAGTCTGGTCTGTTAGTCTGGTCTGTTAGTCCTGTCTGTTAGTCTGGTCTGTTAGTCCTGTCTGTTAGTCCTGTCTGTTAGTCTGGTCTGTTAGTCCTGTCTGTTAGTCTGGTCTGTTAGTCTGGTCTGTTAGTCCTGTCTGTTAGTCCTGTCTGTTAGTCTGGTCTGTTAGTCTGGTCTGTTAGTCTGGTCTGTTAGTCCTGTCTGTTAGTCTGGTCTGTTAGTCTGGTCTGTTAGTCCTGTCTGTTAGTCCTGTCTGTTAGTCTGGTCTGTTAGTCCTGTCTGTTAGTCTGGTCTGTTAGTCTGGTCTGTTAGTCTGGTCTGTTAGTCTGGTCTGTTAGTCCTGTCTGTTAGTCTGGTCTGTTAGTCTGGTCTGTTAGTCTGGTCTGTTAGTCCTGTCTGTTAGTCTGGTCTGTTAGTCCTGTCTGTTAGTCTGGTCTGTTAGTCTGGTCTGTTAGTCCTGTCTGTTAGTCTGGTCTGTTAGTCTGGTCTGTTAGTCTGGTCTGTTAGTCTGGTCTGTTAGTCCTGTCTGTTAGTCTGGTCTGTTAGTCCGGTCTGTTAGTCTGGTCTGTTAGTCCTGTCTGTTAGTCTGGTCTGTTAGTCTGGTCTGTTAGTCTGGTCTGTTAGTCCTGTCTGTTAGTCTGGTCTGTTAGTCCTGTCTGTTAGTCTGGTCTGTTAGTCTGGTCTGTTAGTCTGGTCTGTTAGTCTGGTCTGTTAGTCTGGTCTGTTAGTCTGGTCTGTTAGTCTGGTCTGTTAGTCCTGTCTGTTAGTCCTGTCTGTTAGTCTGGTCTGTTAGTCTGGTCTGTTAGTCCTGTCTGTTAGTCCTGTCTGTTAGTCTGGTCTGTTAGTCTGGTCTGTTAGTCTGGTCTGTTAGTCCTGTCTGTTAGTCCTGTCTGTTAGTCTGGTCTGTTAGTCTGGTCTGTTAGTCTGGTCTGTTAGTCCTGTCTGTTAGTCTGGTCTGTTAGTCCTGTCTGTTAGTCCTGTCTGTTAGTCCTGTCTGTTAGTCCGGTCTGTTAGTCTGGTCTGTTAGTCTGGTCTGTTAGTCTGGTCTGTTAGTCTGGTCTGTTAGTCTGGTCTGTTAGGTCACCTGATCAAACAGTGTTCTTGCTTGGCTCAGCTAGCAGTGCTGGTGAGGGCATCACTGTTGATATGAATGGGCACCACCACCATACACGCACACACACACACACAAACACACACACACACACACACACACACACACACACACACACACACACACACACACACACACACACACACACTTACCTGTTTCAGCCCCTCTTTTCTAGTCCCTTGGTTGTTCCAGCCCATGGAGACGTTGAAGACATTGAACCCTGTCAGCATCAACAACAAGGACATCAGACCACCTCCCACTCTGTGGTCACCATGACGACCACCCTAACCATGGTACCTCAACACTGATGAAGAACAGCAGGCCTTACCTGGAGGATTAGCAGAGTCACCTGAAAAGATACAAATAAAACATGTTGGCTAATAAGATTTTTTCTTTTATTGGTATATTCCACTCCTGTTGATCCTTATTGATAGCCCAATGCCACAACAGTAGAAAACATACCACAGCCATCAGATTCTTTGGTGCTCTGGTAGCGACAGGAGCAGTGGACAGACCCTGGTGTGTTCACACACTCAAACTTAGCATTGGGACAGGCAGAGGGGTCCTGGCACTCATCTACATCTGCATAAGGAAGAGAGGTATTCAATGGAACTGTAAGCTCATAACTCTCCATCCGTACACAATTGTCATACGGCTCAAAGGTCCTTAATGTGGTGTTCATGTGTTTACAGTAAGGTGCAGTACCTGTGCAGTTGACTCCATCCCCAGTGAAGCCTGGCTTACACCTGCAGGTGTAGTTGTACCCTGAGCTGAGGCAGTCGGCCATTTTGTGACACGGTGGGGGGAAAGGTGGCAGGCAGAAGTCTGAGAGGAAAAGTGAGTCACATGATAGGATTATGGTCATTCAATGATTGGGCTAGCTTTTCCATGTCAGGTCATTTGACCAAGGAAAGAAACTGGCCATGGTCATTTATAATACTCTAAACATCAATGTAGTCATTTCCTTATTGATCATTTCCTCTGAGTTGTCAGGTTGTTGTCCAAAGTTTTCTGACCATTCTCAAAGCACTTGTATCCCTGTTTGCCCTGGTAGACGGTGGGTGAAGGGCAGTTTCCACAGGTGAAGAGGTCAGGGTCTTTCGGGGACTGTAACTGTGACTGGCACTCCACCTCAGGGAAGCAGGGTTTCCCTCGGCAAACGTCTGTGCTGTTCCCACAGAACATCCCACTGAAACCCTTAGGGCAGAGACACCCCACCACCTGGGGAAACAAGGCACAGAGGAGGAGGGTGTGGGGAGAGGTTCAGATGGTAGACAAGGACACCATTGGTACAAAGCTGGGTTTCCATTTCAGTTCAAACATTTCAAGAAGTGATTTGAGTTTATCATTTAAAAAAAGGAAAACAATAATATTTGGATGGAAATAGCTTCTCTTTTTCAGTGTGTTGAGAAATCATGAATCATAAATCAATCAAATCAATCAACTATCCCCCGCCCAGGTACAAAACCATGTACATCAAGCTAATCCTTGCGTCCTTGGGTCTGAGAAAGGTGCTATATAAATCTAAGATATTATTATTATTATTATTATTAATCCTAAGAGAGCTAGTCCTAAGAGAAAACAGCCAGGCCCACATAACGAACATATCAGAAATACATATTCAGAAGATTATACATGGGTAAGAAAAAACAGCTATGTTTTACCTGGAATTTGCCCTGCAGATGGTTCTCTGCAATGCTGTGGTACTGGCAGGTGCCTCCGTTGAGACAGTCGCACACCTGCAGGATGGGGGTGAAATGGGAGCTGAACAGATGGTCGTTGACTCGGACGGTCAGGAGCACAGGCTGGATGTTGACGGGTGTCCAGGTCAGGATCCCATCACCTGGGAGAAGGAGCAGAGGAGGACATTCAATCACAAGTTACCTAAGTGTTTGTTTGTGCATTAAAGAGAGAGAGAGAGAGAGAGAGAGAGAGAGAGAGAGAGAGAGAGAGAGAGAGAGAGAGAGAGAGAGAGAGACTGAGAGAGAGAGAGCATCACATACCGTTCCCAATGGAGGTTTGTGGTGGTCGGGGAAAGAGCAGTGAGAAGCTGACAGGATCTTGATTGAGGTCTTGGGCGATAAACTGGACTTTGGCAGCGGAGTTCACCTTACTGCGGATCACGGTGGGTTCAGTCACAATGGGTGGCATGTTCCCTACATACGACAGCATAGGAGACACACTGGAACTTCAACAACATGGAGCACCACACCTTGATTTGACCTGTTATCCCTGCATTTGATGATGTCACAGAGGTATATGGTGGAGTAGGGATGAAATTGTTTTCTAGATGCTGATCTCAAGTCAGTTTAGCATTTAGCATCCTGGCTGCCCATGGCTACGGTTAGGGTTGAGGGAGAGTATGCTGATGGTAGATCTAGGCCTACAGAGAACTCCATACTGGAGCGTACTGTTAGAGTCCTGGAGAACGCTTGTATCTCTGAAAAGTACGCTTTTAGTCATGAAACCTTCACAGGACATGGAAGGGGATGACTACTTTCAATTGATACAAATCATGACGTTAGAATTATAAGGTTCTATCTCCATTTTTGTCAAAATTGAGTTTTTTACATAATCTGATCCATTAGGTGTTTATTAAAAAATATATTTATTTTAAAAATGTTGACATTTTTGAGTTAGTAATTGATAAAATACAAAGGTTCCATCTCACAAAACTTAATGGAATGTAAAAACTTTGACGCTCAATATCTCTGAACTACCCAAAATGGAGACAGAACCTTATAATTCTAAGCTCACGAAATGGAAATGGAAAGGTTTTTTGCCAGGACACAGACGATAGTGTCTGGCAGCCTCCTCACCAAACACTTTAGCCAGGTTGTTGTACTGCTCCTTGGACCTCAGGCTCTGCAGCCCCAGGTCAGTGCTGTCGGAGGCCAGGATGTCATGAACACACTGGACGCTACCCTGACACGTCTTCATCAGCCTGACCGTCTCAGCCGGACTGACGGACATCATCAGCTCCTCTGTCGACGCGGGGTTAAAGGCCGCGGGCGGGGGGGCGGAGAACAGAAGGCTCTCTGGCACAGGCACGGCCCCTACGACACAACACACACACACAACCTATGTTGGACAACACATATGGACTACATGCTTTTTAATAAACATCTGACATTAACTACGCTGGCTGTGGCTCAGGACGTAGAGCCGGCGTCTAATGATCGCAAGGTCGGCAGATCGGCGATTCGAACCCCGGCTGGCCACGCGTCGAGGTGACCTTGGGCAAGACACTGAACCCCAAATTGCTCCCGGTGAGCGGGACCGGAGCTTTGCATGGTAGCTTGCCGCCATTGGTGTGTGAATGTGTGTGTGTGAACGGGTGAACGAGAGGCCGTCGTAAAGCGCTTTGGAATAAGGCGCTATATAAGTCAGTCCGTTTACCATTGAAATACATTTATATGATCTATATGTCAAACGAAAGGGCCACTCTCGTGCTTATTATTTAGAATTCACTACTCACACGACATCCCGAAGACGTGCAGGTCGTCCCCTGAAGGCAGGTTGTCGTTGGGGGAGGTCATCAGCATGCCGTTGGAGAGGAGGAAGTCGTCGGTGCGGTTGGAGCTCCAGAGGCCTAGCAGGCCCACGGTGCGGTTGTAGAAGACCTGCGGGACCTCTACCAGGGCCGCCAGCCTCCGCGTGGCCCCCCTCCACACCACCACATGCAGCCCCCCGGCGTACACTGCCGCACAGCGACGAACTGAAGTACAGCGCACGGCGAAGCCCTCCTCGCCCATGTGCACCACACCTACAGGGACAGCAGGGGGCGCTGTCATCTATCAGGGGAGTTTAGGATTACAATGTCATAAACGCTACCGTCTGTCTGTCACGAGGGTTCCAACAATGCATTCATGTGGTAGTGTTCCATGGTTCAATGGAGTACTAATGGGAATTATTTTATAGCAGTTTATTTTTAAGTTGCCTTCAGGGTTCCCTCGGGTCCTTGAAATCCTTGAAAGTTTGTGAATTTGAAAAAGAAAATCAAGGCCTTAAACGTTTTTGGAAATAGACATGGGTCATTGAAAGTGCTTGAATTCCCCTCTCTCTCTCTCTCTCTCTCTCTCTCTCTCTCTCTCTCTCTCTCTCTCTCTCTCTCTCTCTCTCTCTCTCTCTCTCTCTCTCTCTAAAACGTAATTATTTACGTAATTATAGTAGATAAGTCTCTGTATTGCTTAAGTTAACACAGTAACTTTACACATATTTCACAATATATTGTTTTGCTGTGCTGTGGTAGAGAAGCCAAGAGACCATCTAGTGTTCACACATTCAAAAGCCTCTCTTTTTAATTGTTGTCTGTGAGCGGATAGTTCCTATTATATAAGTTCTCATCTAGATCTGTCTCAAACTATGTCGTGTTGGGTCCTTGAATTTGTGGGAATTGAGTCTTGAAAGTCCTTGAAAGGTGCTTGAATTTGATGTTTCATAAGGCGTGGGAACCCTGGATGTGTTTGGTGTTATGTATGGTTTCTTTCCTACCAACAGAGACAGGAACCGCAACGTCATCCACCAGAACCTCCAGTCCCTCCCCTGACTCAGCAGAGCGCCACTCAACCTGAATACACACATACACACATACACACATACACACATTATGTACAGAGAGAGCGCAGGAAAATTCACCTAATCTAGCTCATTAAACATCTTATTGCACGCACATCCACACACACACACACACACACATAATTGACGCACATACACACACACACACGCACGCAAGCGCACACACATACACACACATACACACACACACACACACACACACACTCCACTTCAATGTGGTTTCCCTGACCTTGCCGATGCCCTGGTAAAAGGCAGCAATTCTCATTATGTTTGGGACCCGTCTGGCCCGCCCGTCTGTCTCCAGCACGCGCATCTCCCCCTGCAGGGTGAAGATGTTGGAGCCTGTGTTGGTGGAAAGGCGCACAAGGACAAACTCCCCCAGGGCCTTGAAGGAGTACTCAGTCCCATCAAAGGTGATGAAATGAAGGCTGCCGTACACCATGCCTACAGGTGACAGAGACACACAAGATAATCGATTCACTAAGAAAATATTGGACAACCATAGTATATTCATATTCACTTTTTACGTATGTAGTCGAGCATGACTATTCAACTATTCAACAGGAAACCAGGATGTTATGTATGAACCCCACTGGCCTGTGACAGATTGAAGAACGTTTTTAAATGACGTTCCACTATTTTCCTGTGTCGACTGTGAAGTGAATGAAAGCAGCCCTTCTCTGGGTAGAGGGGGCTCTCACCAAGGCCGTCCGTCGTCTTTGCAGCCGGAACGCAACTGTCAGGGTTCATCCAGCCGTAACCTTGGCAATTGTCGAGAGGCCTCTTGGCCAGGTAGAGGTGGCAGAGAGGAGACTGGACGCAACACCACTGAAACGGTAGGAGATCCTCGTCTAGAAATGGAAGGAGGGAATGAAAACTGAAAATAGGCTAAAATAACTATATTTGAAGACCCGTGTTGCTAGTTCATGGGACATGGTGTGGGGGTAATTAGATACGTTTCGTTTGTTCATTCACAACGGCATTAAAAACAGCCGGTTTCACTATAACATGTACTGTTACTGATGTGTACCAATGTGTTTCTGTGACGTGGCTCCTGAAAAGTAGCGCTCGTTGTATCCAGCCAACAGTGGTCCCTGTGGGTCATACACACATCTCTTCCCCGAACCGTGCGGATTGGATAGGATCGACTGGAAGACGTGACCTCCTCTGCCCCCCCAGCGAAGCCCCCGTAGCTCCCTTACCCGTACCCCCTGGTCGGAGGGGGGGGTTTCAGGGCCGAAGGCCAGGTCCTCAGCAGCCTGGGCGCGGGTACAGGGGCATGACGACACCCCCTCGCCCCACACTTCAGGCTCTGGCTCCTTTAGCGCCCACACCTGGCACTTCATCTGGGGGTCCGGGTCAGCCCCTGTGGTGCCGGTCAGGTCGTACACCAGCTGGCCCAGCTGACCCGTGTTCCCCATCACCTCCTGGGGTCGGTATCGCCCTCCCGGACCAAACAGGTTCTCTGCAGGGATGGTGGTCTCGTTGTGAAAGTGGCTCCACCCGTCTGTGTAGCCGATGAGAGCCCTGTGCTGGAGCCTCTGTCCAGGGCCCCAGTGCATCTCCCCGAAGCGGAGCAGAGCAAAGGAGCGCTCGCCATCCGTGGTCAGGATACACTGGAAGGTGTTAGTCTGCAAGAGACCACCAGGGGTCAGCACAGAGACCATAACTTCAGAAGACATTCAAAGTAAAGGGTGAAAAGTAAAGGGGTCAGACACTCGGGAAAACAATACTACACCCTGTGCTATTTAACCATCAACAACTATAACCCACTTTCCGTCATGTTTATATGTGTCTGTTAGAGGTCAAGTTAAGCTAAGACAGGATTCGTTATCCCTGGAGGATGTAAACGTATACAAATTTGTATACAAAACCTGTAATTGTATACAAAACCATATCCCATCCTTCCAAGTAAGGATTACAGGGCATAGCTGTCATTGATCAACCAATGGAGCAATAATAACTTCAAGGAAGGAAGGGGGGGATGTATTTCAAGGCCAGCAGAGCAATTACCTCTGAAAGGTTGATCTTCTGGTAGGAGACGGGCATCACATGATCCCATGTGATCTTCAGAATCCAGGCAGGGGTGAATGAAGGGTTGTCTCTCTCCTCCTCAAATGTTGTGACGTCCTCCACCGTACGATTGAAGACAATTTGAGAATAGATATCTGACATATTGAGCTTGTGGTACTCCTAGAAGAGAAAAGGAAAGAGAGGGGGAGACAGAGAGAGAGAGAAACAAAGATCATCTCATAACTGAGTGACACACCTAGATCAAAGAGAAACAGTCCGTCATCATCTCAACTACTTCCTCACTCTCAGAGCCGTTGACGTATCATGACTGTCATTCTGACCCCTGACCCCCTCACCTGATAGAGCAGTTTGCCCTCCCCCAGAGTAAGGTCGGCATCGTCCCAGAACACCGCCAGCATGGCCAGGCTCTCGTTGCCTTGGAAACCCTCTGGGTAGGGGAGAGGAAACAGGAATTGCTCATTCTCCATGACAGTCTGGAACTGGATGAGTCCGTTATCTGAGAACTGACCCAGAGAGAGAGAGAGGGAGAGGGAGAGAGCATATTTAATCAGAATACTCCACCAGACTGAATGTCCACAGCATGGGACATTTTCAAATGTCAAAGCCTCTGCGATTGTTGATAGCTTTGTGCACTTTATTCACTAGAGATGAGAGACTAGTTTCCCATCGTCGTTGAATTTGAGAGGTTTGGGTTTTACTGCCATACAGTGTCCTTTTCAGTACTTGAAAAAAACCTGAATTAAAAAGTAAATACTTACATATAGCCTGTTATACAGTAATAATACTTACATACACCCTGTTATACAGTCTGCCCAGGAAAGGGAACCCCATAGGCGGTGTGATGTAGGGGGAGTTCCCATCTGCTGTGGCCACCTCCACTCTCCCATCCCCCACTTCTTCTCCAAATGGGTACAACTCACTCTCTGTGGATCAAACACAGCAGACAGATCAGTCCAAGCAAGTCATTATGTCATGTGACCCATCATCATTTTGTTACTTAACTCAGCCAAATGCAAAAAGGTCCCCATAACACAGTCATATGGCGCTTTTCCATTATCGGTCCGGGTCGCTTCGGGTCGGGTCGCTTCGGGTCGGGTCGCTTCGGCACGCTTTTGAACAGTTCTGGTTTTCCACTATACACAACAGACCAGGAACTAGTAGGAGAAGTAGGCGATAGTAGGCGGAGTTATGGTGACGTATATTTTCACGAGACACAACACAGCCACAACAACAGCGACATGGAGGAACTTGAAGCTATCGTATGCCTTTCCCTCGGCATGTGGTATATTATTAACCGTGGTTTTTTGGAGAGAAAGAGAAAGAGAGAGAGGAAGCTATGTACACATAATAAAGTCATGTTTTTTGAACCCTTAAAACCACTGCCTTCACTTGTCTGCTTTATGAACTGTAGTATCATTGTGTGCCGTGTTATTCATATTTGCGGGTTAATAACTTCGGTTTACCGTGGGTTAGGATAACAATTCAAACGTGTCCGGATAGGGGAGAGGACAGGGAATCCAAAACCATTTGAATGGTGTCGATCCTACACTCCTATCACGGCCGACACAGCGCGGAGCGAATTCCCTGGTAAAACGTTTCTCTCCCCCCGCTGTCAACGGGAGATTCAACCAGCAGGCGCGGTGCTGCAGGAAGCAGTGGGTGAACTCCCGGTTTATTGAGTTTACGGTTAAAAGCATAACTTCTCGGGGTGTCAGCGCGGTGGTTAAGGGCTCAAAATGACCGTATACCGATGGTGAAGTTAGCAAAGGAGTATTGTGTTTGTACCACCTCCACAGCCGGTGTTATTCACGGGCAAAGACGGTGCATAATAGCGATTTTTGTGTTATGCTTGTTGTAAATAAAAGTTCTATGATGCATTGAAATGACATTAAACTAAGATAATACGATGGTCAGCATAATTTTTCGAATCTTTATTAATAAGCTATTACAGAAACTGTAGTGACATTTTCCAAGAGCGAATGTGGTATTTAAAGAAATCTATGAACATGGGATGACGATTTCCATTGACCAATCAATGGTGTGCAGCGTCACACGTCACACGCAGCCTGGCAAAAAGGTTCCGGGTCTAAATTTGGTTCCTGGTATCGAAGGGTAGCTAAAGAAGCGACCCGAACCGAGCCGAGGCGACCCGGGCCGACAAATTGAAAAGCGCCAAAGACCCGGGCTGGCCCTGTAATGGAAAAGGGGCTATAGCCATCCTGCCACAACACTCTATCCAAAACACACCAACTTAATGACTGACATCATGTAACTAATGCTGATAACTATGTTACAGAGAGGGCCAGGATCAGGGTGTGTCCTGACTCCAGATCTACTGCTACTAAATGTATGAAGCAGATATATGCATACCTTGGGCATTATACAGAACACAACAGATAAGTGATACTGACTTAATAAAGCAGTAGCCCACCCTTCTTAGCCATCTCTTTACAGAACGTGTCGTTTGTGTGACAGCTGCAGTTGAAGGACCCTGGGGAGTTTCTACAGGAGCTGCTAGTGGGACATGCGGAGGGTGACACACACTCATCCAGGTCAACGCACCCTGCCTTCCCGTGCCCTTTCTCCCCTGTGGTATCCCAGCCACTGCCACACTGGCACTCGTACCCGCCCACCCAGTTCGAGCAGGTGGCCGCGGGATGGCAGCCTCCGTTGTCCTGTTGGCACTCGTCCAGGTCGACACATAGGGGCCCGATGCCCAGAAAGCCTCGCGTGCACTCGCACAGGAACGACCCGGGGGAATTGTGGCAGCGGGCGCGAGGGTGGCACGGCGCCAGGACGGAGCATTCGTCCACGTCCTCGCACCAGGTCCCGTTGCCCGCGTGGCCTGGGGGACAGTGGCACGAGAAGGAGCCCGGAACGTTCCAACACCTCGCTATGGGATGGCACGCCGGAGTGCTACGATTCTCACACTCGTCGGTGTCCACGCAAGCGGCGTCCTCCTCGTGGTACCCCTCGGGGCAGGAGCAGTAGTGCGCGCCAGGCAGGTTGGAGCACACCTGGTCGGAGCGGCACGTCGCGTCGAGGCGGCATTCGTCCACGTCCTCGCAGCCCGACCCCCGGGGCTGGTACCCCTCCACGCAGGGGCACAGGAAGGAACCCACCGTGTTGTTGCATGCTGCGTGATTCGGGCACGGGCTCTCCTCTGGGTCGCTGCACTCGTCTACGTCCTTGCACTCCGTCGTACCGTTCGGGAGGAAGCCGCGGTCGCAGGGACACCGGTAGGAGCCGGGGACGTTGACGCAGGTGGAGTAGGGCCGGCAGATGGAGGTGTCGTCGTCCGACTCGGAACACTCGTCCACGTCGACGCACTCGGTGGCGTTTTTGCTCCTGAAGCCCTGGTGGCACGAACAGACGAAGGACCCCACGGTATTCACGCACGTCCCGTCGGCGCAGAGCTGCCACGGAACAGCCGACGAGCACTCGTCTACGTCCTCACACCGGTCGTCTCTGCTAGAGAACCCCCTGTCACACGGGCACAGGTAGCTTCCCGGGGTGTTGACGCAGGTGCTGTGCTCAGGGCATGACGAGTTGTCGGAACATTCGTCGATATCCGTGCAGTCTGTGGCGTTGCGTTGGTATCCTTCCCAGCAGTCGCAGAGAAAGGAACCGGCTGTGTTCCGGCAGTCGGAGACGTTCGGGCACAGCGCCAAACCCAAGGAACACTCGTCCACGTCCGAACACAGCGAGTGATTGGTTAGGAAGCCCAGGTGGCAGGGGCAGAGGTAGCTACCCTCCACGTTGGCACAGGCACTGTTAGCAGGACAGGTGAAGTTGCCCGTCTCGCACTCGTCCTCGTCCTCGCAGTGTGTCCTGTTGCCGCGGTAACCATCCCAGCAGTCACAGCGATAGGAGCCGTCCGTGTTGAAGCAGTGTGACGACTCCGGGCAGGACCTCGCCTCAGATTGGTCGCATTCGTCCACGTCCCCGCAGTCTGTCCCGTTGCCGTAGTAACCGTCCTGGCAGCGGCAGTAGAAGGAGCCCTGCGCGGGGCGGCACTGGGCGCGGATGTGGCACTCGCTGTTAGCATTCAGACAACTGCCTTCAGTCACACACGTCTCCTGGCCGTAGAGCAGACCCAGGGTGCAGGTACAGTCAAAGGCTCCAGGGGTGTTATGGCAGGTCATATTCCCCCCGCAGGAAGAGGGTGAGAGGCACTCGTCCACGTCCTCACAGGCATACCCGTCACCCTGGTATCCTGCCAGGCACCGGCAGACGTAAGATCCGTCTGTGTTGTTGCATGTGGCAAGATGGCTGCAGTCGTCGGGCTGGGTGGAGTTTTCAGCACACTCGTCAACATCCTGGCAGTCAAAGCCAGTGCCCTTGGTGCCAGGCGGGCAGGCACAGGCAAAGGACCCAGCCATGTTTGAGCAGCTGGCGACTGGATGGCATCCTCCATTTTGTGTTTGGCACTCGTCAATGTCTATAATTCATCCAAAATGGGACAGTGTCAGGGAAACAGGCCCAAACAGTGCTAAAAGAAAGCTCAAAAGAACACAGTAGATCACTCTAAACAAAACAGTGATAATGAGGAATACAATTGTGCTTCTTTTGCACCAGGCAACCTCAATCAAGCACAGATAAGTATTTAGAAATAATGTTTAGTACTATTTGAACCTATGTCTGCACATTGATGATAAGGGAGAAGGAAGGGGCTTACCAGTGCAGTTGATCCCATCGCCAGTGAAGCCACTGAGACAGAAGCAGACGTGACTCCCTACAGTATTGAGACACTGGGCAAACTCATTGCAATCCTGCTCCCCAGTCCCACACTCATCCACATCTGAGAGACAGGAACAAAGATGTAGCAAGTAGGCAGAGATTTAAAAAATATATATATATATATATATATATATATATATATATATATATGTTATGGTACATGGGAAAACGGTTTATGTCTGCATTTCCGGGGACATGGCAGCATAAAACACCGACTTGGTACATGTATATACTGTATATGTTCATCTGACAAAACATTTAAAAGTCTTTAAACTCACATCATGTAATTGAAGATCATGTATTTTGCAAAATAGTTGCCCCTAAAGCTGTGTAGTAACTGTGTTAACATGCTGTTACACAGTGAAGTAAGAGCTGTTTTTGTAATTACACGTGTGGAACAAAGATCATGATTGATGCCCCCCTGTATTTTTATATCAAGTGTCAAGATGTTTTCACATTTCAACAATGCTAAACTATGTGCCATCTAAATCCTGTCTGAGGGAGAGAGCGCTGCAGAGAATGGAGAACTATATACGTGCTCTTACCCATGCAAGTTGTCCCATTTAGTCGATAGCCCAGTTTGCAGATACAGGCGAAGGATCCTGGCATATTCACACACTCGGTCTCATTCTGGGGACACATGTTCTTCTCACACTCATCTATGTCTGAGCAGGTGAGTCCATCTCCCTCGAAGCCCAGGTCACACACACACTGGTACCCGGCGGGAGAGGGGTGGCATAGGCCGTAGGGGTGGCAGGCGGGGGCACACCGGCGACTGGGGGCCACGCACGTATCGTTGTAGGCCACTGTTCCGTTTGTGCAGGAGCAGACGAAAGCTCCTGGGGAGTTGACACACTGTGAGATGGAGGGGCAGGCGGAGACACCGGGGAGGGCACACTCGTCCACGTCCCGGCAGGAGAAGCCATCCCCCTCGAAGCCCCCCTGGCAGGAGCAGGAGAAGTCCCCGGGCACGTTGGTGCACCGAGCCCGCGGGTGGCAGGTGGCCTCGGCGCCGCACTCGTCCACGTCATCACACCGGGTGCCGTTCCCTGTGAAGCCGTGTTTACAGGTGCAGGTGTGGGAGCCCACCGTGTTCAGACAAGTGGCGTTCCAGTGGCAGGGAGTGCCCACTTTACACTCGTCCACGTCTGCGCACGCTGTAGTCTCCGTGGGCCGGGTGAAGCCCGGCTGGCAGGGGCACTCGTAGGAGCCCTCTGTGTTGGAGCAGTGCTCGTTGGTCATACAGGGATCCTCCAGCTCCTGGCATTCGTCTATGTCCTGGCAGATGGTGCGGTTGACCAGGTCGAACCCTTGCAGACACTGGCAGGTGAAGGAGCCCTCGCTGTTGACGCAGATGGATTTGTTATGACAACCTCCGTTGTCCGCCAGACACTCGTTGACGTCGCTGCAATGGATCGCCCCGTCACCGGAGTAGCCCTCCTGGCAGCTGCAGTTGTACGTCCCTGGCAGGTTGGCGCAAAGGGCGTTGGAGTGGCACTGCTGGGCCAGCGAGCACTCGTCCACGTCCGCGCAGGTGATGCCGTTGCCCGTATACCCCGCTAGGCACTCGCAGCTGAAGGTGCCTGGGGAGTTGGCGCAGACGGAGTGCGGGCTACAGAGCCCCATGACGCACTCATCCATGTCCTGGCATTGGGATTCGTTGAAGGTGTAGCCTGCGCGACAGTCGCAGTAGAACAACCCCGCTGTGTTGACACACACGGCGCTAGTGGGGCAGATGTCGGGGGTGGCGCACTCGTTGATGTCTGTGCACTCGCGTCCGTCCCCTACAAACCCGGGGAGGCAGGAACAGTCGTAACTGCCCAGGACGTTGCTACACGCGGCGTTGGGGTCACACGCGTTGTCTCCATTACACTCGTTGATGTCCACGCAGGTCACTCCGGTCCCTACGAAGCCGTCGTGGCAGGTGCACCGATACGAGCCCAGCGTGTTGACGCAGTCGGCGAACAGGCTGCAGCGGCTGTCTTCACACTCGTCCACGTCCTCGCACGTCTTTCCGTTGCTCCGGTAACCGGGGCTGCAGGTGCAACGGTAAGAGCCGGGCAGATTCTTACAGCCTTTGTAGCCGAAGGAGGCAGAGCAGACGCCAGGAGTCTCAGAGCACTCGTCTATGTCCAGACACAGGTAGTTCCCATTGCCCTTGTAGCCCGCGTTACAGATGCACACGTAGGAGCCGGGGTTGTTGGTACAGGTAGCGTTCCAGTGGCAGATGCCCCGGGTGGTACATTCATTAATGTCAGTACACTGGAAACCATTCCCTGTGAAGCCGGCCCTGCACTTGCAGTCCCGTGAGCCCTCTATGTTGGTGCAGACAGCATCGCCGTGGCACCCTCCGTTTTCAGTCTGGCACTCGTTGACGTCCTGGCACTGGAGGCCGTCTCCTGAGTAGCCCGGCAGACACACACAGCTGTAGCTGCCCAGAGTGTTGTTACAGCGGGCACGGGGGTCACAGCCGTGGTGGTCTGTCGTACACTCGTCGATGTCTGTGCACAGTTGTCCATCTCCCTTGTAGCCAATCAGACACACACAGAGGAAACTACTGTCTTTGGTCTTGAGGCACTCTGCATGGGTGTGGCATAGTTCTCCCACCGATTCACAGTCACTCAGGTCTGAAACTGAAAGAATAGAGGGGGAAGGGAGAGAGAAAGTGACATGATGAGAGAGGACCACACCCGATTAGAGATAAGAATATTAGTTTCAAGTTTCAAGTTTTATTGTTATGTCACATTACACCAGTGTAAAAGAGTAACATTTGTAGGCTTCGGTTCCTGACATTGCAGCACAAGACAATGAGGCAATTAGCTATTTGATTTAGAAATTCATAAGAGACACTTGATCCTATTAATCCAACACATATTAACATTACAAACTCAACTAATCCGACATTACAGGTGCATCTCAAAATGTTTTAATATCGTGGAAAAGTTCATTCTTTTCCGTAATTTAATTCAAAAAGTGAAACTTTTATATATTCTAGATTCATTACACATAAAGTGAAATATTTCAAGCCTTTTTTGTTTTAATGTTGATGATTATGTTGATGATTATGGCTTACAGCTCATGAAAATCAAAAATGAAAATGTTTCATTTCATGTGTAATGAATCTAGATTCTAGAATATATGAAAGTTTCACTTTTTGAATTAAATTACAGAAAATAATGAACGTTTCCATGATATTAAATGTTTTGAGATGCACCTGTATATACATATATACGTTTATATGATCTATGATGAACGGCAGGACGTGTCGAGACAGAATCACACATTGCAAAGCCACTGACTCATATCTGTAACCAATCATTTCAAACCGGCATATTTCCCAACCAAATGAAAATAGCAAAGGTCATTCCTATCTACAAAAATGGAAACAAGCACAGTTTTTCCAACTATAGACCAATTTCTCTCCTTCCTCGGTTTTCAAAAATATTAGAAAAACTTTTTGTAGTAAGACTGGACGATTTTATAGAAAAACAAAACCTACTGAGTGACCATCAATTTGGATTTAGAGCAAATCGATCCACTACAATGGCAGTGATGGAATTGATTGAAAAAATATCCACACAAATTGAAAGTAAAGATTATACTGTAGGGATATTCATAGATCTAAAGAAGGCATTTGATACTATTGATCATAGATTATTAATAAGAAAACTTGATAGATATGGCATTAGAGGGATAGCAAATTTATGGATTAGAAACTATCTTGATAATAGACACCAGTATGTACAAATAAACAATGATAAATCTGAACTGCTAAAGCGGGGTACACACAGGGGCGCCGCTAGGGGGTGGTAAGTTAGGACGATTCTAAGGGCCCAGCACTGACAGGGGCCCATGAGAATCTTTAAAAAAAATATATATATATTTATAAATAATATTATTATTTTTTTTATCATAAGGACGTTAATGTAGCCGAATTCAAATTATAATTCTATGTATTAAAAAAAGTCACAAAAGAAACAAACTGGAGTTTTGTTTCTCTATGTTTAACACAATTAAGCCTTATTATTATTTACCCCTCTATTTATTCACTGCATGGTTCAGTCCACCGCGCGTGAGCTGCTAGACGAGAGGAACGTTACCGCAAATATTCTGACAAGGTTTCCATGACCAACATGTCCTGCTGTAGTATGTGTGTGGGACAGATGGAGGACAGCCAGATTGGAAATGCATCAAATGTGCGTGTGTGTGCGTGGACGATGTCGTGAAAGGCAAAGCCAAAGTCAGGGTCTCAAAAGAGAAAAGTAAAGAAAATCACTAAAAACAGTGGTTTAGTGATCTAATCACTGCGTGGATGATCTAGTTAGCTCGCTATAGCTAATTAACATTAACTTCAAGTATAGTTAACTTACAGTGCACTGTCAGTATAATTTCAGTTAAATGTATGAGATGAGGGCAATTTTGGTCCAAATATAGGTTATTAGAGCTCAGTGAATTTGTATCCAGCAGCTATGCACTCTTGCTATAGCTAGCTAACTAGTATAATGTTACATGCTAATGACGTCATGCACAGATGCAGCCTCCCAGTTGAAGGAGAAGGGGGTGGGCAGTAGGAGTTTGGGGTTAACAAACATATTTTGAATATTTTAATGTATGCTGCATTACCATGCAAGCATTGAATACAACTTTAGCTAATATTCATATTTAGTTAATAGTTCTTCCAGTAATTGCAATAACATTGACCACTGGCATCTTAATAATATTGTTAGCTAGCTAGATAACATTTAAGTTAGCCAATCTGGTGTAATGTATGTGTTATTATGTTAATACTATTATAGGACATATTATGAATTATGTACCTATGGATACTCCATGCCAGGGCCCTCTTCAAGCAAGGCAGCCAGAGAGGAGAGCAGAGGTGGTGGGGTAGTGGTGGTCTAGTAGTGGATAGTGAGTTGGACTTGTGATCGGAAGGTTGTGAGTTCAAATCCCGCCTGAAACCTCACCACTACTAGTGTGCCCTTGAGTAAGGCACTTAGCCCTCAGTTACTCCAGGGGGAATGTCCCTGTAATTCGTAATTGTTTGGATTAAAAGTGTCTGCTAAATGGCAAAATTAATAAAATAATTTTTTTAATAAGATAAATAAAGAGGCAGAAGAAGAAGAGCAAGAAGTAACAAAGGACAATGACAGCAGCACAGCAAGTTGGCTTCATCACTAGATTTCAAGGATCTTATTAAAGATTTTGCTACTAAGAAGGCCCAGCGTTTAGCTTTGATTTGATTTGATCTCTTTACTCCTATCTTGAATCGTTGTGCATTAGGCTAGATATAGTTTTTAGCTCTCCAGGTATACTATTCCACAGTACTGCCGCAGTGTAAAAATAAAAATCTTCCCATTTCACTATTCAATTTCGCTGGCACCATGTCTGTGTTGCTCCCTCTTGTATAAGACACGTTTGTCTTTGTGTGAAACAAGCAATGCTGAGTCAGTAAATATCTATCTGCTGTAATTCTTCATTGATCTAATCCTGACAGTATTATGGCCAACTGATCTTTACAAGATCTACATTTATTTAGACACAATACCACCCCATTAAAATTATATTTTTTACTTTTTGTGTGATTTATACTTTTATAATTGGGTTCCAATCTTCATTTAATTATACTTTTGTCCTTGTGTTGTTCAAGTCTTCATTTAATAAGTTAAAGAATGTTGAGATTTCTTTGCTGAATTGTTGATTCCTGTATTAACTGTAATTTTAAATTACATTTACAAAAGATGTCCATCATTGGATTTCTTGCAGTGCATCAATAGTTCATCAACTTCAACCGGGTTTAGGTTGATGGGTGGTTTAGGTGGGGAGGCCCAAAATGATATTCTGTCATGTAGTCCAGTCAATCTGTGGTTTAACCCAGGGGAAATTGCAATAGTAATCATTCAAGTTTTTTTGTGATCCCTAGGGACAACCAAATAACATATTAAAAGTCTTAGTCTTAATATTTATTGGATCAAGGTAAATTCAGGGGTCGAAAATGTGGGTTTTTGTGCCAGGCGCAACACAGCCAGTTAATAGGATTAAAAAATTAACTAATAGATATCACCATGAAACTTCCCCAGTTAATCACTTACATTAAGACTACTATTTTTTGTATTACAAGTTTTCTGAAATATTATGTTTAAATATGCAAATTAGGCATTATCTAATGAAATATGTGCTAATTTGCATAACATTCAAGATCAGAAATCTGAACATTGGATAAAGCCAGGTTAAAAATTCTTGTTTCATCTTGTTGTCATATTAGAGTCAAGGTCCTCTATAACAGGGAATTTGGATAACTCTTTTTATCACTCCATAAATCTGAAAATGCTGTCAACAGCCATAAAAAGTAAGCTTTGCCATGTTTTTAGGAGTAAATGTTACATAAATCAGGCTATGAATGATATATTAACAAACCCCTCTATAGCAGAACTCGGAATGTAGATAGGAATACAACTGGAAAGTTTGGTGTATGTAAGTGCTACTGAAGTGGAGATTTCTGGCTCAGAGTATGAGATTTTTTTTTTTTTGAGAAAACGGCCATTACCCACAATTATATTTTTATTTTATTGTATTCAAACAAAGTCAATCAAATTAGTTTATAACACATTTATTATCATTGACATTTCGGAACATAGAGAAATGTTAATGTTTTTCTATGAAAACCATGTTGCATATCATATACAGATTAAACACTTCAATGAGAAATAAACCACATAAACCTATAAACCTATTAAAACTTTATAAATACAATATTTAAAAAATTAGACCAAGCTTGAAATATGCCTTTACTGTAGGCCTACATGTAACCTTCACTCCATGTCCTCATCCCAATGTTGTGCCGACATATTCGCGCACACACCTCTGCATTCTGAACAGGCTACAGAGCAATCAAGTCCTTGACGACGGCATTTGCAGCGCATAGTGCCACAACCTGACTTGCAATTACAGCGCACAAGCTCCAACAAGTATTGAGGAGCAGGGTCCTGGTCAGAATGGATGGGAATGAGGCATGAGTCTTGGATCCTCCAGCCCCATTCCTCTGGTGGTAGCGAGTTTCCCATCCATTCCTGAACCTGATGGTACACTCTGAAGCTGTGAAGCATGGCAGACGACGATGTTGGCGGCAAGTTGCGAGGGTGGATAGCCGTTTTGCTGTCAGTCACTTTAGTATAAAAACTTTTCAGCCTGAGGTCATTGAGAGAATCCATTTCTGCTCCTTTGTAGATTAGTATCATTGCCCTTTCCCCTGCAGCAGCAATGTCATCCTTGGTAGCAGATTGTTTCTGAAAAATGCTGGCCTGTACTCTGAATGAGTCGCTTTCTCTAACCAGACCCAGAGATACCCCTTTCCCAACCCCAAAGAGTCTGGATGTTGTATCACAGCCAAGCATGGCATGCGCGAATAAAGCCAGCCAGAGCCTGACATCAAATGGCCAACTGCGCCAAGGAAACTCATGAGCACATGGAACCCACCAAGTCGGAGAACGATAGATTTCAATGGACTGCCAGGTGCTTCACTTTCAATAATTGTCATCGCTTTCCACCATAGTGGTTGATCAAAGGTTAGAATTGGAGTGACCTGGTAGCGAGCTGCGTGATCATGAACGAACTGCAGAGTGGAATGAATGCAAGTCAGATCTCCTGGATCCATGTCAATCATGGGTAGGAAGATGACTGACGACTGACCAGGCTGATCTCCAGTGTTGAGCATTTTCATCATCCCGGACCATCCAGGCCTTGAGCATTTGCCGAGCAGCAAGGACAGCTTCCAGAGTCTATCAGCAGGCGTCTCTCTATCGTCTTCAGAGTGCTCTTCACATTCCCTGTAGGTAAGATTCTTGAGGCCCCCAGACTTCTGTACATATGGAACAATGTTAATGCGTCCGACATCTGTTAGGTCCTTTGCTGTCACCTTGATACGTGGAATGATGGAAGCTTGTTCAATTTTGGGGGTGATGCATGCAATAATTCCCATGCCATGGAACATTCCATGGCCATCAATTGTTCGGATATTATGGTCAGCATTATCAGCAACATATTGTATGAAGTGCCCAGGTGTGAGTCCACGTACCTCAAGTTTCTCAGCTACTACTAATGTGTTTTATTGTATTGAGTGGTAGAATTAAAGAAATGTCTAATCCTTTGTTTGAACTAGGCTACTTACCAGTGACAGCTGTACACACACTGTGGCTAGCTAGCAAACGTCAGCTAACCGCTAGCGAAGAGTAACCTGTAATTCAATGCAGCAAAAATGACGATTGATGACAATTATAAATGTGTTTTATTGTATTGAGTGGTAGAATTAAAGAAATGTCTAACATCTTTGTTTGAACTACTTACCAATGACAGGCTGGGAGTGGTGTTTTCATTGTGTAATTGTACTGAAATTACGTCATTCACTTCATTAATCAATGATGCATCAAGTTGTGTGTTATATATTGTATTCACAGGATGGGGGGGGGGGGGGGGGGGGGCGTGACACATGATGAGGAACATTTGTGATGAAAGCCAGTCTAGCGCTAAACCAGTCGCAGAAAATGAGAGTGAAACTTATTGTGTCAACAATATTTGGTTTCGTTTTTTTTTCTCATAACACGCAACTTTAAGTTTTAAAATGTATTTTCATAAATATGTAGTAATGTGTTTTTAGCATGTTGATGTTCTCTCAGTATGTTGGGATCTTATAAAAATGCAGTTAGACGTTCGTAGCGATGTAACACTGTTAGCAGCGTTTGTTGTGGTTTCATCAGTGACTTTTCTCCCATTCTGTGTTTGAGGTGCACCAACATTCAAATACTCGTGTCGTCTTCAATTTCTGTCCGATTTCAATGTGTGACACATCATTTGAAAGCTTACAATCTGTATTTTCAGAATATGTAAAAAACTGAAAGTGTGTGTTGGCAACTGATTGATGAAAACATTGTCTGGCGTCACATTTGGCAAATAAGTGGGTGTTGGGGTAGTTGTACCCCTAATACAGGTATAAGACTTAAGAATATCCTCTGAAAAAGTGTTTTATTGGAAAGATTGACCCCCAAAACATAGGAAAAGACACCAAATATGTTGGATAGGTATACATAGGCCCTCCAATATTAACACCATTTTACCCAGATGGCGTCACTCTAAAACATTGTTTAACCTCTTTTGACCTTGAAAAAAGTATGATCCAATAAATTAATTAATTAAGACTTTTAGTATATTATGCAGGAGGGTATTAGGAACAATAAAAACTATGAAACATTACTATTGCAATTTCTCCTGGGTTGGGCCTTTTTTTGAGTTAGATTGACTGGACTACATGGGGCCCAGAATCTCTAGCGGCGCCCCTGGGTACACACATAAGGATTTTCTGCAATTTCAGCGATTTTCGGATGTCTGAAAACAACAGAAAACGCCCGGTTATCAGATGGATCATTTTCCTATAACAAAATCCTGGGGTGTGAGGTGTGTTAAGAGTCACTTCTCTTCAATTGTGCAATCAACTCTCCTGGCAACCTGCTCGGAAAATGGGCGTGGCCGGCAATCGTAAATGTGAAATGCGTTCAATACTTCCGACCAGAAATCATAGGGTTGCCAGATTGTTTGGTGGAATTAGCGGTTTTAGACTGTGGTTAGGGTGGAAAATGTCATTCCCATCTGGCAACCCTGCTCGCCAATCAAGAAGCGAGCAGACTTCTTCTTTTCGTTTTTCTGCACTTTATTTGCCCTGTCGCACATGGTTGTCTCGTACAGGTCAGTCAGGGTACTACGTTAGATAATAATAACTTTATTTGTATAGCGCTTTTCCTGCAAACGTTGCGGCTCAAAGTGCTTTAAGCATTATATAATCTTAATTTAATTATTTTGTAATTTAAAGGCAATATTAAAAGGATGGGTTCACGCGAGATTTCTGGCTTGGGGAACGAGACTAGAGAGTCCGGAATCTGTCGTTCCCCACGACCATTTTCCGAGCAGGTTGAGAGTTGAGAGTTGATTGCACAATTGAAGAGAATTGACTCTTAACACACCTCACACCACAGGATTTTGTTATAGGAAAATGTTAAGATCCATCTGAAAATCGGGCGTTTTCTCTCGTTTTCTGTCGTTTTCAGACATCCAAAAATCGTGCCAAAACCGGCCAAAAACTCCTTATGTGTGTACCCCGCATTAGGGTCACATGTGGGGTCCCACAAGGTTCAGTGCTGGGTCCAAAGCTGTTTATTTTGTACATCAATGATATTTGCAATGTGTCCAAGTTGTTACATTTTGTTTTGTTTGCAGATGATACAAATTTATTTTGTTCTGGCAAAGATTTGGAGCAGCTTCTGGATACAGTGGAAACGGAACTAAAAACTATAAAACGATGGTTTGACACAAACAAGTTGTCATTGAACTTAGAAAAAACTAAACTTATGATATTTGGAAATCGAAAAATGAATAGTCAAGTACAAATCAAGATAGATAATGTTGAAATTGAAAGAATTTATGAAAACAAATTTTTGGGAGTTGTTATAGACCACAAACTATGTTGGAAAACACACATAAACTACGTAAAGACTAAAATATCAAAGTCTATTGCAATACTGCATAAAACGAAAGACATACTTAATCCAAATTCATTACACATACTGTACCGTTCTCTAATAGTTCCATACATAACTTACTGTGTGGAAGTGTGGGGAAACACATACAAAACAATCACAAATCCAATGTATTTACTACAGAAAAGAGCTATACGAATTATAAACAGAGCTGCCTATCAAGAACCAACTAACAAATTATTCATAAACACCTATGATCTCAAATTTAAAGAATTGGTGGACTTCAAAATGGCACAAGTAATGTATAAAGTAAAAAATAAGATGCTTCCAGACTGTATCCAGAGACTATTTCAAGTTAGACAGAGTAATTACGAACTCAGAGGAATATGTATGTTTATGAAAACAAAGATTAGAACAAATGCAAAACAAAGATGTATAACAGTTAAAGGAGTTAATCTATGGAATACTTTTGAAAAGGAAATGAAAATGTGTAGTACACTAAAAGGATTTAAAAAATTACTTAAAAATAAGATGATTAACAAGTATAAAACAGAGGTTTAAATAGAATTTTTTTAAATTATTTTTTTAAACTTTTTGTTGACATGCGTAAGTGATTTTTTTAAAATAAAAGTCTCAATGTTTTGATTATGCATTCATGGGGGAACATGCATACATGTAACAAGGGTAGGCGCAATAAGCCATGGCTTCAGCCTACACCTTTTTGGTCCTGGTGTTATGCACTGTGACTGTGTACATTTTTTATATCTGTATTGTGAATTGTATAGGGGACCAAAATAAACATTCTCATTCACTCATTCATTCACATGCGCAAAGTAGAACCTTTTTTTTCTTCAAACCCTGTAGCCGTCCCTTCAACTCTCGCTACTTTTAGAAGTCCCTGTGACTGACTGACCTGCAGAGCCGTGTCCCAGCACTGCACACAGACACACTCACCTGCAGAGCCGTGTCCCAGCACTGCACACAGACACACTCACCTGCAGAGCCGTGTCCCAGCACTGCACACAGATACACCACACGTAGCAGGGGAAACCTGAAAAGGAGTAAAGAGAAAATGTGAAAATGTAATTATACAGTATAAATAATATTCTTATAGAATAATTTCTAGTTTGGACTCAGGCAGAACCTGGCTGTGGTTTGAGGGCTCTGACAATGTGTTAATGGTCAGTGCATTAAGCAACATGAATAAATCCCCCATGCGCTTCAATTTTAATGAGAAATGTGAAATTTTCATGAGAAATGTGTAGTACAGCGTGCGCAGACGTGGACGAGTGTAAAGTGGGCACTCCCTGCCACTGGAACGCCACTTGTCTGAACACGGTGGGCTCCCACACCTGCACCTGTAAACACGGCTTCACAGGGAACGGCACCCGGTGTGATGACGTGGACGAGTGCGGCGCCGAGGCCACCTGCCACCCGCGGGCCCGGTGCACCAACGTGCCCGAGGACTTCTCCTGCTCCTGCCAGGGGGGCTTCGAGGGGGATGTGTTGGTGAAAAGGTGTGTTGTTTTTGTAACCCACTTCCATTCTTCAACAATGGCAGAGGAGAGTCTACTGTTACTTACTGTTACCTTAACATATTTTTTCAAAAAGTTTAGTTAATGGCAACATTAGTCAATGAATACAGTAGTCAATGACAAAATTAATCAGTGAAAAGTTGTCAAACATCGAGAGTACATTATTACAAATGCATGTCGTTTGCTGTTTTGCAATTTCAAAGAATGTTTTGCATAATGTCCAGGTGAGACATTGAGTCAAAAGGGTGGGACATAACCACAAAGTCTCTTTGAATAGAATATGCTCACCATAATAAAGACCATAATCCATAATGTCATTGGGTTACATGTCAAATCCTAAGAGTCCCCCAGGCCAGATCCTGCCTTTGTCCCAGTGTGGGGAACCAGTTCCATGCGTAGAACTATGTGGATTGACTCATTACATTACATGTTTGGCATTTAGCAGTCGCCAAAGCGACTTACAATCAATACATTTGACTACTAAGCAAGTGAATCATCAATCCACCAGTCGTAGCAGGAAGAGTAATCCAGCTCAGGCCCGGGGCCATTGATAGAAGGAAAAACCTTCTTCTATCACCTTCTTCTAAACTTTTTTTCTTTTTTTTGAGAAACAGAGAAACAGTACAAGGGGGGCAATAGAAGTTTTTAGGGACACAGTAGAGGGGAAAGCGGGTGTCTTCAGGAGACGCAGTGCTGAGCAGCAGAAGATGTCTCAGGAGGAGATATTACGTAAAGAGGCGGTTTACTGTACATCCCAGTGGAGGACTTCACTAACTAAAGTAAACCAACCATCTAACCTTCTAACTAACCTTCATCATTATGCAGTCCAGTATCAAATGTGGCCTAATTTAATTCTCAATCTTCGTGACAAGGCCATTACTATAGAGATCCCTGAAGATATGTGTGTTGACTCATGTATTTGTATCATGTGTATATGAAAGTGTTTCAATTTACTATATTGTTTCATATATATGTTACGGTACCTGTGGGAAAACGGTACATGTGGGAAAACTAGTGTTAGGGTTAGGGTTATGGTTAGGGTTAGGGTTAGACATGCCAGCATGTACCAAGTCACCCTAGCACCTAACCCTAACCCTAGTTTTCCCACATGTACCGTAACATATATATATATATATATATATATATATATATATATATATATATAATATGCCATTTAGCTGACGCTTTTATCCAAAGCGACTTACATTGCAGTGAGTGCATACATTTTTCACTATATATGGTCAGCGGGAATTGAACCCACAACCTATGCATTGTCAGCGCCATGCTCTACCAACTGAGCCACAGAGGACCATGTTTCAAGGTTACTGTCCATGTTAAAAGGCTTAAAGATCAAAACTAGGGGAATTACGGTAAGATAACCATGTCTGAACATAAGGATGAGGTTGATTAACACATTCATACTGTAGATACATGTTGTACAATTCTCTTTGTTGAAGACGTTGATTATAAAATAGAACAACATGTCAATGTAGAACAATCAGTATTGTATGGATTGTCTTTGAAAAAGCTCTATTACATTAGATTGCAAAACGAATAGTAGAATGTGACTGGAGAAGACCACTATACTAGAGATGAGGAGGTATCAGACATATTTTTAACTCACCGCATATTTGTCAGTATTCAGAAGGTCTAGGAGGCTTTCATTGTGGCTGAGAGTGAGGGACTCCTCTAACCTGGGACTGTGTCTCTCTAACCTGGAACTGTGTCTCTCTAACCTGGAACTGTGTCTCTCTCTGAGGTGGCTGGCTGTCCCTCCTCAGCCCGGCTACGCCTCTTCCAACACTGCTGTCCCTTGTCGTCGTCGTACCCCCCCCCCCCCCCCCAGGGACACAATGCTACACCCATTTCTGACATCTTAAACCACTGAGAAGGGGAACACCCATATTTTATCTCTGTTATGTGTATCATCTTCTCCACAATAACAGGACTACTCCCCTGAGGCGTTCATTTGTGCTCTTCATTGTAAAAAACAATCGTTAGACACAAATACCCCAGGACGACTGGGCTGGACTTCTGATGAACCCATGTGGTCATTTTACAGTTTGACTCATTACTGAGCATTGTTTTCTACGTATCGATTAGCAGATGAAATACTGATGACGATGTGCTCAAACTCTATAGGGAAATCAATCGACCATCCACCGAGCCACAGGTGCACTTGCTCACCCTGCTTCATCCCGGGTGCCCTCTCCGCTGAGTGCTCGGTCGTAAGGCCCCCATGCGGGGAGGTAGTGCTGGCGCTCCATGACGCGTCCAGGTGCCTGTCTGGGTCGCGGTCTGTGGGGTCGCTGGCCCCTCCTCCCTGGCCAAGGGCTAGGGGTGCCACACTCCCCTACCCTCAGTAATAAGCCGGGGTCTGCGCGGCCTGCCACTAGGCACACTTCGTGGTGCCTCCTCCTGGCTGGGTCTCGGAACATGGGGGCCCCCTGACTTGTCTGGGCCTGCTGCACCGTCGGAGCCTGTTGTCACGGTGCCTCTCCGTGGGGCCCTGCTGTGCCGTTGCGATGCCCTCTGTCTCCAGGGAGCACGGCTGCTCCTGCGGCCTCTGACTCCGGGGAGCACGGCTCCTCCTGCGGCCTCTGTCTCCGGGGAGCACATTTACATTTGTCTATTTTTGGCATTTAGCAGACGCCTTATTCCAAAGCGACTTACAATCAATACATTTGAATACTAAGCATGTGAATCATCAGACCACCATTCGTAGCAGGAAGAGTAATCTAGCTCAGGCCCGGGGCCATTGATAGAAGGAAAAACCTTCTCCTATCACCTTCTTCTAAAATCTAGTTTAAAAAAAATAATAATATATATATTACACTGGAGAAACAGAGAAACAGTACAAGGGGGGCAATAGAAGTTATTAGGGACACAGTAGAGACTGTAGTGCTGAGGGGCAGAAGATGTCTCAGGAGGAGCAGTTAAGGTGTAACCTGAAGAGATGGGTCTTCAGTCTACGACGGAAGATGGGTAGTGACTCTGCCGTTCTGACAGCCGTGGGGAGCTCATTCCACCAGCGGGGAGCCAGTGTTGTGAAGAAACGTGATCGGGCAGCACGACTGCTGTGTAGAGGTGGTGGGGCCAGTCGGCCAGCCGAGGTGGAGGAGCGGAGTGAGCGGGCTGGAGTTTGGGGGGTTACCATTTCCTTCAGGTAGGCAGGGGCTGTCCCTTTAGCTGCCTGGTATGCAAGCACCAGGGTCTTGAATCTGATGCGAGCTGCTATCGGGAGCCAGTGCAGGGTGCGAAGGAGAGGGGTGACATAAGAGTATTTGGGGAGGTTGAATACCAGCCGGGCAGCAGCATTCTGGATGAGCTGCAGCGGTCTAATGGCGGAGGCGGGGAGCCCAGCCAGGAGTACGTTGCAGTAATCCAAGCGGGGAGCCCAGCCAGGAGTACAGCCGTTGCTACAATGTTCTCCGCACAGGATAGTCGGTTGTCCAGGATCACTCCAAGGTTCTTGGCTGTCAGGGAGGGGGTTACAGTAGAGTTCTCCACTGTGATAGAGAAGTCTTGGAGAGGGCAGGCTTTCCCGGAGATGAAGAGGAGCTCGGTCTTGTTAAGATTGAGCTTGAGATGGTGGTCAGCCATCCATGTTGAAATGTCAGCGAGACATGCAGAGATACGGGTTGCCACGTGTAGATCAGACGGGGGGAAGGACAGGAAGAGTTGAGTGTCGTCTGCGTAGATGTGGTAGGAGAGCCCATTTGAGGAGATTAGCGAGCCAAGAGACTTGGTGTAGAGAGAGAAAAGTAGGGGCCCTAGGACGGAGCCCTGGGGTACCCCAGTGGAGAGGGTTCGTGGAGAAGATAGCGATTCTCTCCAGGTCACCTGGTAGGAGCGGCCTGCCAGGTAGGAAGAAAACCAGGAGTGTGCGGTGCCAGAGATGCCCAGTTCTGAGAGGATGGAGAGAAGGATCTGGTGATTGACTGTGTCGAAGGCAGCAGACAGGTCAAGGAGAATGAGAACGGAGGAGAGGCAGGAAGCTTGAGCAGAGTGGAGGGCTTCCGTGACAGCATGGAGCGCAGTCTCAGTGGAGTGCCCAGCCTTGAAGCCGGATTGGTGGGGGTCTAAGTGTTCCATCTTCCGGAGCACGGCTCCTCCTGCGGCCTCTGTCTCCGGGGAGCACGGCTCCTCCTGCGGCCTCTGTCTCCGGGGAGCACGGCTCCTGCGGCGGCGACTGACCTCTCACCAGGTCCTTGGTAATACATGTTTGACAAGCACAGCTTCTGTTCTGATAAGGAAGCAATCTACCTGCTTTATTAGCTCTGCTCACACACACTTCAGAATCTGGGGAAAGTCGATAAGGCACAGTGTAATAAAGGTCGAGAGTTTATTCTTTTAACCAGTTGCCTCAGGTCTGCCAACCAAACCACCCTCAAGACCACCAGGACCAAGCTCCGGACCTGGGGTGATAGGGGCCTTTTCAGCCGCAGCCCCGTCCCTCTGGAACGCCCTCCCCAACCACATCAGACAGGCCAACACCCTCCTAACATTTAAACAGGCCCTCAAAACCCACCTCTTCAAGCTTGCCTTCACCAATTAACCCTCTCCCCCTCCCCTTTTGTTTCTTTTTTATTAGTACTCAGTCTTTTCAATTTGTAAAGCGTCTTTGAGTGTCTAGAAAAGCTCTATAAGTCTAATGTATTATTATTATTGTTATTATTATTAATAATAATAATAACCAAAGGACTTTTATTTGGTATCAGCTAAATACCTGTATATTATCTATAAATGTCACTGTTTATGTTGTTTATTGTGTCTGTAGGGCCAAGAACCAGCCTATATGGTTGTACAGTTTGTGTAGGTTACAACATACATTTGAAATGTACAGTATGACCTTCGGGAAAGGTTTAATGAGTTTAAAGAGGCCTTTTGAAAATGGTGAACTAATAGTTGATCAATGACTTTCTATCAGGGTTGGGGTCCGTTATAATTAAGTTAATTCAGGAAGTAGGTTATATTGAAATTGCATATTGGGAATTTATTTTTACAGCAACATGTTTTCCATTTTTTATTTATACATTTAAAGCACTTACTGAATTTAAATAGAATTGACTGACCTGTTGACTCTGCTTTCTAAAGAATAGGTTTCAATTGCCCTCAAAACACATCTGTTCTCCAAGGCCTTTGGCCCCTAGTCATTGTTTCAGTTTTTGTTTTGTTGTTTTCTGTTTTGTCTGTCCGTTTCATTCCCTTGTAAAGCGTCATTGGGTTTTTGAAAGGCGCTATATAAATTAAAGCTATACTTATTATTATTATTATTATCCTGGATCACATTCACATGAAAACCATTCTAGCCTGTAGAATGACACATTATTCACCTCAGATAATCAGTTCAGGTTCACATTTACGTTTGTCTTATGTAATACCCAAATACATTTAGAAATGGTGGACCAGAGAATAATTTTCCACAGTACCAGATACTGTTGTGTCATATGACTGATGTGAGAAATATGACACCAGAATCCCTGGGACCTGCTGCAGTGACTCATAGTCATTAGTCAACCACGTGGTGGAGCCTTGAGGCACAACAACACTGTGTTCATCCTGGTTTCAGTTTGTGAGAATTCCAATCAAGAGTTTTTCCAGATGATACTGGGTCTCATACTGTATCTAATGTTTCTTCTGACAATGCCATTGTCCCATGACAGTTTGACTCCATTGTCTCATTACTGAGCACTGTTTTCTATGTATTGACTAGCAGGTGAAATACATGTGCTCAAACTTTACAGGGAAATCATGAAACAAATAAGACAACAGAATGTCTGTAGCTTATAGTTTTAAATCATCTGCTATGCCTGTAACAAGGCATGCCCAGTTTTGGGAGAGATATTGAAAAAAACGATACATTTTGGATATTTCTGTAAAATGTCTCTCACAGATTAAACATAGGGTAACACATATTGATGTTGTAGAATCAATAGAGTATGTACACTCACTGAACACTTTATTAGGAACACTATACAGGCCTCCCGTTGCTCTCAAAACAGCCTAAATTCTTTGTTACATCGATTGCATTAGATGTTGGAAACATTCCTTTGAGATTCTGGTCCATGATGACATGAATTGTATCACGCAATTCCTGCAGATTTCAGGTGCACTTTCAAGCGGAGAATCTTAACTTTAGGTGGAAATGCAATAAAACCAGAAGATGACTATTGGAGCGATAAATCAATCAAGCAATTTGGAAAAATCTCTTCTTTCTCTCTGGAACCCAAATATGGTCAGGCGGGAAAAAAAGGTGAGTCCGAGGTAATACCTCACATGCCCTCCTTATTTAAATTATCCTGACGTCATGAGACTGATTCAGTTCCTATAAATATAGTACCTCAATTCTTATCTTATCAGCAGTGTGTAGAACCTCCAAACTATCTTCATCGGACACGGTTTCTTCGATTTATATCGAACATTTCCAGGATTATACAAACAAACAAACAAACAACAAATCTCATTCGTTGATCAAAAGCTCATTTGGACTTTTCTCTCGAAACTGGTTGGACGAGACCGCACCTGTGTTTTAGAAAAGCACGCCCGTGTCCTCCAGGTGTTTACTCCATCTTGGTGCTTCGTGCTGAACGGTCACACACAGCCGGCGAGGAACTTTCATTCAGCATTTTTTTGTTCTAAAAAGGTTAATTAGAAAGTTAACCATGAAGATTTGGATTGCGGTTGTTCTTCTGACATTCGCAGTGGGCGCCGCGGCTCAGTGTAAGTTATTTTAATTTGACTTTTTCAATTTACTTTTCAACGCAGGTGAAACATTTGCCTTTCTTTGTTCTCTAATTTCATAAATAACCTACCCGTAGATAGTGTGATGGGGTACAACTCTAAAAGGAGTTGGCGGCCAGTGTATGGCTATGAGGAAGTTGCGCCCTCTGCGCCACACCGACCCGAACAGGCCAGCAGCGGCTATTTGTAAATTAATGATCAAAACCTGTTGAATGATTACCACGAAGCTAGGCGTACAGTAACACTTTGTTGAAATAGTCTAGTACCGTCGAGTTTCGGTGCTCAGAGTGGAGTGGGGGTGGGGAAGAAGACTTGTTCTCCACCAGCAGACCTGGGTGTTTTGTGTAACCAACGCCCAGTTAAGAGATACCTGTACCCAGGAGACTGGCCTGTGTTCAGAGGCTGCACCTGGGGCTTTCCCAACTGACAGGGTGCTCTTCTCTATGAAGTCTCTTTATTTATTTGTTAGATCTTTGTTTCCATGATGCACAATTCTGATTATTCTGATTTATTTCCACAGGTAGATGTGACACTTTGAAGTGGGCCACCTGCGATGGTGAACCTTGCAAGTGTACCATCCAGCTGGATGATGGGATTGAGAATAAGCAAGCTCTGGACTGCTCAAAATGTAAGTAACATTTAGCAGTTTTCTATTCCAAACTTCTTTGATACTCCCAGTATGTACTCTCAATTGAATTACAGCCATGTTAAAAGTGTAAGCCACAGGCTATTGATGGACATTCTATTAGGGGAGAGGCTTGTGGGTTATCATGCCCTGACCTTTGGACATGTTTCATTCATTCCTTCCATTTTTCCATAGTGGTACCCAAGTGCTACCTGATGAAGGTGGAGATGTGGCGTAAAAAGAAGAACCTGTCTACTCGTACAGTGGGTGGAAAGCCTGTTGAGTCCGCCTTCGTTGACAACGACGGCATCTATGACCCAGAGTGTGAGAACGACGGCAAATTCAAGGCCAAGCAGTGCAACAACACAGAGGAGTGTTGGTGTGTGAACAGCGCTGGGGTCCGCAGGACTGACAAGGGAGACAAGAACCTCAAGTGTGAGAAGCTGGTGGAGACTTAGTAAGTTACATTCTTCTTCGGGTAATCTTGTACAACCTTTACTCCCACAAATGACCAGACATTGGATTGATGTGTGTAGTGATGTCAAATAATAAGGCGTGGTCGCTTGGTGGTGTAGCACACTAAGGCGTCAGGCGTGTCATCGCAGTTCGATTCCGTCCGTCGACACATCCTGCATGTCATCCTTCCTCTCTCTTCCATCCTTCCTGTCAATCTCTACTATCTAATAATCTACTATCCCGATAAGACAGAAATGCCCTAAAAACATATTTTCAAAAATAACGATAAGGTGCATAAACATTTGACGACTAGCCTTTTTGTGCCAGCTATGGAAGTCTAACCTTGTGTCTTCCCTCTGCCCCCAGCTGGGTCCGTCTGGAGCTGAAGCACAAGGAAGTGAAGAATGCAGTGGATGCTTTGAAGTTAAAGGCGTACGTATTGATGTCCATTGTATCTCTCTATGATTTCATGGTTATCTGCCCATTAAAAAAAAATAAATAAAGATATTTCTGCATGTAATGTAATTGAATATATGTTTGTCCCCATGCAGTGCCATTGAAACTGCCATCCAGGGCCGCTACAGCTTTGACAAGTCCCTTGTGGACCAGGTGGAGGTGAGAAACAAATCCTAAATATATCCAGAAAACGCCTTTGACATTGAATTGTTTCAGTGTGTGGTTGTAAGCAAAAACATCTTCTAACCCTATTTTGCAGTACGACCCTAAGGCCCGACTGATAGTTGTGGATGTGAAGAAGCCGATGGGAGACCGCAAGACTGACCTGTCTGGTTTGGCCTACTACATGGAGAAAGACGTAAGTCATACACTTAGTACTCTTGCCTTCTTGTTTCAGGGAAACAACAGGGGGGTATCTCATCACTGTTCTGCAAGCACAGATCATTGACTGGTTTGTTTGTTGCCTTCAGGTCAAGGTACTGCCTCTGTTCAAGGACCAGGCCAAGTTTGAGCCCAGTGTGGACGGTCAGAAGCTGGAGATGGAGAACATCCTCGTGTACTATGTGGATGAGGAGGCCCCCACCTTCACCATGAAGAGGCTGACCGGGGGAGTCATCGCCGTCATCGTGGTGGTCATCCTGGCTGTGGCCGCCGGCCTGCTCGTCCTGGTGAGTCGGCCTGGGACGGTTACCTTTCAGACCTGTTTACAAATGGATTCACCAGCTTGATGTGTCGTCTTTTTAGGATGTTTCATATGTTTGGTGTAACAGTAAAGTTGTAATGTTCCGTTTGGTAATAATCATGTCGTCTTTTTTTTTCTCCTTCCAGTTCTTTGCCAGAAGAAGAGAGCAGAAATACAGCAAGGCAGAGGTGAGTGGTCCAATGAAATTCTAGTGAAAGGTTACACTGATGGTGATGCATTTTTACGTATGAATTGAATGTAATCGTATGGTCATGGTTTATACATTGGTGTATATAATAATTGATTGTATATGAAGAGATTGAGAAATGATGTGAACCCAATTTCCCCTCATGTTTTGTTTTGTTGGTTTCCTTTCAGCCCAGAGAGATGGAAGCCATGTCCAATTAATTAATGGAAGCCATGTAAACAAGCCTGTCACCCAAAGAACCGCTTCTGCGCTGGGATATTCATTTTGTTGTAAATTGCTTTTTAAGAGACATTTTGTTTATTGGAATGGGAGTGTGCCATTTTTAACTGTTACTTGAGGGATGCAAATTGTAAAGGAAATTGCCACATGTTATGTTACCACCCAGCACCACCTTTATTTATACGCTGTTGACTCTTAATAAAATGATGCCTCTGGAAAAACAAAACCCATACCCATGTTAACTAAAGTCACTCATTTAAATGTGGATGTTTGAATGTCATAGATTGTACAGTTTCATATTGTTTTGATTTTTAATAAACCTGTCTTAACAAATATGCCCTCCTGCTTTGTTTCCTGTTTAGTTCAATTAAGATGAGAATTGTAAATGGATGAATTGCTATCGGTCACCTTCTAAAATGTGAGGAATAGTTCCATTGTTGTGAATCCATTTGGCTCAATGGAAAATCACTGTGGAGATGGAGGGGGGAGGGGAACAAAGAGGAACAACCCTCTGGGAACAATTTGCATGGCGTGTTGGCTATCTAACCTATGGGTTAATAATGTACAAGACCATGTGAATCCACTACAACACAGTGTGAAGCCTAGTCATTTTAACTCATTGAACTGGTCTTGAGTGAAACAAAAGGTGTAAATTCATAAGAGACTTCTTACCGAGAGTCTGTTGAACACCACATTGACCCAGTTGAGCTCACCATGTTTGTATTGGTTACTCCCTCAAGCTTCATGTGTGCTCACGTTTGTTTGGTACCATTCCACATGTTGTTCTGCCACAGGCCTGGCCTCCCCTGGTTGAGCTGCATCTCAATAGGCAAGGCAAGTTTATTTGTATAGCACATTTCATACAAAAGGGGCAATTCAAAGTCTAAAATGACTCCCTCTGTTTTTATTTTTTTATTTAACCTTTATTTAACCAGGCAAACGTGTAAGAACAATCTCTTATTTACAAATGCAGCCTGACCAAAAAGCAATGGCTCTTTGGGGGGGGGGGGGGTGTTCATCATCCCTCATCTCATCTTTGTCTAAAGTACTGATCTCAATAGGCAAGATGAGTCCTAAAAATATGACTTCAGCTTTTATTTTAAGAAGGTGACAGTATATATGTCCAACTGGGATGTATAGTGAATTATGCACTCACTGCAATATGTCGCTTTGGGTAAAAGCGTCAGCTAAATGGCATATATTATTATTATATTGTTATTATTATTTCCTTGTAGAAACCACTGGACATTTAGCCCAAAAGGATTGATTTTAGATTGTAACATCTTCTCTTGTCTTCCTAACCCTCTACACACACTTCAGTTCATAGATCCCAGAGCCACATACACCCCCACACACTCCTTTGCTTCAGACGCTGGTTGTCTGATTATTTGCATTGTCTACATCTGACAGTTGTGTTGGTAGCCTACATGGTGTAGCCTACAGATAAGCCACTGAGGTTTGGTGTCCTCTGGTCTCTGTTTCTGTATGTCACAGCTACTCTGTCTGTCCTGTGATACAAAGAGGGTGTATAGACACTAATCATTCATTGTCATTAATTGACAAATTAGTAATATTAAGTACAGAAACAATGAGTAGGCCTAGGTATGTTAATGGTGCTGACTAAGATGACCTCATGTGTAGATACTATGACAACTCTTGTTTGGTGGGGGAGGTTAGTGAACCACCGTGAGCAAGGTTCCGCCCTGTTTGGGAAACGTTGGGCCATCACGTCAAACCTGTTTGACGAGCTTTGTCAGGCTCTCTACAGAGACTACACTTACCTCAGCAGGAACATAGGCCTGTGTTTACCACAGACAGAAACTCAGGCAGAAATGCTCAGAGGTCAAAGCAGAACAGCCAGTGGAATGATAGTTATTCTGTTATCTCTGTAGGAACTAATAGGGAGTAATAGTTATGCTGTCAGGTATAGAAAGAAGGTGAGAACAAGGGAGCAATTTAGATTAGATTAGATTGGATTCAACTTTATTGTCATTGCAGAGTACAAGTACCAGCAGTTTAGCATCTAACCAGAAGAATAGTGGTATAAAACCTGATAGTGATAAGTGATAGGTACAATATGGCAAGTACGCTAGTTCGAGGTATGTACGGCAGTTAAGTATATCATTATTGGTATAATTGCTGGGTCACCTAGCACCAGGCCTTAAGGGTGTGTTATGCAAAAAAAAAAAAAAAAAAGTCAATTGTTGAGTTTGGTGTTTGTTGTTTTATACTAGCAGAGGGGAGCACAGGGGGCGTCACTGTCATTATGGCTGTAAACCAATGGCTTTTATCTTTCTGTTCATTCTAAGCCATATTTATCATACAGTTTCACTACATACAGGGTGCGAAATAAGGGGGAGCTCGGGGAGCTATAGCTCCCCTAGTGGTGACATGAGCTCCCCTGGAAACATGGTTTGTGAAATTTTGGGGGAGCTCTAAAATATTCCAAATTGTGACAGATTTTACCTGGTGTAATATGATTTGTAGAGGCATACAATCTATTTTGATGTTGGTATTAGGTATATAAATGATATATAATAGCCTATATAGCCTACATATAGGCCTTTATGGGCTACAACTATGCGAAGGTAACAGAGCGGGGTGCACTGACGCTGAACCCCTCATAGTGATAAGTAGGTGGACATGGTGCGTGCTGCTGAAATAGCCGACATGCGGTGTGTGGTTTAAAAAAAGTAACGCCAGCTCAGTAAATAATTCAAACTTAATGTTTACTTATAGGCTATGTGACTGCACCACACATGTGAACAGTAACAAAGCAAATGCAGTTTAATTTTATGAAAAACATTGACAACTAAAAAAAAACTGGCATCTCCCATCGGTCACTATTTGTTGGCTATCTGGTGATATGGACATCTTTGAGTGTCTAGAAAAGCGCTATAAGTCTAATGTATTATTATTATGGACTTCACTTTAATCCGGCAGTTCTCAAGGTTTTTATGCACCAATCGATTCCTCTAGTCAGTGCGTCTTTATCACATTCATTGACGAAAAGGACGACTCGCATGTATAGGTGGAAGGGAACATTCATTGTGAGCACGGAAAATGTGAGTCTCACAATGGCTTTGCATTGATGAAACCAGGTAGGATTAACGCATAGTTCCATCCATTCCTAAATGCCCTGTTTCCACCGTCAACTTTCCTCTTTAGACCTTTGAAGAGTGACATGATGTTTCTCTTGCTAGCAGGTTAAATGTTTAGCTAACTTCACCCAGCACGTAAACAACCAATCCAATAATAATGTGACCTTGTAAGTCTGGGAGGAGGGGGGAATAATTATCACAATAAAACTATGTTAAATAATTATTAGAATAAGTTAGGCTGTGCTACATCGTCAGTCCACACATTTATTATTCAAAAATATGGAAAAGGGTGAAACTACGTTTCAACGTTGTTGAGAATCACAACACAAACTTGCTAGTCAAGCCAAAATACTGCAACGTAATGGATTGGACTGCTACCTAGTTAACTAGAACACTACTTTACATTGTTAGCAGGCTCATAAAACAAGCCGTGTTAGTTGACTAGCGATGTGTCATTGATTTTCGACAACGCGGAAATGTATTCACATTTTTCGAAAGAAAAGTCAAAGCATTAGAACGTAGAACGGAAAATCGTACGAGTGCTTTGCACACGGAAAGCCACCGGCCCCGATTTGGCCAGAATTTTTTTTTCCGTCAGGAGATTTTTTTTTTTTTTTTTTTTTTTTTCTTTAATCCCTGGGCTCCCCCGCACACCGTGATGTAATTCGCACACTGACTACATATGATATGACACAGTGATAAAGGACTTCCTCTTTGACTGGAAGTTCTCCTCTCATTGTCCCCCTACCTTACAACACAAAGAAAAATGTGCCTCTAACTAGTTCAGACAGGTTTAGGTGTCATATGTCCCCCTTCCCCCCTCGCCTTGCCTGGAATGAAGGTGTGTCAGTCCCTGCTCTGTGCACTCCAGCATCGTCCTCAGGACAGCCTATCAGGTGGCTGGTACGCAGGCTGGGGGAGGGACAACAGTGATGTACAGGGAGCTTACGGGGCAATGAATTGTTTTGTATTTAAACATTAGAGTTTCTTACGGTTAGGTTGTGAAATCAGTCTGTGTTTCTATGGGAGAACCACACCCACTTGTCCAATTGTCTCACTTATGTTAATATTGTCTCTTTATTTGTCTTGACTTATCTTGCCTTGACTTGCCTATCGCCTTATTGTTTGTGCTGCAATGTCAGGAAGCGAAGGCTAAGCATTTTACTCTCTTACACTTGTGTCATAACAATAAAACTTGAAACAAAAAGAACCATTGCTTTAAAAGGCTGAAGGCAGTGGACTCGCTCTGTGGGGATACCTGTTCACCTGTTTGAACCACAACTGAAACAGTGTTAGTTTGCCACGGGTGTTTATTCAAATATTTTTACAATGTTGACAATTGTAAATATAAATTCTACATATAAATGTATTGCATATCAAAATAAATACTTAATAACAATTTAAACAAGACAACAGAAAAGCAGAAAACAGAAAAGCACATTTCTCATTCAAAGAAAAAATGCCTCAAGCAGTAAGAAATGTATTTAATCAGTTGTCAATGATGATAACACTGTAATTATGCTTTCAAGCTCATATTTTAAGGTGAATGTATGCAGAATTTTAAAGAAAACGGTAAGTGGGCCAAAGCCCACTTTCACCTAAAAATGGATTGTACCTCTGGGGCCTCATTTATAAAAAAGTACTTGAACGTCATCTTTGACTTGCACGTAAGCACATTTTTCTAAACGGACGTAAGCACCAAGTATACCAAATACTTGAAATTGAACGCAGGTGAATGAGCTTTGTATTTACGCCCTGTGATAGCGGCTCAATTATAGCGCTGAATTAAGCCAAGTGAGCGGGAGAGGGCAGAGAAGGGTGGCTTCTCGGTAAGTTGCATTTGTAACGTTTGATCATGACAACCAGTACTCAAGTTGTAAAAGAAAATCAGGGGGGGTGGTTTGATCATATGGGGACAATTTTAGCATCCCCACAGCGTCAGTGACTTCAGTGTCAGTGACGTGGTAAAAATGTCATTGCATGTGTGCGTGCCCCTCGCCCACAGTATTTTACTCAATATGCGCAAAACTAAATGTTGAAATAGCACTACTTTGATGTGGTTTTCTAACTACGACACGGGTAAGATCAAATTTGATTCAAAGTACTTTCTATAAATGAGGCCCCTGGTCTCCTCATCTGTCTCACATCCAAACAGAAAAGGCACAACTTCATTTCAAACACTGTTTCAATCTCAACACCCACCTCTCTACTAAAACCACGGTTGGGGTCAATTACATTTAGATTTTACACTATTAAAAACTGTTGTAAGAAGCTTCTCATTTTCAGTTTATTGTGACATAAGAAATACAAAATAAAAGAATTCTGTGAAACCATTGAAAATAAATGCCAATAAATGTGAAATAATTGAACTGTCATTTCGATTAACTTCCTGAAATGAAATCCCACCTGACTAAAAGAAATGCCAGGCGGTGGTTGACAGCGTTCTCCTTCCCTGTCTCTGTCTTTATCTTGACCAATCAGAAAGCAGAAGTGAAGTGAAGCAGAGAAGTGAAACAATAGGGTTGACTTGTACCAACAGGCCAGCTGGAGATCTGCACTATTTAAGTCTCAACACACAGGCAATTCAGTAACCAAGAGTAAATAGAATGCGACCACTGAAACAAACTGCTCATACGGCCCAGGGCTCCAGTTTGTTGGATGACATACAGTAGAAGCCTAATTCCCTAAATGGGAATACAGTCTACAGCATGAGTTTGTATTGTACCTGGTCTTTAACACTGTCATCTCATTGTGTCTATTAGAAATATTATGGTTAAGATGGCTGACTTTTCTCACTTTTTTGCTCATGCAATTTGGAGCCCAGTCTTTCTCAACACATCCAACATTCCCAATACTGTGCATTTGAATGCTCACCTTCAATAGAGACCTCCCAGTGACAACTGTCACCCCCCACCCCCCATTCTCTTCGACATACACAACACATTTTGCATACAGTATGTTGACTCAGCTCTTCATGACTCAGCTCTTCTCAGATTTCATAGCGAACTCGAAAGTTCTATATTGAAAACGTCCCTCTCCACTTTTCTTAAATAAAGCATTATTGTCCGTTTCACACGCATTACATTTTCAGTACGTCGTGACCGGACACCAATAGTATCAAAACTGATACGACAATAAAAGCCGGAAGTTTTGCTTTGTGTATGAAAAACATACTCCATCACCTTAAGTGCTGTTACAAAGATCATTCGACTCAAATCGTTCGAACTAACAGCAATGGATTTGGCTGTCTCAATAAATAGTACTGACTTTCTCTTTGGTGCGTGAATAAGAAGAGTACACATTTGAATGAATGAGCGTGTATAGTGAGGAGACAAGGTCCTTACACACCAGGGATCAAGGTACCGGATCTTAAGTCTTCACCCTGAAGTTGATCAGTCCACTCTCAAGGGATGACTCCCAGATCACCTACATGTAGTAGTACCTTGTGATCTGAGGAGGAGGGGGGACCGAGCTCAGTGGTTATGTGGTCATACTTATTGGTTAACGCTTACAGGTCCTTTCACTGCTGCAGCAACACAAACTGAGACGTGATAGGTTCATTTCGAAAAGGTGTTACTCCAACTAGCCAACCAGCATGCAGCCAGGTAATGCATAGCCCTTTTTTTTTGGTTTACTTTAATTCCATGTTGTGCCGACTACTTCAAAAACCTGTACCCAGACTAATTAGCCTTGTAGCTTGCTAAGAATGCCGTAATAGTAGAGCTTATTAGCCAGACTAGATTCCCAGGGCCCCGATAGATGGAGTTGTACTTGCAGCCTGTAGAGGGCGATCACAGGAGAGTCGGTGCCTTGCTTGGTCTGCCGACCGCAGGTGGTGATTTGCTTCTCAGCTCTTTGCTCTTGAGATTGACAGGCTGAGCCGCCAGTAAGGCGGGGGCAGAGAGGTGGTGGGCGGCGGCTTTCTGCTGATAGGCGCTGTTGATGTAGCTGGCGGTGAGCAGGGTCATCTCTCTGATCTAAACAAAACAGGACAGACTCTTTACATACCTGCAAATATACCTGCAGCACACAGGTCATCTGATCAACGTCTGCATGCTTCTTTGTGTGTGCGTGTGTGCGTGTGTGTGTGTGTGTGTGTATGTGTGTGTGTGTGTGTGTGTGTGTGTGTGCGTGTATGTGTGTGTGTGTGCGTGTGTGTGTGTGTGTGTGTGTGTCTGTGTGTGTGTGTCTGTGTGTGTGTGTGTGTGTGTGTGTGTGTGTGTCTGTGTGTGTGTGCGCGCATGTACGTGTGTGTGTGTGAGTGTGTGTGTGTGTGTGTATGTGTGTGTGTGTATGTGTGTGTGTGTGTGTGTGTGTATATGTGTCTGTGTGTGTGTGTGTGTGTGTGTGTGTGTGTCTGTGTGTGTGTGCGCGCGTGTACGTGTGTGTGTGTGAGTGTGTGTATTTGTTTGTTGCTATGCCACACACTGACCTTGGAGGTGGCCATGGTGAACAGGTGCTTCTCTGTGGGCTTGTCTTTGGTTGTGTTACTGCCTGACTGGCCCACCACCAGCATTAGGTCCTGTTTGCAGCCTCCAAACGTCATCAGGTTCTTGTAGGGGTGGGTCACCAGCAGTTTCTAGGACAGGGAAAACAACAAGCCATGTGTCATAAGCAGACCTCGGTCCAGAACGTGTTTGGAAAGGGCTTGATTGAGTTCGTCTGGCACAATAGAACCAATGGAATCGTACCAACCATTTAGCCTCCCAGGCAGGCTAAAGCAAACACTTCAAATAAATCTCTAAATCATTTCAACCCGGATCTAGTAACAAGGCATGAACACAGACACTACATGGAGATCCTAGGCAACCAATGCGTAAACCTTAAAGCAGAATTTGACCCAGTGGATGTGTCGTTTTCATTATTCAATAAAAGACACATTCACAACAAATTGTGTTTTTAAAATGACCTCTCAAGTCAAGATACACTACCTGGCCAAAAGTATTGGGACACCCAAACCTCACACCCATATGTGCTTGTTGAACATCTCATTCCAAAACCATGGGTATTAATATGGAGTTGGTTTGAGAAGGCTTTCCACTAGAGTTGGAACATGGTTGCAGGGATTTGCTGCCATTCAGCCACAAGAGCGTTACTGAGGTCGGCACTGATGTTGACCCAGAAGGCCTGGTTCACAGTCGGCGTTCCCGTTCATCCCAAAGGTGTTCCATGGGGTTCAAGTTTCATGTTTCAAGTTTAGTGTTACGTCACATTACACAAGTGTAAGAGAATACATTTCTTAGGCTTCGGTTCCTGATATTGCAGCACAAGACATATGCCTGCTAAGACATTTTATTTATTGATAAGACATTCATTACTTTTGAGACTTAATTCACAAGAGTCACTAGACAGTCAGACTGTCTGGGCAGAATTAACACATTGACGACCTCAGCCTAGTAGACAATGAAACCAGTTTCTCTACTTGAAGCTTGACATTGGCTAGACAGCAGACACATTTCAATGATCACAAAGACCTAATTGCTCTCTTTTCTCTTAAACCTGCATCTAGAGAGACTGAGCAATCTAGAGCAGTTCTGGGCCTTTGTTTTCCCTCGGTCCAGTGCTCTGAAACTAGACCAGACCAGTTTGTGACTCTTGTGCCCCCTTTTCCACCTTTGTGTCTCTAGGAGAAAGTGGGAGTCGATTCCCCCCTAACCTCTTCTCAATATGTCTGTTTGACGTATTTTAACTCAGTACAAGACTGTTTTAGGAAGAAAACACACACCTCACGTCTCGATACATATGATGCTTCTGAATGCAAAATGATGACAGTTCCCCTACTTCCCCCCTGTAAAGACTTACAATGGAGTTGGCATACACAGATAAAGAAGAAACAGAAAATACTTACAATGGAGTTGTGCTCCAGCACGCTGATGCCTCCCTCATGCACTGCCAGCCACAGACGAGCACCCTGCTCTGGAGAGGGCGTGATGGACTACCCAGGGTCACAGACCAGGGGAGAGGAGAGAGAAACATCACCCAGTGGCTAAAATCTCCATACATTTGAATGCTCAGAATACTGTCAGGTAGAACTGGATGATGACTTCACAAGGATCAGAATCAGAATTCGTTTTATTGCCAAGTATATTCCGCACATACAGGAAATTGACTTGGTGTGGTTGGTGCATAAGATATAAAGATACAGACAACAACATAATGAAAAACAACAACAATGTAACAAACAACACTATATAAGCAAAACTAGTTTAAAAAGACAATGGGGCAGTAGAACAACAATTATGTAGGCTGTAAATTAGAGTATGTAAAACTAATATAGATTACATTGTCAGTTGTATGTGTGTGCGCATGTTTGTGTGTGTGTGTGTGTGTGTGTGTGACAGAAGGGGGGTGGGGGGGTGGGTGGAAGTCCCAGAGTCAATGAGAGGCTGGGGCTTGTTTGTGAGGCCCACTGCCATGGGGAAGAAATCGTTCAGGTGGCACAAGACTTTGGTCTTGATGTAGCCCCGAATTAACACACATGAAGCCCTGGGCCCGGGTTAGCAGGGGCCCAAGAGACACACACACGCACACACACACACACACACATACATACACACACACACACACACACACACACACACGCACACACACACACGCACACACGCTCACCCACCTCTGCCTCAAACAGCTTCGCGCCGAAGAAAGGCCACTTCTTGGCCACCGTCAGGTAAATCCTCACACACTCTGATGAACTTCGACCCCTGAGGGACGCCCAGCGGGTGGAGAGGCGCTGACGCAGTTGTCTATACAGGCGGGAGATGAACCATCAGACAGAGAGGATGTGACACGGTATAGTGTGACCGTGTGCACCTGAAGGGCTGTATGTGTAAACGTGGACAGTACACACTCCTGCAGACCTACCTGACCTGTTCCTCAGACCATGTCTTGACAGACAGACAGGAAGGCAGACAGACAGACAGGAAGGCAGACAGACAGAAGGCAGACAGGAAGGCAGACAGGCAGACAGACAAAGAAAGACAGACAGACTGACAGACAGACAGGCAGAAAGACAGATAGATAGACAGGAAGGCAGACAGACAGACAGACAAAGAAAGACAGACAAAGAAAGACAGACAGACAGAAAGACAGACAGACAGGAACACAGACAGACAGACAAAGAAAGACAGACAGACAGACAGGAAGGCAGGCAGACAGACAGACAGGAAAGCAGACAGTCAGACAGGAACACAGACAGACAGACAAAGAAAGACAGACAGACAGAAAGACAGATAAACAGGAAGGCAGACAGACTGACAGGAAGGCAGACAGACAGACAGACAGGAAGGAAGGCAGACAGACAGGAAGGCAGACAGACAGGAAAGCAGACAGACAGGAAGGCAGACAGACAGAGATATAGGGGACAGTACACACTCCTGGAGGCCTACCTGAGCTGTTCTTCAGACGAGGTCTTGCGGTAATGCTTGGGGTAGAACCTCTCCAGTACCTGCTTCAGAGTCTGGTTGGACTTAGTCTGGGCCGAGCCAGGGCTGGCTGGGGTGGAGAACGGACGCTCGAAATCTCCAAACTCCACCTGAACCCCAAACATGACATTTTATGATATGATCGCTTTTTTAATGTCTATTTGCATGGAAATTCATGTTGTGAAGTCAGCATACAAAATACCCCAAATCACTACACTACAACACAACCATGTAACATAGTGAGAACACACTATTACCCTGGCATACTGTCCTACCACACATCAGGGGCCTCATTTATAGAAAGTACTTTGGATAAAATGTGATCTTACCCGTGTCGTACGTAGAAAACCACGTCAAAGTAGTGATTTATACAATGTCAACTTGAGTCAATTTGACCGTGGAAACGATCGTAGCTCTACGTCAGGTATTGACTTGCGTATGCATATCACCTATTGGTTATGCAGAGTTATTACAGGCATGTGAGCCGCACTCGAACAACACAGCCGAGAAAATGAGTTAAATTCAAGATTTAAAGGGAACTGATGATTGTATTTCAGTCTACAAGGCTATTGTAGGGTGTAATCATTCTAAATTGAGGCGTGATAAAGACGAGATTCATTGTGATTCCCCAGGATTCCTCGGTATTTAGCATTATAAGCCCTGTTATAAGGTTATTTACGATCACATGGGTCCATATCAACATTTTGACATACACAATGGATCTGGATGGGCGTACAGAAAATCCTTCAAAAAACACCATAGCCCGCAGCGCAGAGCGCATAATACATTATGTCTAATTGAGTCAACTGGTATTATGCTTATCACCAAGTTCTCCCATACTGTGCTGATGGACTAGTATAGTATGTCTATATCAACGGTAATCAAGTGCATTAGTTGGTGAGTGCACTTGGTGATGGTAAGCACTCTAATACGAGTTGATTCGCTGGAACGGACGGGCGTGCGGGACCGCCACGCACCACACATCATACCTCTGTCCCACATGTATTTATCATCATATTTTTCAATATAAAACAGAGGTATGATATGGCAGATATGGTACATGGCAGTCCCATGCGCCCTTCCCGCTCCAGTTCTGCATCCAATTGAATGCATGCAATGATTCAAGTAGATCTATAGACTCGTTTTCAAAGACGGGAAGCTCACCGAGTGGTCACTAGTGTCCGCACCCCGCTATGACAGGGCGTAAATACAAAGCTCATTCACCTGCGTTCAATTTCAAGTATGTTTGGTATTTATAGAACGACAGACGTACGCAATTCAAGCGCAGCCCGTTTTATAAATAATGCTTACGTCCATTTAGAAAAAAGTGCTTACGTGCAAGTCAAAGATGCTGTTCAAGTACTTTTTTATAAATGAGGCCCCAGGTCTCCATTTTGACCCATGACCCTATGACGTGCTGTAGGTAGGATGTTGGCCCTGGCCCTGTTTGGGACCCAAGGGCCAGCAGATCAAAGAAAAATAATGTGCGAACGGTGGTCCTATATCAACAACGTCAGAAGCCGTTATCTTGTGTGACCGGCATGCGAAAGCAGAAGTGGAATAGCACCCAGAATAGACCTCGTAGCACAATACAATCACACACTGATATATCGGAGGGAGGAGAAGACTAGAGCCAGTGAAGAATGGTCACCACTCTCTAAGCAGGAAATAGAACTCTTTCTCTCCTCAAAATCTACATTTACAAACACTCTCCCTAAACCCCTAACCTTATGCCTAACCCTAACCCCTAAATGAAGAATAAATGGATCATTTACTCACTGATCCATTTCAATGAGAGAAACTGGTTTGACTTTGCGGCATGACCTGGTGCGGACCATGAGGAGTGAGACAGTGCTGTGTCTGTATGGAGCCAGTCTACAGACCTGAGCTAGCAGGGGCAGACATCTACAGGGTATCTGTATGGAGGGACAGTCTACAGACCTGAGCTAGCTAACAGACATCTAAAGGTATCTCTATGGAGGCTACAGACCTGAGCTAGCTAACAGACATCTCCAGGTATCTCTATGGAGGCTACAGACCTAAGCTAGCTAACAGACATCTCCAGGGTATCTATATGGAGGCTACAGACCTGAACTAGCTAACAGACATCTACAGGGTATCTCTATGGAAGCTACAGACCTGAGCCAGCTAACAGACATCTCCAGGTATCTCTATGGAGGCTACAGACCTGAGCTAGCTAACAGACATCTCCAGGGTATCTCTATGGAGGCTACAGACCTGAGCTAGCAGGAGAACCATCTCCAGGGTATCTCTATGGAGGTACAGCTCTACAGACCTGGGGCCTCATTTATAAAAAAGTACTTGAACGTCATCTTTGACTTTCACGTAAGCACATTTTTCTAAACGGACGTAAGCATTATTTATAAAACGGGCTGCGATGGTTTAAAATTGCGTACGTGCTTCCTTCTATAAATACCAACGCAGGTAAAATGAACGCAGGTGAATGAGGTTTGTATTAACGCCTGTGATAGCGGCTCAATTATAGCGGCTCAATTAAGCCAAGTGCTATAATATGGGGTAGTCTGGAAGCGGGAGAGGGCAGAGAAGGGTGGCTTCTTGGTAAGTTGCATTTGTAACGTTTGATCATGACAACTAACCAGGCAAATGCTTATACTCAGTAGGCTACTCAAGTTGTAAAAGAAAATCAGGGGAGGTGGTGGATTTTATCATATGAGGACAATTTTAGCATCCCCTCAGCGTCAGTGACTTCAGTGTCAGTAACTTGGTAAAAATGTCATCTCGCACCTTGAAATAGCAGTAATACCACGTTCATTGATAAAATGACATAAAGTATGGAAAGAGGGGATGGCCGTTTTAGAAGGGGGACGATTTTGACTGTTTTTATTTGTTTTTACCCTCATCCCCCCTCAACTCGAGTGCTGCTTATACTGTAATAATATAATGGTCTTATTCTTATCAGGTGACATTGAAAACATGGCTGCGAACTCCCTTTGCGAACTCCCAGACACTGGAGAAAATCCAGTATAATTTAGCGCGTGGTCGGGCAAGGTCCGTTGTGGAACGCACTAGGCATGTTGAAGGGGAGATAGACAGCTCCGGAGCGGAGGGATATAAAGAAAGACTGAAATACAATCATAAACATCAGTTCCCTTTAAATCTTGAATTAAACTCATTTTCTCGGCTGATAAAAACATCGTTAATTTTAGGCTACGGCTCACATGCCTGTAATAACTCCGCATAACCTGACCACCATCTCAAGCTCAATCTTAACAAGACCGAGCTCCTCTTCATCCCCGGGAAAGCCTGCCCTCTCCAAGACTTCTCCATCACAGTGGAGAACTCTACTGTAACCCCCTCCCTGACAGCCAAGAACCTTGGAGTGATCCTGGATAACCGACTATCCTGTGCGGAGAACATTGCAGCAACGGCTCGCTCCTGCAGATTCCTCCTCTACAACATCAGAAGGATACGACCATTCCTTACCAGAGAGGCAGCGCAACTCTTGACCCAGGCACTGGTCATCTCCCGCCTGGATTACTGCAATGTACTCCTGGCTGGGCTCCCCGCTTCAGCCATTAGACCTCTGCAGCTCATCCAGAATGCTGCTGCCCGGCT